>NC_071113.1:3872500-4232500 GCF_024256425.1 Clarias gariepinus
ATCCTCTGATTGTGACCTCTGAGAGAGAGAGAAAGAAAGAGGGGGGGCGGGGAGACAACGAGAGAAAGACACAGGGAGAGACACAAAAAGAGAGACAAATTGAGACCGAAACAGAGACAGAAAGAGAAAAAGAGAAAGACATAGAGACACGATGACAGACAGAAAGAAACAGAGAAAGACAAACACAAAGAGAAGAAGAGTCTCAGAAAGAAAGACAAAGAGAAAGACAGATATACATACAGAAAGAGGGGTAGTGACAGGCACACATGTAACACAGAGAGATACAAATATAGATAAAGGAAAAAACAGAGAAAAAGAGACAGAGATCAAGAGAAACACCCAGACAGACACGGACAAACAGAAAGAGAGACCCACAAAAAGAGAGAGACACAGAAAGAGGAGGAGAGACAGAGAGCAGGTTAGCGGTTGTGTTAAGTCATTAGGTGTCGTATGGTCTCGTGCTGCACTCTGACACGCGACACACTCCAGACGTACAGTGTGAGGTGGTTGAAGCCGACGGTGCGCAGCGTGAAGGCTCGAGCCAACAGACGCACGTGTGTGAAGAGAACGCCGATGGCTGTCTCAAAGTCTGTCAGCTTCTGCAGGACGGGTGACGTCTCGATGAGCTGTCTGTCTGTCACCGGCTCCTGCACCTGAAGGGTGGACACACACACACACACCACCTCTTTAGTCACAGTAATGACCCACTTCTGGAGATTAACACACTGCTTATCTGGCACTGGATACTGAACTTAAGCAATTATTCTTTGAGTACTCAGGAATAAAGTGCGAATCCCAGAGCAGAGAGACTGCAGACTGTTTAGTTTCTTGTTCTCTGTGTGTGTGTGTGTGGGTGGTTGTGGGTGGGAGGGTATGTTAGTGTGTGATATGGAGAGAAACACACCACCTGTTATCTGCATCGTGTTTTAGCTGCACACTGAATTTAGCTCGTCAGACGACTTGTACACATGTACGCAAGAGCAGAGAAAAAAACAAACAATAACTCTGCAAAAAAAGAAAAAAAAAAAAACAAATCTGGAATGCCGACCGTAGCCACGTCACGTCAGACGCCTGTCACGCGTTGCTAACGATGCTTCAAAGACAAGGTTTTAATTGGGTTGAGGTTTGAGATGTCGCGCTCCTTTTGTCCTTGTTTCTCCCGTAAAAGAATTCCCCGTCTTCCTCCTTGACGAGGCGTCCTTAATTAACGGCGAAGATCCAAATGCCAGCTGTCACATCATTACGGCTAATGACATTTTGCTGGTTGATGACATGGGCTTCGGGTTCAGAAAGAGCAGATGCTCTCGACGGTCACGTTTATAAACTGGAGGACATGTTTATTCGCAATTTTTTTTAAAGTCGTGATAATGGAGGAGCGCAACAGAGAAAGACAAAGTTACTGCGCAATAACTTGTGCTCCAACACAACGGAGACAGGCAGGGTGCGAAAAGGGATCAACAACTGCTGTAGAAATCTTAGCACGATATTTAAATTTACAGCTTTTGGCAGATGCCCTTATACAAAGTGACTTCCGTTTATCCCATTACACATATGAGCAGGTGAGGGTTAAGGGCCTTGTCCAAGCGCCCAACAGTGGCAACCTGGTGGTGCTGGGGTCTGAACCTTCCGATCAGTACTCAGTATTAAACCACTGAGCTATTTTGCTTTACTACTTCCATGTGGATAATTTCTTATGTTTTATTTAAAGCCAATGTACAACACCCCAACTTGTCCACTATTTACTCACTCACTCACTCATCTTCTATCCCCCTTTATCCTGTATTCAGGGTCACGGGGACCTGGAGCCTATCCCAGGAGGCTTAGGGCACAAAGCGTGGTACACCCTGGACAGGTTGCGAAACAATCGCAGGGGAGACACACATATACACACTCACTCACACACTAAGGGCAATTTCGGGAATGACAATTAGCCTGACCTGCATATCTTTGGACTGTGGGAATTAACCGGCGTACCCGGAGGAAACCCACCAACCACGGGGAGAACATGCAAACTCCATGCACACAGAGACGGGAATCGAGCCTGGCCGGGAATCGAACCCAGACCCTGGAGGTGCAGGGCGACAGAAAATTAGGTAAATGTGTATGAATCAAAATGATCAGATTGCTGAGAGAAAAACTTCCTGAGATGGCAATAGGAAAAAACCTTAAGAGGAAACCCAGCCTTATTTGGGTAATAACAGATAGCAGGGATTGATCTATGTCCTTAAAAGTGCGATGGAGTAATAACTAGTATGCGGTTTATTTGTGCGAACCAACAATTCCTCAGTTTCCCACTTACAATTCTAATCCCTACCTCCCAGATCACATACTATCATATTTAAAGGTCTAAAGAGAGAAAAAAGCCTGGAAACGTGGGTCAATAAGGTGATTACAATTTGCAGTGTTAATCTAGGGACGTTTTAGGATGTCGCTCATACGAAGCTGAGCACACACATCCTAATTCACTATATTAAATCTTCCTGATTGAAAACCTCAAGAAAACATCAGGGCTTCTGAAGAACTGTTCAAGCTGGATATGTTGCTTTGTTGCCTCATGCCAAATTGGCACTTGTGAAAATCTTAATCGCAAATGTCGCTTGAAAGTGCATATTAATCATGTGGTCCTAGTAAAGGAGAACATCTGTGCTACCACTGGCCAGTCCACCAAGAGGAAGTGGATGTAGATGGAGAACATGTGGGGTTTGGAATACCAACCAGAATGAGGCACCTTCAGCTTCTCAGTTCAAGCAAAATTTCTTTCTTGTCGAATCTTTCTTCATGATCTCACAACATCCTTGTTTTTTAAAACCCTTTTACAACAATCTGCTATCATCTGAAAGAGACATGAACAGATACAGGAAGAAAGACAGAAAATGAAGGGATTCTTCGCTTTTCATGGACACTCATCTGTCCCTCAGAGTGAGGTTCTGCCACTGTAACCATCGTGTTCGCCTTTACACAGGTGTATTACCGCCTTTTTTGGGAGAACTGTTGGGAGTCCTGTCCTCTTCATGTTTCTCAAACACAGCTGGTAAGACCTTCATAACAGGAGACTCTACTTTTCCTTGCCTCCCAAGAAGACAACTCCTTGTTTATCCAGTTGTCTGCAGTTCTGGGTAGGACCTTCCAGTCCTTTCCTCCAAGACAGAAAAACTGTGGCCTCACTGAAGGCTTTAGCAGAACTCCTTCCATTGAAGTCTATGCAGTGGCTAAGATCTGGGCTACGGACAGAAAGGCTGCCATCCAAAAAAGAAGCTCCTAGTCAAAAATCCACCATTCAAGCTCGAATAAAGGTTACAGCTGACCACATGGACAAGAAAAAGACTTTGACCAAAGCTATATTTCGATGAGTAAAGGTAAAGCATCAACTCCGAGAACACTGTAGCAGCTTTTTTGTTGGCGGCATGATGCTTTGTTGCTATTGTTCTTTCAGGTGAACTGTTGCACTGCACAAAGTTAGTGACGAAGCACGACCACCTTAAAATTCCTCAGCAGAACCCCAATTCGTCAGCTGGATATTTAAAACTGAGCATTCCAACAGGACAATGACCCCAAACACTCTGAAAAACAGGTAGTGGAATAAATAAAGGCCAACTTTAAGCTTTTGGAGCATGAAGCCTAAGGGACATTTGAGGCTCACGCAAGAAAACCAACAAGTCTACTAATTCCGCCAAGAAGAGTGGTCAAATATCCAACCAAAATCCTTTTAGAGGCTTGATGACTGTAAATGAAACCTAAGAGACATTTTACCAAATGTGTGTGAACTTTCAGAAAACCTCCAAATTCCTGGGGTTTTCTTATTTGTTTAAATGTCTCTTAGCAAGGATCTCGGAGGACATGCTTTAATTTATTTGGGGTTTTCTTCTTTTAAACCAGAAAGCTGAAAAATGCACAGATATTTCCAGCTCTTTAGCAGTTCCAGGTCACCCGTCTTTGCTATAAAGAATAGGACAGGTAAAGAAAAGGGCAGCTGATGGGCAACAATTTGCTCTTGACAGAGTCATAAAAGCCCAGAAATGTTGGTAAAAACTAAACTCCACTGGTAATCCATCTATTCCAGGGAACTGACCTATGAACTGCAGTTTTATTGCTTCTATAAGATCATCTAATGCAAAAGTGGAGTCAAGTTCCTGTCTGAAAGAGTTTGAGAACAGATCTGTCAGGCTTTCACTTTTCACAGCCTTCAGTGTTATTACGGTCTGGTATAAAAATCTACAGCCGACTGTCTCGTCTCAGCTGGATCGGATGTTAAAATCAAGGGATGGGAATCACCAGGGGCCATACGATACCATATTACCATCATACCTAGGTGCCCATTCGATTTGTGTTGCGATTCTATAAATATAAAGATTTTATAAATATTCTGACTCAATATAATTATCATTTTATTTTGTTACTTTGTTCTTATCAAATAATTTGCTTGTACCACACCATCTGTAGGATCATAGAGGAATGACAATGTTTCACCACCACAAGTGCAAACCCGTGTAAATTAAAAACAATAAAAAGAATCAAGATACATCACTGAATTGATTCCCTCCACCCGCCAATCCCATTCGGACGAAAAACAAAAGAAAAGTAAAGAGAAGTAGGAACATTCCTGATTTTTTTTAATTGAGCAAAATGTCACCCTGATTAACACAGCTTTCAACCTTTCTTTCAAATAAATTCCAAGTTCTTGCGTTCCCTCCTCATTTACCCCGACACTGCGTGCAACTTTTGCTGCTTGTTTTTCCGGGGCTGATATCTTTCTGGTTGTTTTTATTCTCTTGTAGAAGTTGTTCATTACATGCCGAGTAGTTTTGATAGAATGTTCTAATGGATGACCTTCCCACATTCCACCATCAACTTTCTAATGATACTTTATTTTTGCTTCCTCTAAAATAATTGGGAGGATTTGGTCTCACCCATTTATTCCTGCTTCTCAACAGATCAGTTAAATTCAAAACAAGTAAAACTGCCAGTTTTTGACTGGACCATCTGGGTGGTTGTGTCTCCACCTATCAGTACGGTCTCCACCCATTACTACACGTCTCTGGAGGGGACTACTGCTGAACACTCCCTTTCGAATTACATACTTGTTTCCTCTGACAGAATTCATACGATTTCATTTCTGCATGGACTTTTAACACTCTTACCTTCTCAAACCCTTCCACACGTATTCGTTCGAACTGATGCTAAAGCAAAGTGGGTTTTAAAAACAAAACTTCTTCAAGAAATCAGTGTCTTCGAGCTAAAGGTGTAAATGTTGGCTTACTTTTTTGGGGAAAAAAAACTTTTATCTGTTGTATGTTTTTTTACTGTAACCTCCTTGATTTGTTTGTTTGTTTGTTTGTTTGTAAGTTAGTGAGGATTACATAATGGTTACTCAGCCTCTGATTAATAAAACTACAGAACCGAAGAAGGATGTACTTTCTTTTGCCCCATGACCCTATATGCTTTGCTCACCTGTAGTGGATGAGGTGGGTAGTTGAGCCAAACCTCTCTTAGGTCCTGTAACGCACGCACACACACACACACACACACACACACACACACACACACACACACACACACACACACACACACACACACACAGGTGAGTACATCAATCGGTCCAGCTGTACACTCCTGTACTCACATAATCTCCACACTCATGTGTGTGCATGGCTAACCAAATACTTGAGAGGATTGTGAACTGGATGAAATGTGCGAACACACACACACACACCTCGCCGTTGAAAAGCAGCCTGCCAAACAGCTGCTTTGCCTCTTCTAACCCACCTTCCAGATACACAGCACCTGCAGAGAGAGAGAGAGAGAAAAAGAGAGAGAGAGAAAGAGAGAGGAGGGACAAAGACAAAAGGGATCGATAGAGTGGGAGACATACAGACAAGCAAACAAGAGAAAGAAGGAGCGTGAGAGAAAAAGATACAGACATAAAAAGAAACAGAGACAAACAGACAAAACAGAGTAAGAGATAAAATGAGACAGAAAGGTAAAGAGGGAGACCAACAATGAGACAGATCGAGACAGAGGCCAGAGAAAGAGACAGATAAATAGAGAGACAGATGGACAGGAAAGTGGAAGAGGGAGATAAAAATAAATTGACAAAGTTTGAGAGTCAGACGAAATTAAGAAAGATTTCAGACACGGAGAGAGAGACAGAGAGAGGGATAAAGAGAGATAGACAGGCAGACAGAGAGTGCGACAGATGAGACAGACAAACGGATGAAGAAAGAGACAAATGGAGATATAGAAAAAGAGACAGATAGACAAAAAGAAAGACAACAAACAATTTGAAAGAGAGAGAGAGAGAGGGAGAGAGGGATGGAAATCATAACAGCAAATGAATAAAAGGAAATAAAAATTGCGTGCTAATATTCACACGGTCACAACTCTCATCGCGCGCGCACACACGTGCACACACACACACATACAGGGATTATGTAAACGAGGATGTTCAGTGTAAAACATGAATATTAATCCTCTCCTAAGGTGAATCTACATTACCACACACACACACACACACCTTACTTTTTTAAAAATTAAAAACCTTGAGCTATCATTGCTCCATTTGTGTCCAAAAGTGACACATTATTTTAATTTTCTTTGAAATAAGTGAACGTAATGGGCCTCTGTAGAGAGAAACAGACACACACACACACACACAGCTCTTAATGTTAAAGTGAAGTGATGTTAGGAGAAAAACAAGGAGGGAAAGTGAACATCCTCCGCTGCACATTGTTAAAAGAAAATAATAAAATAAAAAGCTGAGAAATCCTGAGCGAGTCAGAGATAATCCCGTCTCTCCTCGGCTTTAACCCCAAATCCCCTCCATCTGCTCGCGCTAATCAGAAAATCAGCTTTATCATGGAAATTAGCCTGACTCAAAAAACAGCCTCTCTCATTCCGGTTGTTCATTATTGAGGATCAGGAGTAAATAAAAGCTCGACAAAATGAACACTTTGAGGAGGAAGGAGGAAAACAGCAGCGGAAACTGCCAAAAGAGAGAGAGATAGAGAGAGAGAGAGAGAGAGAGAGAGAGACACAAAAGCAGGAAGATGAATGTGAAGAAACAACTAAAAAGTAAAGAAGATTTAAAAACAAGAAAAAAAGTAAAAGCTGTAAAGAGTACGAGCTCAGAAGTTCAGCAGGTGAGGAAGTTCAGACGTGGAAAACAAACAGCTAATGTGAAATAAAAGCTGCGTTCAGCAGGAGGAAGCTGAAATAAAAACCTAAAGAAGTTAAGGAGCTATAAAAAGTCAGGAAGCTACAGGAGAAAGTATTCACCCCCTCCCCCAGTGATTATTTCCCTTTCTGCTGGATTCATCAAATTTCACTTTATCACATCTGGGATTTTTTCCCCCTTTTAGTGCAGTGACTCTGTAGAGAAATAAACTCCAAAGAGGAATACATTTTTTTAAACAATAAATATCTTATAAATATCTAAGCTATCATTAAATAGTAAGCGTTCATGCTCACACATCAGATACGTCTGGGACTTCAGAGAAACCATGAAGGAAACTGAAGCTTTAAGATTAAAGCTGTTAGGAGGAAATGATCTGTAGAAGGTTGGTAAAGCATCAGCAAACTTTGAAACTACTGAAAAGCACACCATCCACCAATGAGCCAGATCTGACCAAAACGAGCGCTCGTGTAAGGTGGTGTCCATGAGTCCAGCCACACCAATGATGAAGTTACAGAACCCACTGGTACAGCTCTTTACCGATCCACGATCTATGGGCGAGGAAGCCAGTTCTAAGAACATTAAGGCAATGCCCAGTGTCTGATCTTTAGTCTGGTGCAGACCAAATACCATGCCTACCATCAAGCAAAGTGATAGAAGCATCATGCTTTGGGCCTGCTTTCCAAGGTGAAGCGAAATACAAGCAAAACATTAAGTGGAAACTCAACAAACCCCACCACAGGAAAATTAGGTATTCTGGTACTCTGGTACAGAAAAATGCTCTGCTGCTTTGAAGGTCCCAATGAGCACAGTGGCCTCCATCATCTGTAAGTGGAAGAAGTTCGAAACCACCAGGACTCTTCCGAAAGCTTTTTCTCCCCCGATCGCTCAGTTTAGATGGCCGGCCAGCTCTAGGAAGAGTCCTGTTGGTTTCGAACTTCTTCCACTTACAGATGATGGAGGCCACTGTGCTCATTAGGACCTTCAAAGCAGCAGAAATGATTCTGTAACCTTCGCCAGATTTGTGCTTCAAGACAATCCTGTCTCAGAGGTCTACAGACAACTCCTTTGACTTTATGCTTGGTTTGTACTCTAACATGAACTCTCAACTGAGGGACCTTATATAGACAGGTGTGTGCCTTTCCAAACCATGTCCAATCAACTGAATTTACCACAGATGGACTCCAATTAAGCTACAGAAACATCTCAAGGATGATCAGGGGAAACAGGATGCACCTGAGCTTAATTTAGCAAAGGCTGTGAATACTTATGTACATGTGCTTTCTCAATTTTTTTTAAAAATAAATTTGCAAAAATCTCTAGTAAACTTTCTTTATGTCATTATGGGATGTTGTGTGTAGAATTCTGAAAAAAAAAAATGAATTGAATCCATTTTAGAATAAGGCTGTGACATAAAATGTGGAAAAAGTGATGCGCTGTGAATACTTTCTGGATGCACTTTACTGTACATCCTGCATTTAATCCAACAGATTTTCCGTATCTGCATCGCCATCTCTTGCAGATATGCTCAAGGCTTTGGTAAAACATGAAATATATTACAGAGATGCACAGTACACGAGAGAGTGATAGCAGGAGTGTATGAGATGGAGAAGTGCAAAGTCAGCAAGTGTGTGATGGAAGTTGGAAAAAAAAAGTGCTGACGATGCCTGGGACCAACTCATTAAAGCCACGTGGCCTTTACAAAAAAATGATCTAAATGAGTCATTTTGTATAGCATTTCCCTCCTGGGGTGGATTCTCAAACATTTAGTGCAGTAGTGCTTAATGTTACAATGTTAGCTAGGACTTCTAAATCCTAGAGACTGCCATAAAATGGCACAAACTCACAGAACCTCGTTTATACAAATTGATCCTTTCCTATGTACTGCTTTAGATAGGAGACATTGAGTCTGAATGGAAGGTGGTGTAGTGGTTAGCATTGTGGCCTTATGCATCTATAGTCAAGAGTTTCATTCCCACCTCGGGTGTGAGTATGGAGTTTGCATGTTCTTCCCATGTTTGGTTGGTTTCTTCTGTGTACTTCAGTTTCATCCCTCAGTCCAAAGACATGCAGATTAGGTAAATTGCCATTTCCAAATTACTCATAGTGTAAGAGAGACAGGTGTAGACAATGAGTAAAAATTTCCAATAGGGCACATCCGAATTCACAAAGTGAGAAGGACACTGCAAGAAGTTGTAGCTGAAACGGTGTGGGTGTCTATCCTCATGCAAGATCTCTATTACAAGCTGCTGAACAGCAGCTATAAAGGAAGTAGTTTAGTTGAAGAAGGAATTCTTTCAAGTATTGTTCATGGGCAGCTCTCATGTTTCAACCAGTGAAGAGTGCTTGTCGAGAGATCTTCGGACATGGTTGATGGTTGGGAATGACCACAATCTGCTGAACACCAACAGCTCCTGGAATGTTGAGTGACAGAAGCAGCACTTTGATTACCAGAAATATTTGGCGTTCTATTTGTGTTGTGTGTTACTATGGCAGTTAGAAACCTTTATAGCAGCAAAATTGCAGGGGCTGATTTTGAGACGTAAATAGTGATGCTGAAGGCACTGAATGAAAATGGAGTGATGTGATTAACTTGCATCTTCGGGGCAGCATGAAGATCTGGGACAATGCCTTTGTACTGGCAGAGTGTGTTTCAATTCTAATGAAATCACAATCTTTAAGAACCGGTGACTTTCAGTGTTTTTTTCTGGTATCTCTGTTCCTAATGTAACTATGGCAGGTAAAAACCTTTATAATGGCAGAAGGGCAGGGGTTGCGGAGATTCAACTGGTGATGCAAAAGGCACTGGATTAGGTTGAAGTGGAGTGTGGTTAACTTGCATCTTTTACATGAAGATCAGGCGAAGTGCCTTTAGAATGAAAAACTCCTGAAAAGTTGTGTTCCAATTCTAGCGCAAACACAACACTCAATGTTAACGGTTCCTGGTGAAGAACCTCAACTGGTCCCGTTACACCACTTCCATAGCAAATAAAGCTCCAGTTACTGCTCCAAAAGCTTCAGTGTTGCAGTTCTGGGCCAGTGACTTTGGACCGGCAAAGTGGCATGGTGGTTGCATTCCGGTTTTTGAAGAATCACAAATTCAGGATAGAGGATCCGGGAGGAACACAGTTTTGCCCAGGTATTGGAAAAAATGGACTAGAACTTTACTTCGCAGTTTGGTAAGGTGGCTAATGCAGTCCATATGTGATTTCCATTATAACCGCGTGTAGGTTTGTAGGTGATGATGCTTCCCTGGCACCATACAAAATAGAGCTCTCTTTCTCCAATGCTCTCTCTCACACACACACACACACACACTCTATAAACCCCTTGCAATCTCACGGACTCCAACCTGATCCCGCAGATTCCCATGAGATCTCAATGATTTTCTTATAATCCCATATAATCCTATTCATTTCCACACTCCTATGTAACGCCACTGACTTCCATTTCCAGCTCAGAGCACTGCCTGACATTTTCATTCCTTTTCTTTTGCTGTGACATCTCTGTTTTTTTTTCCCTTTTGTCTCATTAATGCACTTCCTGGCTCTTTTCTCAGTCAGAGTCCTTCCTAAACATCTTCATTCTCTGCCGCAGACAGCAGCAGAGAAAGACGAGTGGGATAGAAGGGTAGAGAAAAGAGGTCTGTCTATCATTGCGACATTCCATCTGTTTTTGCTACCCATCAGTATTATTTAAAAAAATGAACACAGATGCTAATCGTGTGCTCCAATTCAGACATGACCTCACTTCCTGTCAAAACAACAAACAGACGTCACTGTTAAACTGTCAATCTGTCCCCGTATCCGTCTATCTTTATTTCCTTTCCTTATCTCTTGGCTCTCTCTGTATCTGTACTTCATAATGCAGTTCCCCTGAAAATATCTGTCGACACAGACATCCCGTCTGCCTGTCTGTTACTCTACATTTGTCTATTCATCTATTCAGAATCTTGTCTGTCTACACATCTCTGTCTCAATATAGCAGGGACAAACCATCTCTGAAAAGAGGGGAATCTGATTTTCTGCCCCTACCAAAATGTCTGTGCTTCCGTCTACAATGTTTCTGTCCGTCTGGCGACATGTCATCAACATCCGTCTGTCTGTATGATCACCATTTTCCTATCTGCAGTTTAGGCCACTTCATGTGGCATTAAAGTAATAGGTAAATTTATACCACTGTGTGTGTGTGTGTGTGTGTGTGTGTGTGTGTGTGTACATGTGGGTGTATGTGCAAAAAAGTGAGAAGTAAGATGCAAATTAAAATATAATAGAAAACATATTAATAAAAATGTAATTGTTGCTATAAGAGATCAAATTTATTTATTAAGCATTTAGTGCATTATATTGCTTTGTGTATGTGTGTGTGTGTGTGTGTGTGTGTGTAACATTTTAGATGATATACGAGTCTCCCCTGGGATTTGATGTTAAGAAATCAATACCAGTAATGAATGTCCCTCTGTCTCTCTCACGCACACACACACACACCTACAAGCACACAAAGCAATAAAGCATAAAGTAATAAATCAAAAGAAAAGCAGGAGCTGTGGAAATGACACCGGCCTAGCGCTGATATTAAATTCTCACACGGCGCTAACTGTTTTATCGCTGTGCTCGTTTTAAAGATTGGCTAACGCAGCTAACATGCTAACGCTAAAACGCTAGCTAGAGCTAGCCACTGTTGAAATCATTCTGCTTGCTAATTGGTGCTGATTAGCTTTAGCATAAAAGTTTATATAATAAATAAATAAATAAATAAATAAATAGCTAACAAATTAACATTAGGTTATTTTACTAGATCTTACAATATTGAGCCCTAAAACCTAATCCCTGCTCCCAATGGCCTTAATCCTAAATCCTTAAAACCTAATGCCTAAACCTAAACCTCAACACACAGTACATACACACACACCTCACAGGTGCATCTCAATAAATTAGAATATCATTGAAAAGTTGATTTATTTCCGTCATTCAATCAAAAAAGTGAAACTCGCATATTATGTAGATTCCATACACATTTCAAATGTTTTTTTTGTTGGTTTTTTTTGTATTACTCCAGCAATGAGATGTGGCATGGAGGCGATCAGTCTGTGGAGGTGTGCTGCTGAGTTGTTATGGAAGCCCAAGTTGCTCTGATGGCGGCTTTCAGCTTTTCTGAATTGTTGGGTCTGGTGGCTCTAAACTTCTCCTTCAAAATACTTCAGAGATTCTCTACAGGCTTTAGGTTGGGCGAGTTTGCTGGCCAATCAAGCACAGAGGTACCATGGTCCTTAAACCAGGTAATTAGTACTTTTGGCAGTGTGGGTAGGTCAATTAGCATCTCCATAAAGCTGGTCAGCAGAGGGAAGCCTAAAGTCCTGGTAGATGGCTGCACTGACCTTGGGCCACCACTGACTGTGCAAACTTTACACTGGACCTCAAGCAACTTGGATTCTGTGCCTCTCCTCTTTTCCTACAGACTCGGGACCTTGATTTCAAAATAAAATGCTAAATTTACTTTTATCTAAAAAGAGGTCTTTGGCCCACTAAGCAACAGTCCAGTCCTTTTTGTCCTTACCCCAGGTAAGACACCTCTGACGTTGTCTCTGGTTCAAGATCCCAAGATCCGTTTCTGATCCCAAGATGGCGCCGGTGAAGTCAGCTGCCGCCACGACTGCTCCGATCTACTTTTCTTTGTTTTTGTACTTTAAAGTAATTTTCAGTAACTTTAAACCGGCAAACTCATCACCATTGAGTACATTACGTATGACAGAGATACTCTTGTTGTTTTATTGGTGTACAATGTACTCACAATTCGACGCTTTTAACTCCGGATCCGAGCTGGCCGAGTGAGATCCCGAGGGAGAACAAAGGACGCGACGCGAAGCGACGGCCCCGAGTGAAACGAGCTGGTGTTAAGAACAGGCTGAGAGCCAGTGTACACCGAACACCTCTGCCTAGCATCCTGCTCACCAACTGGAGAACAAGCTCGATGAGAGACATTCTCGGTTCACCGCATAGACAGTGCACGGGATTTAGGGAAGTCAGGGGGAGGCGGCGTGAATTTAATGGTGAACAGCAGCTGGTGCAACAGCGCGAGCGTTGTTCCACTAACACGCTCCTGCACACCCAACCTGAAACTACTGTCCATCATGTGTCGTCCTTTTTATCTACCTCGGGAGTTTACATCGGTCATAATCAGCGCCGTTTATATTCCACCACAAGCGGACATGGACACTGCCTTATGCGAGCTGCATGAGGCACTCACACAGCACCAGACACAGCACCAGGACGCTGCGCTCATTGTGGCGGGGGACTTTAATAGTGCCAACCTCAAACGCGCAGCGCCGAACTTTTATCAGCACATCACCTGCCCCACCAGGGGCGAAAGGACACTGGACCACTGTTACACGACAGTCAAGGGCGGCTACAAGGCACAATCTCGTCCAGCGTTTGGTAAATCCGACCACGCCGACCATCTTCCTCATGCCAAAATACAAACAAAGGCTAAAACAAAAAGTTCCGGTCGCGCGCTGGAAGGACCAACCAGTGATGACGTCAGCGTGTTTACAGAAGCGGTTGTGGGATTCATCGGGAAACTAGCGGAGGATACCGTTGAGTAAAAGACTATCAGACCATTTCCCAACCAGAAGCCGTGGGTGGATAAAACCATCCCAGACGCTCTAAAATCTTGCACCGCTGCCTACAACACGGGACTTGCATCCGTACAAGGCTGCGTCATAAAACATCCGGAAGGTGGTGAAAGAGGCGAAGCAGCGCTACGGGAGGAAACTAGAGTCTCCAACAAAGTGAATCTAGGAGCCTGTGGCAGGGACTAAGAACAATAACGGACTATAAAACACCAACATCCAATATGACGCGGCCATGACTCTGACAGATCACTTCGCTCGCTCGCTTCGAGGCTGCAGCACCGGAAGCGGGTTCATATTCACCGAGCATGACGTGAGGAGAGCCTTCAAGAAAGTGAACACCAGGAAAGCAGCAGGACCAGACGGCATCTCAGGTCGTATTCTCAGAGCCTGCGCAGACCAGCTAGCACCTGTGTTCACTGAGATATTTAACCTCTCTTTATCTCAGTCGGTGATCCCCACATGCTTTAAAGAGTCCATCATTGTTCCTGTCCCAAAGAAACCTCATCCTGCTTCCCTCAACGACTATCGCCCCGTAGCCCTCACCTCAGTAGTGATGAAGTGCTTTGAGCGGCTAGTCAAGGACTTCATCATCTCTTTACTACCTGACACACTGGACCCATTACAGTTTGTATACCGCCCGAACCGTTCCACAGACGATGCAATCTCCCATCTCCTACACATTACTCACTCACCTGGACACTCGGATAGGGAATTATGTTAAAATGCTCTTCATCTACTACAGTTCTGCATTTAATACCATAATTCCCTCCACACTCACCACCAAGCTCAAGCACCTGGGACTTAGCTCATCACTGTGTCAGTGGATCTCCAACTTCCTAACTGGCAGACCACAGGCAGTAAGGATGGGCGTACATGTCTCAGCCTTCCTCACTCTCAGCACTGGAGCCCCCCAGGGGTGTGTTCTGAGCCCCCTGCTGTACTCTTTGTACACCTATGACTGCATAGCCACTACGAACTCCACTACCATCATTAAGTTTGCTGACCACACTGTCGTGGTGGGCCTGATCTCTGACAACAACACGACCTGGAGGAGGTAGGAAATCTGGAGAACTGGTGCCAAAGGAACAATCTCCCACTGAATGTCAGCAAGACAAAGGAGTTGATAGTGGACTTTAGCACAAAGTCCACTTTAGAAGAGGAACTACCAGACCCCCGTCATCAACAGGAGCCCAGTGGAGAGAGTGGACAACTTCCGATACATCTGTGTTCACATCACACAGGACCTGTCATAGTCCTGTCACAGCAACACCGTGGTAAAAAAGGCCTGACAGCATCTCTACCACCTTAGATGCCTGAGAGACTTTATACTGCCCTCCAAGGTGCTAAGGAACTTTTACTCCTGCACCATAAAGAGCATCCTGACGGGAAACATCTTAACCTGGTTTAGAACAGCACCATGCAGGACAGACGAGCTCTACAGAGGGTCGTGCGTTCAGCTAAGCGCACCATCCGCACTGAGCTCCCTGATCTGCACTCGATCTACAGCTGTACCAAGGCCAAGAAGATTGTGAAGGACCTTAGCCATCCCAACAATGGACTGTTCTCTTTGTTGCGGTCAGGAAAGCGCTTCCGCTCCCTGAAGGCCAATACAGAGAGACTGAGGAGGAGCTTCTTCCCGCAGGCGATACGGTCTCTCAACCAGATTAACGCACAGGAATAATCATCTCCGCGTTTTTGCAACATTCCACACAAATGGACACTACTCATCTGTGCACACACGCCTACGCACTGTAGACCGGACAATCATGACATAGCACATTTGCACACACAATGCACATTTGCACACACTTGCACACATATTGCACACCTCAGGACAATTGCACACTTCATTCATCCCACATATTATTTGCATTTTAATACTTTTTTGTCTGTTCACATAGGTGTATATTTCTTATATCTTGAAAACTTGTATATTTTGTTTAACTTTCTTATAGTTAAAATATTTATTTCTTGCCTCTTTTCTATTTTTATATTTCTCGTTATTATTTCTTGTAAAAAAAATCTTTTTTGAGGTTACGGGCAGACATGTAAGCATTTCCCTGCATATCGTACTGTGTATGACTGTGTATGTGACAAATAAAATTTGAATTTAAAGAGTGGCTTAACACAGGGAATGTGAGAGTTGTAGCCCGTGTCCTGTATACATCTGTGTGTGTTGGCTCTTGAAGCACTGACTCCAATTGCTCCACTCCTTGTTCAATCTCTCCAAAATTCTTAAATGTGCTTTGTTTTACAATCCTCCAGGCTGCAGTTGTCCCTGTTTTTTTTCTCCTTCCATTCAACTTTACATTAATGTGCCGGATACAGCACTCTGTAAA
The DNA here is from genome assembly GCF_024256425.1 of Clarias gariepinus. NCBI lineage: Eukaryota > Metazoa > Chordata > Actinopteri > Siluriformes > Clariidae > Clarias > Clarias gariepinus. The sequence goes on from NC_071113.1 coordinate 3,888,639, forward strand.
CAGCCACCATTTAATGCTGCTGTGCGTGTACGTGTGTGTGTGTGTGTGTGTGTGTGCATACACACCTATAAGAGCCTCAAAGCAGTTAGCCATGGCGTGTCTGAGGTCAGACTCTCGGCACAGATCCGGCCCATGAGCGTACAGCATGAAGCGGTCCAGTTCCAACTTCTGCAGCAAACAACACACACACTCTAGTGTTAGCATCAGATAGGCAAGTGTGGAAGTGGACGAGTGTGGAAGGGGACAAGTACAGTATGGAAGTGAACAGGTTTAAAAAGGTAAAAGCACTGAAGTGTGGATGTGGACCAAAGTACAACAAGAGGTGAAGAGTTAAGAAGACCGATATCCAAAGAGAGAATCAGGCATGAAAGTAAGGAGGTACAGGTGTACCTTAGGGGAAAATATGGTAAAGAAAAACAAATGTGTATGTAGACAAATAATTAGGAACACATGCAGGCAAAGAAAAAAAGCAAGTATGAATGAAGTATGCATGTGGTCAGGCGGGAAAAAGATGTCCTCCTGTTTAGATTGTTCTCACACAATATAAACACTGTGTGTGTGTGTGTGTGTGTGTGTGTGTGTGTGTGTGGGGAGGAGGTTAACGAGGGAACACACAAATAAACACCCCCCACCGGGTCGTTCGGTTAGCGCTAGCCTCCGCCCGCCTGCGTGATTTGTTTTTTCCTCGGAGCTCCCGTGTGCATCTTTAATCACATTTTTCAAAACATCGATTCATCTCCTTCATCTTTCCTGTAAAGCCGTTTTTTTTTGGTTTCACCGCATCGCCGCTTCAATTCACAACTTCTCAGCGCTACGTGATGGATCGCAGTGTTTATTAGATACAGCAAAAAAAAAAAAACATAAAAAAACACGAAAATGAAAAGAAAACAAAGTAAACAGTGGGGAAAAGAAACACAGGGAAATAAATAAAAGTGAACCCTACGGGGGGAGAGAGTCGACTTCACAGAGGATTACCAGGACGTCTTCCACGGATGATTTTTTTTTAAGGGAGATAATTACAAGTGTTCTTGAGTGTACATGAGTAAACAAGACGAAACAAAAGAATTGGAACAAGGCCAAGGGAAAAAAAAAAAAAGACACAAGGTTTATGCAAATTACAGAAAAAAAAACACCCGTTTCATTCTGAAAACTTTTCTCTAGTGAGTAAATTGCAAAGAGACGCAGAAGATTAAAGTTTTTTTTTCTGGCTAGCAAATTGGAACGAGGCCAGACGTGACGTCCGGTGGCAATGTGGAGAAAGTTTTAGCTTTCCCCCCCCCCGCACTAGATAACAAACTGGAACGGGAGAAAAGTACAAAAGACGTGAGATCTTATGCAACAGCAAACTAAAGAAAAAAATAAACAAAGAAAAGTAGATGCACAGGGACTGAGATCACTTCGGGGACTTTCCTTTAGACATCATAACAGACCACTGAGATGGAAGACTTTTTTTTTTGTAGTTTTTTGCTTCTTAGGAAAAGAAACAATGGAATGTTAGTGATGGAATCACCAGTCACCTCCCGATACGATATTATTACCATATCTTAGTAAAGGTTCGATTTATATTGTGACTCATCATGATTTCATACATATCCAGATTCTATATTACAACTTTGTTACAATTTTAAGACCTTTAACACTTGTTGTCAAAAAAAAGTTGTCATGACTAGAATTAATTAACTATAATTTCCCTGAGTATAAACTCAAATTTTTTCAGACATCATCAGGACAAAAGAGATCGAGCTTTACCTCTGACACTGGAGACTCCTTCCATAAATAGGAAACAATTATTAAAACAATTAAACGTCTATATACATTCATCTGTTACTATAGAAGTGCTTGTCCCCATATACAACTTCTAAATAAATCAATCAATTAATAAAAAAATTGTACCTTTAAAAAATAATTTTATTGGAAAATATAGAGTTGCACCAGCGATACTAGGAACCTAAATATGATCAATATACAGCAAATATAAGATATTTAAATATCTATAGCTAATTTTTTTATTATGATTTTCTTTGCTAACTAGTTATTTAAAAAAAAGCTGACTTCCACAGATTGCGTCTCCGGGCGAGTGAAACACACCGAGCCGTGATGGTGCAGCGTCACTATGAACGCAAGTAAAATCTGTAATTGCTATTTTTTCTCCCTCGTGTTCCGGAACGATTGCGGATGTTCGATATGGAGGAGAAGAATAAGTGTGTGGAGCGAGCGCGATGAGAAACAGAGCGAGGTTTTAATTCCTCGTGGGGGATTCGTACATTATCCCTGCAATAATCTCAGCTTTAATTACACACGCAGACAGCGAGCGAGCTGAGGGAGAGAGTGGCGGGCTGGCCGCTTCGCTGCGACACAAACGAACAGCAAAGCATATTACACATCACTACAATAAACATAATACTCAGAGTCATAACCAGCACGAAGATGAAAAAAAGAGATCGATGTAGCAGAGGAAGCGCCGAGCAGGACTGCAGTCGGAACAAACAACTCCCTAAAACATCACTGACCCACCAGCGACGGCACAGATTTATTCATTCAGTTTTAAACTGTGGTAGGAGTGAGTCACGCTAGCGTTGTAGCAAACACACTAATCATAACCTAGCGTTATAGCAAACACACTAATCATAACCTAGCGTTATAGCAAACAGACTGAACAAAAACTAAGTATTACATCACAAAGGTTTGCTTTTTTTTTTTGCTTATTGTTTATTTGCTACTTTGAGTCGTGAAACTGACAGCCATAACATACACACAGCATGATAACTACATTTTAATAATTAGCTAGGTAGCTTTTTCTGTATTTTACAGCTATATGATTCTAGATAGACAGTATATGATATGCATATGTATATGATATGTATATGTTGCGCTGGGGATTGAATATGACGTGTTGCTCACCTTAGCCAGCATGGCGAGGTGCTGATTCTGAACGATGGCGGTGCGATATGTAGCCAATCCTCCTTCCTCCAGACTGGGAAACAGGTAGTACAGGTGGACACTGGAGAACACACCACAACACACATCAGGTCCAATGTAAATCCAATATATTAATATTTTTCATTACATTGTGAGACTAGAACTACTTTACAAACGGTAGCGTTCCGTATGAAATGTCTGAAAGCTGTGATTTGATTCTGTATGTTGATGTACTTTCTTTTGAAACAGAATGAGGACATGTTGAAGTGCCTCACACAATGGGATCAGCATTTGAGATGCCACACACCCCCACCAAATAAAATCAAAGAGTTTAACAAGAGCCACTTTTTTCCCAGCTGTTTAGGAATTCTCGCCAATGCCTTTACCCACACCTGGTCAGTTAACCTTGAACAACCTCATGGGTGAAAATAGTATAAAAGATGCAGTAGTGCAGTAAGGAAGACTAACAAACTACACAAAGTAAACTAGGAACTCCAAAACTATTGTCTTCTATAGGTCTTATATCACAGTACATAGAGGTGTCCCGTCTACCTGTAGATCACGTTAAAGACATCCATCACACGGTGAGCCAGTCCCTGTTTAATAAGAGGGTTCCTTGTGTCTTTTCTCCATGACAGATGGACAGATGATCTGAAGAAACTATTAGAGTAGTCCAGATTCAAATTAGTACAATGGGGCAAGTACTGGGCATACCAATGAACACCACAAGGTCAATTAATGCGTTACAAAAAGCAGCTTAGGCAGAAGCCAAGGGTTCAACAAAATCAAATAAAGTCATCTGACCACCAAGGCACACATGTTCAAGAAAAAGTGATTGTCTTCATAAAAATTCATTCCACTTTAGCATCACAGATATGGAAGGCTCAAGGGTGAGATCCCATACCAAGCTACTGGGAAAGCATGACTACGGAAGACCGTGGCCAACTTGGAAGGGGTCCTACTGACCGCAGCAGTGGGACCAGGGGTCTCTAGTGCAGCATGTCTTCTTCTAAATTATTTGCAACATGGCAGGAATGGTAGCACTAGAATCTATTATTACTAAAAGATATTTACAATCTGTAATTGGGCCAAGGTGACCTAACCAAGGAGTCCCCAGCTCGTCCAGACAGAGTCCCCAAAACTGAGCAGACACTGCTCTAATCTACCAGGGAGTGGATCAACCGGTTAATGCGTCGGGGGTTCAAGCCCCAGCACCAGGCAAGACACCACTGCTGAGCCCTTGAGCAAGGCCCACAACCCTACCTGCTCCAGGGGTGCTGTATCTTAACTGACCCTGCGCTCTGCCCCAAGCTTTTTCACTGCGCTATAAGGTACATGTGACAAATTATAGATTTTTTTATATTATTATTATTATAGTTATTAATCGTCCAGGGAGTGCCCTAAGTGCAGTATGCACTTACTTGGTTTGTAATCCATCATGAAACACAAGACAAGAATAAAACAAGGAAGTTATCTTTTGCGCATAATATTATTGGTATTTTGAAAAAAAATATGATGAGCTACGCTCTCGTGTGCATTCTTACTTTATCAGCGATGGCTGTGTAGGTCAGAGAATGAGATTGGCATGTGCACACGGATTTCAGAGGAAACAGACGGCACTGATGACGTTGCATCTATACAGCATCTGTCTACTTCTGTCCTCAGATACATCTGGCTTCCATATCTGATTTGATCTGTGCACGAGTGCACTGTACTGTGCCCAAGACCTCTTAAAGCAGACTCGAGCACGGTTCCCAAACTTGGAACGATTGTGTTCTCACTGATCAAAATTAACCAACAGTGGTCAGATGGTTGTTGTTTAGACATGAGACACAAGTTACATAGGGCTCAAGTACCTCAAATACCGACTACGACCCCAAAAAAGCAATTCTGTCTGTTCAGAGTGATTGAGGGCAGGAGAACTTATGTAGGGGGTTTATAAATCTGTGCCCTTCTCTTTAGGGTTTTCTTTGGCTGTAGGTAACAGGGTAGGTTTCGCAGGGTTGATTTACAACCCATAAACCAGATTTGCATTGAGAGTTGTGCATTCTCAATGTGCGAGAGTGTGTGTACGTGTGTATTAACCCAAAATTCACTGCAAACATACATGAGTGTGTGACCAAAAAAATAAAATCGAAGGTTTAAAGAACTGTGATCTTTAAAAACACAGAGGTAGGGGTCACATGTTTTTGTTTGTGTGTGTGTGTGTGTGTGTGTGTGTGTGTGTGTGTGTAATGTGTTGCTTTGGTTTAATAATAGTGTCTGTAATTATGGCATCTGTGGTAGTGGACGTCTCCGGTTGCTTAATTACCGGGTTGTCATGGAGACTTTGAATCTTAACACGGAGAGAAAATATCAGCTTAAAAATGAGTCCCTCACTCTCTCTCTCTCTCTCACCTGGTTAGAAATTCAACAACAGCATCACCAAGAAACTCGAGACGCTCATTATGATTAATCCTGTCAAAGGGAATGAGACATATTTAATAAACACACACTCGATTCGCACACATACACACGCACACACACACTCGATTCATCAAAATGCTAAAAAGAAATGAACTTGAAAAAGAAATAATAAAGGTTACCTGGAAGGTGTGGGGTCGTCCTGACCCAGCCGGGACATGATGTTAATCAGCGTGTTAATCCCTGAAAGAGAAGTGCAGAGGAAAAGGAAAAAAGAAATAGAATAAATTAAAAAAGAAAGAAATAAAGAAATATTGTATACATGAGAGAAAAATATACATAAAAAATAAATGTAAAAGAAAAATGCAAAAGGAAGAAAAAGGGAATCAAAAATGTTAAGAGTAGTTTTGAAAACGAGTGTTAAAAGACAGGTGTAAAAAGTACAGCTTTTTTAAAACCTTAATCTTTTAATTATATTGATTTAAATAAAAATGAACTTTACTTAAAACAACCATATAATGCAAAAGGTATACAAAAGAGTTAAATGTAAAAGCCAAAGAGGGGATTTTTTAAAGATTTTTTTAAATATCTTAAATATATTTTTTTTAATAAATAAACAAAAAATTAGAACATAGAAAAATCATAATAATACTAAATAAGCACAGACAGCTATTACTTTATTTTTAATACCTTAAAATCAAAGTTTATTTAAACCTTAATTAGAGTGTGTGTGTGTGTGTGTGTGTGTGTGTGTGCGTGTAAACTCTGACCTTTTTTCCTCATGTACATGTGGTGGACTTTCCTGTCGCCGTATTTGGGCTGCCGGATGCCGCAGTTGGACAGAGAATTGCGTGCGTGGTCAGGGTTCATCCCGAAGTTCAGGTGATGACTCGGGTGAGTCATGGCCAGCTGAGGAGGACAAGAAGTGCAGGGATGAATGGAGAGAACAAACAGAACGTATAACAAAAAATGTGATCAATCGTCCATCATGTAAAAGAGAAACAGAACCACGGAGAGCTGAAAAGAAAGCTCAGGGAAAAGAAAGGAGGAAGTTTTATATTTTAGGATGCGTTTAATTAATAATCAATATAAACTTTATTATGGAACATATCCAAGCAATAAGATAAAATGGAATAAAGAAGAAGACATGAAGATAAAAGTGAAGAAATAGTTTAAGGCAGAAAGCAAGGAAGGAGGAAAGAGGAGGAAAAGAATTGAGGCAGAAAAAAGGAAGGAGGGAAATGAGGCAGAAAAAAAGGAAGGAGAAATGAGGCAAGAAAAAAGAAAGGAAGGAAACATGGCAGGAAAGGAAGGAGTGAAGTCAGTAAAGAATAGAAGAATGTAAGGCAGGAAACAAATAAAAGAAAGTAAGGTAGAAAACAAGGGAAAAGAGTGCAAAAAAAAGGAAGGAGGGAAACGAGGCAGGAAGCAAGAAAAGAAGAATGTGAGGCAGAAAACAAGAAAGGAGGGAAGTGAGGCAGGAAACAAGAAAAAAGGGAAGTGAGGCAGGAAACAAGGAAGGAGGGAAGTGAGGCAGGAAACAAGTAAAGAAGAATTTGAGGCAGGAAGCAAGGAAGAAAAATCAAGGAAAAAACAAAATATAGGTAAGAACAAAAAAGGAAAAAAAGAAAACATGGAAGGAAAATGGATGAAATTAAATGAAATAAGGATGAGAAGAGATGAAGGGAAAGAAAGAAAGAAAGAAAGAAAAAGAAAGAAGAAAGCAGGAAGCAGGCTGAGAGTCTTCACCTGCAGGAGGCATCGCTCTTTAAAGGTGTAACCTATCAGCTTATCCAGGTGCATCAGGCACTGGTGGTACCGTATGTGGTGGGTCAGAACCGGGAGCATCATAGCATGCTGCAACACACACACACACACACACACACACACACACACACAGGATTACTGAGCAGACAGACAATCGAAAACAAGACAGAGAAGAGAATTCAATCAGCGCTTCATTATTTATTAAGAGGTCTTCTGATGGAGAGATAGATCAAAGCGTGAAACACACACACACACACACACACTCTTTTCATTTTGACACGCATCTATTTCCAGAAAAACACAATCATTGGATTTCTGTCTCTTTCGTTTTTCACTTGTTCTAGTTCTCTTGCTGTTAGAAAAAGTGTGTTTGTGTCTATATATATATATACACACACACGCGTGTCTCCTGGGATTCTTTTCGACATTAGCTGAGGGTGTGTTATGCAGAAACACAGAAACTATCAGTGATTACTGTAAAAGGCTCCGGTGAGTGTGTACCTGGCATACGTCGGATCGTATCCCGGTTTTCCAGAAGCCTTGGCTGCTGAGTTCCACCGTCACTTCCCTCCTCATCGTGTTCTTCTGTCTGATCTTCTGCAGAGCTTCCTGCATACACACACACACACACACACACACACACACAATTGATGCATTTTCAACACAGTCGTTCCTCACTTGTCTAAAGTAGAACCTGGAGTGTGTGTACATACGAATCCTTTGCACTAACCATCGCTAACTCTACGAGTGTGTAACGGTAGCTAGATTAGCGATTTTAGACTTGCACAGATTTTCTTTCGCACTAACGAACTTGAAACACGTGACTACACGTGCGACGAGACGTGTCCGAGTGTTTCTCTCCGTAGCATCTAACATCTGTGTGTTGTTACGGGCACTCCCCTAGCATCACGTCTAGACGTTTTAGGTTAGTTTTTGACGGATACGTCTACAAGCAAACGAGGAGCATATGCACCAATACCCCACAGCAGTTGCCCCTTTGGGTATTTCGGGTTTATTTTCCACCACCCACAGGGGGGCACGACTTTAAAACCCTTGCGCTCCTTGTCATCACCTCCCATCGAAGTCATTCAGTCGTCACACATTCTTCAGTCGCGCGTTCTGTGTGTTCGCTCCGGCTGTCAGCGGGAGTCAGTAAATTACCCTTGAGTCCCAGGACCGGGACTCGAGTCAGGGAACAGAACAGAGACACGAATACAAGCTTGAGGCATCAAACACACACGGGCTCAGGAGACAGCAACTGGTGTGTACCTGCGGAGTGCAAGGGAACAAGAGTCGCTGAAACGGGAACAGGTGAACATAGGCTCTTTGTGTGGGGGAGTGCGCGCACCTTATCGTCTCGCTAGCTTAGCGCTAATGACTAGCCGCACAGCTCGAAACTTCAATTGCTGGGGTTCAGCTACTTAGCACATCAACCAGAACAGACACACACACACGCACAATCCTGCTAATCAGGTTGTGTGTTTGTGAGGGAGAGAGAAGGTCAGAACAGCAGCAGGTCATTATAGGTTTGAAATAATCTAAACACACACACAAACACAAACACACACACACACACAAAACAGCCTACCTCTCTCTGCGTGAGCTTCTGTTTGTCGATCTGCTTCACTTTAGGGCTGTTGGCCAGCAGGTGGCGCAGTTTTACATAGCTTTTCCACAGTTTCTGATACCTGCAGGGGGTTTCACATTGTGACTAATTAAAAACAAACATACACACACCTCACATATTTCACACACAAACCTATTCTTTGTTGTAATATTTGCAACAAAGCCTGTGTAATATTTAAATAAAGCGGGGATTATTCAAATAATAATAAAGTATTTTTAAACGAGTAGGCCGAGCACTGAGCCCTGAGGAACACCATCGCTGGAACACACAGCAATGCTCTCAGCCAATCAGAACAAGTCAACTGCCCTCAGCCAATCAGAACAAGTCGCACTGCCCTCAGCCAATCAGAACACACGCTGCCCTCAGCCAATCAGAACACGCCGCACTGCTCTCAGCCAATCAGAACACGCCGCGCTGCCCTCAGCCAATCAGAATCACATCGCACTGCTCTCAGCCAATCAGAACACGTCGCACTGCTCTCAGCCAATCAGAACACGCCGCACTGCTCTCAGCCAATCAGAACACGCCCACTGCTCTCTCTTAACTTCTTTATCTCCATCAGTCTGTTTCTTGGGAGAATATAATGAAGTCCCCGTTGTCCATCCACACGTTTTTTTTTATCTATGCCTGACTGAACAAACACACTCACCCACACAGACACACACACACACACAGTTTAAGAAAAACTGCCATTTCTAAATTTAACATGTACACTGCATGTCACTGCGATGTACTTTAGCAGGAAAACTAATTCATCATTCACAGCGTCTACACACAGAGCAGGAGCAACCACAGAGCTAATCAGCGTAACTCTAACATGTGTCTCCGATTCGTCATCATCAACATCACACACACACGCACATACCACATAAGAATCCAGAATTCCACAGCAGTGTGTTCTTCACAGCATATGGTATAAGAATCATTTAACTAATCCTTAAATGAAACCATTGAATGTAGGGTGTTCGATAACGTGATTCAGGATATTAACTGATACTAATGCACATATCAAGCAACATCTTGGGATAAGTGGATCATCTGATAACTGTATACTGACTGACACTGAGATAACTCAAACTAAGATAATATATTAAAATAATGAAATAACAAAAAAATTTAATAACCTTAGATAACCAGATTATGTCTTTAAAGTAAAGTATATTTCTTAAAATGAGAAGATGCTCTGTGTACAATAAGATAACTCGTACCCATCTTAAAAGTATTAAAAGAACAAGATAACTGCACATCACAGGCTTTCTAGAAATAACAAGATAACTCTAAATAACACAATTTCCAAATGAGATACCTTACATACGTGACATCTTGAAATAGCAAATTAAACCCCCAAAAACACAACATATGGTGAAATAATCAAATAACCTGCCCCAATGTCCCCTGTGTCCCAAACGCAGTCATGAGACAATTTAAAATTATGACCTATCTTGAAATAATGAGATAACTGATCCTAATAAACAGTATCATGAAAAAATTGAGAACTGAACACAAGGACATAAATTTCTTGAAATAATGAGAGAACACACTTATGTACTGCACCTTGAGATGAAATTATGAGCTAACTCAAAATCAGGAACTATTTTGAAGAACTGAGATAGTGGACAGTAAGGACATATATCAAAAACATAACCCATTCTTACAAATGATCTTAAAATGATGAGATAATTCATAATAACGCAGTTTATAAATGAGAGAACTTGGGCAAAAAAAAAACAAAAAAAAAAACAGATCTTGGAATATTTAAAAAGAAAAAAAAAAAGAAAAAAAAAAAAGACATATTTGGAAATAAATCTTGAAAAAGGATACCACTTTAAAATCGACATAACTCAATCTATCGTAATTGATCTAAATAAAAAATGATGAGATAACGCAGTAAGGACGTATCTTGAAATAAGAAGATAACTAATTCTAACACATACTAAAATTTTAAGATATAATAGAAACTATTTTTATAAGTAACATCCCTGAAGTCGAATTAATCAGGTACATACACTTTGTTCAAATAATAAACACTTAAGTATCTTAAAATAATGTGATAACGTATTTTAATGTATACTACCTTGAAATAATGAGATAACAGGAAATAAATGTAAAAATAAAATGCACCTGACAATTTCTTGAAATAATATGATGAGAGAACATTCTTACGTACAGTATCTTAAAACAAAATCATGAGATAACTCAAAATCAGGGAATATCTTAAAATGATGAGATAACACATCCAGTATCTGTATATAACGAGATATCATTATATAAATAAGGACAAATCATAAAAATATCCCAGCCTGACAGAGTATCATAAACTGAAAAAAGTAAAAAATAAAAATAATAAAAAAAATAAAAAACACATTTTCTCTTGTACATGACAACAAGATTATAGCAGCACTTCAACTTTTCCTTTATTGTAGTCTCCTATGAATGTTCTGACAGTTTTTAGACAAATAGTGTGCGTGTGTGCCTGTGTGTGTGTGCGTGTGTGCGCGTGCTGATCACTTGCAACACACTGCACTGAAATTTCATGGCTACAGCACGAGGAAAAATAATTGGACATGTCCCAAACGAGCCAGTGTGACAAACACTGAAGAAAGAAGACTCGCTGGAGAGCCGCTGGTTGTGTTTATGCGTCTCATAAGGCCAAAAGCCTGCTGTCTATTCTTAGATCAGATCATGCGCACGCACACACACACACACACACACACACACACACACAGTACTTTGTGGCTGAAATAGTATGGCATCACAACTGGTAATTTCTTCTACTCATACCCACCACACACACACACACACACGCACGCACGCACACACACGTCAGTTATTAACAGACTCTCTGATGTAAGACATTACAAACGCACTGATCAATTGAAAAAAAATTTAATTAAATAAATGAATAAATAAATAAATAAATAAAATCAACCATCTAATTTTTTATCTTGCACTGCCACCTGCTGGCCTTTTCTTACATTGAGTGGTTAGCTCTGTCGCCTTGCACCTTCAGGATCCGGGTTCGATTCCCGCCTAGAGTCTGGATGTGTATGTAGTTTATATGTTCCCCCTGTGATTGGTGGGTTTCCTCTGCGTACACTGGTTTCCTTCCACAGTCCAAAGATTAGGCTGAGTGGCATTCAAATTGCCTGTAGTGTGTAAATGAGCGTGTGTGTGTGTGTGTGTGTGTGTGTGTGTGTGTGTGTGTGTGTGTGTGTGTGTGTGTGTGTGTGCGTGCCCTGTGCAGGGTGTACCCCGCCTCGTCCCGTTAGTCTAATGGAATAGGCTCCAGGCCCCCCCATGTCCCTGATCACAAGATAAAGCGGTATAGACAACAAGTGAGAGTGAGTGAGATTTAAACTTTTTCTTCCTTCCTCTCCATCTCTCACACACACACACACACACACACACACACACTTACTGAGGGTCTCCGGCGTAGCTGAGCTGAGCTGGCCGGATTCCAAAATGGACGATGATTGGAAATGTGATGACGTTCGGATTAAACTGTTCCCGATCCAACTGGTCTATCCTCACCGAACTGGGTTTCTGTCACACACACACACACACACACACACACACACACACGTTATACATCTAAATATCGTTAGCTTGTATTATTATTGTAATGTGTGTGTGTGTGTGTGTGTGTGTGTGTGTGTGTCGCACCATGCCGGGGTTAGTGACGATCATTCCTTTACACTCCTCTGCGTATTTCTGCCACTCGAGCTCCTCCCACTGGAGCATGTTAGCGATCTCCTCCTCAGGAACCAGAGGTTTACTACTGCAGAGGAGATACAGCAGCACCTGGTGCATAGACAACACCTCCTTACCACCGTCTGGAACACACACACACACACATCACATCACATCACACACACACGTATAACATCACATAACATAACGCGCACACACGTCACCAACGCCTGCGCACACACACACACACCATTAACACACGTGTCACCAACGTGCCCACACACATCACAACGTGCGCACGCACACACACACACACACACACACACGTCACAACCGCGCACACACACACAAGACTGGAGTGATACAGAGACAGGAGTGAACTCACTCACCCGGTAAGAATCGGACAAACCGAGGCATGAAGTGAAACCTCTGGCAGGCCGGAGACTCACACTCCTCTGGATCTGTGGGGGAACAGCAGAGTGTCACAGATTCACACACACACACACAGTACAGGCTTAAGCTGTTCAGGCGACCTTAGGACCGAGGCGTTTATACACGCTTGCGGTTCCTGAGTCACGTGACGAGCTGCGAGTGTGTTATGTCAGAGCTCAGGGTCACGTCGGCGTACCTGTGAGGTTCCAGTCGTACAACTCCAGGATGTCTTGGAAGAGGTATGAAGAGAAAAGCTCCAGACCTTTAACACAGTAGTTCTACACACACACACACACACACACACACACACCCGTATGACCACGTGACATGAGATCATTGAAAGGAAGAGGGATGATGGAGGTGTAGTGTGGGCTGACCTCAGGCGCCATCTCCTCTATGAAGTGGATGGTGTAGTCGATGTTGAAGCGGATCACTCTGCACAGCGGGATCTGAGACGGCCAGGGAGAAACACACCGACAGGGTTAATACCTGTGCGCTCGTCATCATCCACCACTCCACATCACCACTGGTCCCATCAACTCAGACCAGTCTGTTCCCATTGACCAATCACTGATCACCACTCACCTCGCCCCTCCCTCTGGATTTGAACAATAAGGCTGATTCTATTTTATATATTATTATATTTGTTATATAATCCAGTGCAGTTATTTCCTGACCAAGCAATCTGATCGGATGAGACGCCGCTATTCCCACGAGTGGTGATGATAGACAGCAACAGCACTGAAATGTTTCACTATATAAGCATGAGTATTGGGATACCTATAAGAATTTAAATCTACTTTCACTCCCTCTTAGTTACACTCACTGTCAGTCGCAGTTAGCTAGTTCTGCCAAGCGCGTAAGGATACGTGTTGGCGATGCAAAATGGCAAAATCATAATCTGTTGAGAATAAAAAGTGTTTGTGGAACTTTTATACATAAAAGAAGTTGCTGTTGTGCTGAACATCGGCACGGCTGGGATATCCTCAGTACTCAGGCGTATTATTCAGTCTATAAAACTAAATTATCCTGATATCCAGTACAACGGCAAGGCCTTAAGTGTAATATCGCTTCATTATACAATATATATATATTGGCCTCTATTCTGGTAGAACTCAAATTTATTCATCTTCAGTAGCTCTTTCATCTTCTCCATATAACCTTACATGTCGACTGATATGCAAATGACCGCAGTGAATCATGAATGTGCAAATTAGACTTGGCAACCACAGCTCGCACCCCGATCCTCGGACGACGCACAAACCTGCAGTCAGGGCTCCGAACTAAACACTCAGACGAACGCCGATCGCGCACGTACAGGGTGGCAGGTTTGTTTTACACACTGTGTGATGTGTTAGACTGTTCTTACGCTAGTGAGAGGAGTGTGTGAGAAGAGAGAAAATCCTTCAAACAGGTACTCGTGATCGTCGTACTCGATCACCGTCGGCCGATCCGTCTGGACAGAGAGAGAGAGAGACGGAGAGAAAGAAAGAAAGAGAGAGAGGAAGAGAGAGAGAGAGATGAAATGACATTTAATATGCGATTATTTAATGTCCAGTGTCAAATGAATAAGAAACCTAAAGTATTACAGAGACACAGCTGAGCTAACTGTTGTAGGTATTTGAAGAAAAACAGTTTCGACAAAAAAAAATAATAATAAAAAAAGTTTAAAAGTTGCATCAAATTATTTTTTTGTAGAATTTAAGTACATTATAATTTTATTAAATGCAATTATTGAACTTTTTGTTCTATTTTACAGTTTTTTTTTAATAATTCATCGCATTTTATTATTTGATCACATTCTTTGACCACCTTTTGCCTCTTTTTTTATTATTTTTTTTTTATAAAACTATAATAGCACATTTAATATATATATTCATATTAAGCCATTACAGATGAGAATTTGTCCAATAAACGTTAAATCAATGAATATCAAATTCTTGTTCCAAATATTAAAGTAAAGTGATACAATTTTTAATTAGCTCAGGCATAAAAAGGAAAAGAAAAAAAATGATATAAATAAGTGCGATGACGGACAGACAGAGACTCACCAGGAAGTTGGTGGGCGGAGACACAGTGATTCTGTAATGGAAGAGCTTGCCGGCGTTGTTGTTCATTGGACGACATGGCTTCACGGTCTACAATGTTAAAAATATAAATATTATATGTATTTTATATATATATATATATATATATATATATATATATATATATATATATATATATAGCTACTATATACAATGCATACAATAATCACATCTTACAAAATAATAATAACAATAAGAATAATAATAATAAAGGCAAGAACTTCATGCGTCACCTCTTCCCCGGGGTAAATGCTGTGCCGGATTCCTGTGCGTCTGGCCTTAGCGCTGCACTTACACAATGGACCGTCATTCATCTTCAGGACACACAAACGATAATAAACACACATTGCGCTGACAATTCTATAAGGTTTATCTGCAGTAGTGTATTTAAATACACTAAGAAGAGGAGTGTATGGATATATATATGCACAAAAAAAATTAATATTAGCAAATTGTATCACACTGACTCCAAAATCAATTTTCATTCTAAGTCAGTTTTTAATTTATACATGTTTGCTTTTGAGAAGGTAAAATGTTGCAGTTCCCCAATAATCCTACAGGTGGCGTGTGCTAAACTGTAAACACACTGACGGGCAGCACAATATCTAATCTGTGTACAGACCTGTCCCGGGTCGTTGTACCACAGCTCGTCGTGCAGCCGGTCAGGGTGCGCTTTCTTCCGCTTGATCTCTGCGATCACATCGAACACCTCTGAGTCGGAGCTGCTGGAGCAACTGCTGTCCCCGTCCGAGTCACACTCCGAATCGCTCGAGCTCTCGTCTGAGAAACACAAAGGTAGTATATAGTAGGATTTAATAAGCTGAGGAGGAAAGCAAGTGTGCAAGCAGAGCGTTCTGTAACGAGGCAGTACGGAAGAAACGCAGCTAAAGAAGAACGGCAGGCGTGCGTGAATAGATAGTCGTACCGTGGTCCAGATCCAGCTTGGTTTTTGGTGGATCCCACTTGGGACGGGAGGATTTGGCGCGTTCCTGCCTTCGTCCAAGCTCCTCCTCAAAGCGCTCATACAGGTCTCTGAGTTTACTCGTCCCCACGACTGTGGAGTCGCCCTGGGAAGAGAGGGATAAAGTCAACAAGGAGACAAACAACCCTGGAAACCCAACAGAATTAAAGCCAGCTCATAATGAACAGTAAAATAGCGGTACCACTTGGTCCATTGGATCGTTGGAGTAGTAGTTCTCGGCGTGAGTGCAGCGGATCCACGCCGGCTTCAGTAACTCTTCCTCTTCTTCGTCCTCTGTCTCTTTGTAGCTTTTCTCTCGGTTTCCTCCTGCAGCCTCCACCCTCCTCTCCCTCTCCCTCTCCCGTTCTCTTTCCCTGTCGCGTTCTCGGTCCCTTTCTCTCTCTCGGTCCTCCTCCATCCGTCCACGTTTTCTTTCTCTGCTTCCTGAGCGGCTGCGTGCTCGTTTCCTGTGTCGGTCCGATGGAGGAGAGCTTCTGCTGTCCCGGTGCCGATAGCGTTCTCTGAGCAAAGATAAACATTGTACACACAGTACAGAAACGTTACTGTAGGTTGCAACATTACAACGTTCTACGGGTAACAACGTTACTCTAGGTTGCATCCCTACTATGGCCTACCACATTACTCTAGGTTACACTTGGTTACAGCATTACAACAGGTCACAACATAACAGTAGATTACAACAGGTCACGTTACTATGGGTTACAATGTTACCGTTTGTTCCAGCATTGCAACAGATTACATTGTTACTACAAATTTCCACATTTTCAATACTTTAATTTTTACTATAATGTTACAAGTTTACTGTTGGTTTGCAACATTATGGTGGGTTATAATTTCTCTGGGTTACAATGTTATTCTAGATTACAGCACTACAGCAGGTTACAACATAACTAGGTTGCATCGTTACTATGGGTTACAAAGTTACTGTGGCTTACGCGATATGTTACTATAGTTTACAACAGGATAATGTCACTATAAGTTCCATTACTGAACATTATGACAAAGGTGAACACGCTGGATCTTGTTTACACAAACATCCCCTGCGCACATCGGCCAGAGCCCTGGCCCCACCTGTGCTACTCAGACCACATCTCTGTTATGCTAATTTCAGCATACAGACCACTCGTTCAAAACGGTTCTGAATCAGGTAAAAACCTGGCCAGCAGGAGCCATCTCTGCTCTTCAGGACTTTTTGAGAATACTGACTGGAACATGTTTTGGGAGGCTGCAACTTACGGTGACTTCACTGACTTAAAGGAGTACACACCAGCTACATCAACAAGTGCACAGATGACGTCACCGTCTCCAAGAACATCATCTCATGATCCAACGAGAAACCATAGATTACTGCGGAGGTGCGTGCATTTCTGAAAACCAGAGACTCACCTTTTGAGCAGGAGACAAGATGGCCCTAAGAACAGCAAGTGCCAAACTGTCCCGAGCCATCAGAGAGGCAACACGTGGATACGCCCAGAAAATTCACAACCTCTATGTAGCACAGCGACATAAAGGGCACTTTCATAGGGGAAAGTAAGTCGGCTCAATGCACAAGAAGCTGCAGTACCTTGTTGATCGTGCACAGGAGGGTTTAAATTGCCTACCGATGTTGGTGCATTGGTTTCCTCTCAAGCTCTCGCGTGAGTCAGGGCCGGCCGGCACGAGAAGATGGTGACATACATGGTCACTGAACCCGGATATAAAGCAGGCCCAGGAAATAACACTGAGAGGGAGAGAGCATGGAGAAACGACATGCTGTGATTAAGACTGTGCAATTAATCGAATTTCAATTTCGATTCCGGGTCTCAACGATCACAAAAATGGTGTAGTCGAAAAAAACAACTGTTCACTTTTTTTTTTGTTATTTTGACCTGCATTTCCTGCACTTTCGCCCTTCCAGAAGCCCTAACTCTCTCACTCTATACTGTCAGCAAAAAAGTTGCGTATGTGGTATCTGATCGCATTTAAAAATTAGCGCGAGTGAAGATGGCAGAAAAAGAGCAGCCACAGAAGTCTTCGGTCAACAAAAGAGGTAGGAGCAATTCTGTTATTTGGTATTTTTTCCATTATTTTCCATGAGATCGATTTATCTTTCTTCACACACACTATTACAAAACCCTGGACTTTATTCACACACACACACACACAACACATTGCTTTAAATTTGTATACATTTTGTAAAAAAAAATTTTGGGTTTTGGTGCACCTTTAGTTAAATTTTTTGTGTAATACACTTTTGGTTTATTGTGAATTGGTCATTGTGTTGTCTTTCTTGTTCACAAGTTTTAAAGCATCTCCGACACCAAGATAAAGATCTCGTTTCGTGTAACTCAGGTTATTTAAATAATCTGCTCGTTACAACTTCAGGGACAGCGATGATGCACAGTGCATGTGGCAAGGCATACAAGCCATAACCAACTACAGGACATCAACACCTGCCTGTATAGGACGGCTCCTTTCCAGATGGGCTGAACAGCTTCTATGCTCGGTTCGACATGCAGAACAATGTGACGACGAAAAAGACCATCCCTCTTTTGAACGACCAGGTGCTGTGTCTCACCAGAAAACTCAGAGTCAACTCGCGTAAAGCTGCTGGACCAGACAATATCCCTGGCAGAGTGCTCAGAGAATGTGTTGAACAGCTGGCAGATGATCTCAACAACATATTTAACACACCTATGAGCAGCGCCGTCGTTCCCACGTGGTTCAAGACCACCACCATCATCCCCATGCTGATGAAGTCTTCAAAGTCCTGTTGCACTCACACCCATTATCATGAAGTGCCTTGAGCGGCTCGTCAAATTCAAATTTTTATTTATCACATACACGGTCATACACAGTACAATATGTAGTGAAATGCTTACACGACCGCCTGTGACCTTAAAATAATAAATAAAAAATAAAAAAAACAGAACAATTGACAAGAAATAAGAGAAAAATAAAAAGAAGCAAGAAATAAATAAATAGTTTAACTATAAGAAGTTAGACCAAAGGATAACATTTTTTTTTAACATACAAGAAATATAAAACTTTTCTGTATAAGACAAAATAAATTTAGATTTAGATGCATATAAGAAGTGGAATGAATGGAACAAGTCCAGAAGTGTGCAAATGATGCAATGTGTGTGCAAATGTGCAGTGTCCATGGTTGTCCAGTCTACAGTGTATTGGGGTGTGTGCACAGATGAGAAATGTCCATGAGTGACCATTTAAATTTTTCTGTGCAATGTTGCAGAAACATTGAAGAAACACAGAAATGATTAGTCCTGTGTTAACCTGGTTGAGAGACCGTATCACCTGCGAGAAGAAGCTCCTACTCAGTCTCTCTGTGTTTGCCTTCAGGGAGCGGAAGTGCTTTCCTGATCGCAACAGAGAGAACAGTCCATTGTTGGGATGGCTGAGGTCCTTCACGATCTTCCTGGCCTTGCTCCAGCACCGCTTGCTGTAGATCGAGTGCAGGTCAGGGAGCTTGGTGCGGATGGTGCGCTCAGCAGAGACCGCACGACCCTCTGTAGAGCTCGTCTGTCCTGCATGGTGCTGTTCTGAACCAGTTTAAGATGTTTCCCGTCAGGATGCTCTCTATGGTGCAGGAGTAAAAGATCCTGAGAACCTTGGAGGGCAGTCCAAAGTCTCTTAAACGGCTAAGGGTGTAGAGACGCTGCCATGCCTTTTTCACCACGGTGTTGATGTGAGGTATTTGAAGCTGTCCACTCTCTCCACTGGGTTCTCATTGATGATGGGGGTCTGGTAGTTCCTCTCCTGCTTTGTGCTAAAGTCCACTATCAACTCCTTTGTCTTGCTGATGTTAAGAAGGAGATTGTTCCTCTGGCACCAGTTCTCCAGATTTCCAATCTCCTCCAGGTAGGCTGTCTCGTCGTTGTCAGAGATCAGGCCGACCACGACAGTGTCGTCAGCAAACTTAATGATGCTGGAGGAGCTGGTAGTGGCCACACAGTCATATGTGTACAAAGAGTACAGCAGGGGGCTCCAGTGCTGAGAGTGAGAGAGGCTGAGACATGACCGCCCATCCTTACTGCCTGTGGTCTGCCAGTTAGGAAATTGGAGATCCACTGACACATGGATGAGCTGAGTCCCAGGTGCTCCAGCTTGATGGTGAGTGTGGAGGGAATTATGGTATTAAATGCAGAGCTGTAGTCGATGAAGAGCATTTTAACATAATTCCCCCTCCGAGTGTCCAGGTGAGTGAGTGATGTGTGGAGGAGATAGGAGATTGCATCGTCTGTGGAGCAGTTTGGGCGGTATACAAACTGTAGTGGGTCCAGTGTGTCGGGTAGTGAAGAACTCTGTCTCTGACCAGCCGTTCAAAGGACTTCATCACTACTGAGGTGAGGGCTACAGGGCGATAATCGTTGAGGGAAGCAGGATGAGGTTTCTTCGTGACAGGAACAACGATGGACTCTTTGAAGCATGTGGGGATCACCGACTGAGATAAAGAGATGTTGAATATCTCAGTGAACACAGGTGCTAGCTGGTCTGCGCAGGCTCTGAAAATACGGCCTGAGATGCCGTCTGGTCCTGCTGCTTTCCTGGTGTTCACTCTCTTGAAATCTCTCCTGACGTCATGCTCGGAGATGATGAACGCATTTCCGGTGCTGGCAGTGCCTTCCTGTCTGCAGCTAAAGACGCCGCTAGCATTAGCATCGCTAGCGTCTTTAGCTGCAGCCTCAAAGCGAGCATAGAAAGTGTTCAGCTCGTCTGCCAGTCACGTCTGCATTCGTCATACCGGTTGTTGATGCTTTATAATCCGTTATTGTCCATAGTCCCTGCCACAGGCTCCTAGAGTCACTCTGTTGGAGCTGTGACTCTAGTTTCCTCCCATAGCGCTGCTTCACCTCTTTCACCACCTTCCGGACGTTATATGACGCAGCATTGTACGGTTCCATGTCCACCGACACAAGTCCCGTGTTATAGGCAGCGATGTTTCCCGAGGAATCCCACAACCGCTTCCGTAAACACGCTGACGTCCTGTAACGCAGCCACGGATTAGTCCGTACAGCACGCAACCTTCCTCTGAACCGGAACTTCCTGTTTCAGCCTTTGTTTGTATTTTGCCATGAGGAAGATGGCGGCATGGTCGGATTTACCAAACGAAGGGTGAGATTGTGCCTTGTAGCCGTCCTTGACTGTCGTGTAAAACTGGTCCAGTGTCCTTTTGCCCCTGGTGGGGCAGGTGATATGCTGATAAAAGTTCGATGACAATGAGCTCAGCATCCCGGTGTTGTCTTTGTTGTTTTGTAAGTGCCTCATGCAGCTCGCATAAGGCAGTATCGGTGTCCACTTGTGGTGGAATGTAAACAGCGCTGATTATGACCCATGTGAACTCCCGAGGGAGATAAAAAGGACAACACATGATGGACAGTAGTTCCAGGTTTGGTGTGCAGAAGCGTGTAAGAGGAACAACACTTGCGCTGTTGCACCAGCTGCTGTTTACCATTAAACACACGCCGCCTCCCCTTGACTTCCCCGAGTCCCATGTCCTGTCCATGTGGTGAACCGAGAAAAACTTGAGGCACATCAAGACCTGCTGCACCCTTCCTGGACTCCTGGACTCCCTTCCTTTGCCTATCGTCATAACTGTTCAACAGACGACGCCATCTCCGCCACACTCCGTCTGGCCCTCACACATAGACAAGACGAGAAGGCCCCTAACAACTGATCGGGAATCTGAGCCTGTTGGGCCTGAACATCTCCCTCTGTAACTAAATCCTAGTCTTTCTGACCAGAAGCGCTCAGTCAGCTTGGATCGGGAACTGCACCGCCAGCACCACCCCACTGAGTACAGGGGCCCATCACGGCTGTGTGCTTAGTCCCCTGCTGTTCACACTGCTGACTCATGACTGTGTAGCGACAACAGAGAAGATCATTGGGGTCTCTCTTCCCTCTATCGAAGACATCTACACCACACACTGCATCCGCAAAGCCACCAGCATTGTGTCTGATCAGACACACCCATCACACACACTCTTTACCATCCCTCCATCTGGAAAAAGGTCCCGAAGCATTCAGGCACACACATCCAGACTGTGCAACAGCTTTTTTCCACAAGCCATTGGTCTCCTTAATAAAAAGAGACTGACTGATAAACAAACAAACACACATACACAAACACAGATAAACTCAACTAACTCAAAACACTGAGACAGGACTAAAAACACACACGTGTTCAAACACACAGATCAACAACCATCCAACAAATTTGTACACACCAACAGTATTCATTACTTGCAAATTTGCACAAACTATTTATATCTTTCCTGCTAATTATAAGGGTTGTTTACTGTTCATTGTTTCTCCTCCCACTACCTCATTACCACAAAGTATTGAAATATGTCATGTCACGCTGGCTCATTTGCACGTACACTTTGTTGTCTCTTTTAAATAAAATTCAAATTAAAATTATATTTGTCACATACACAGTCATACACAAGTATGATATGAAGTCAATTCATCACCATTGAGTACATTAGGCACGATAGAGACACCCTTGTTTCTATTGGTATACAATGCACTCACAATTCGACGTTTTTAATTACCTTAATAAGACACTTTTTATGCATATTTGCACACCATATTTCTTCCACCAAATAAAAAATAATAATTTAATGCTCTATTGTACAGTATATTTTTATTTTTATTTCTATTTTGTGTACAGTATACTTCTATTTTTATCCTAGTTAAATAAATTTTTTCTACCGTATTTCTTTTATTCATATTTATTTCCTATTATAAGCTAATTCTCTTTTTAAGGTCACTGGCGGTTGTGTAAGCATTTCACTGCATATCGTACTGTGTATGTGACAAAATTTGAATTTTGAATTTGATTTTAAGGTGAAATGCTTATACGACTGCTGTTTACCTCAATATTACAAAAAAAAGGTTAAAAAAAAAAGTTTTAGTGCGAATAAGAGAATTAAAAACCTTTCTAAAATGTACATAAATTACAAGGAATAAGATCATGAAAATGGACTGGAATTTCCTACGAGTCTACCTGAGCCTCCAATAACTACCATGACTCCTTATTAACATCAACTAACATAGCTGAACTGCCTGCCACCTAACACACAGTATGAATGCAGATCAATTTCTGCTCTGCATTTCACCCTAATGAGGATGGGTTCCCTGTTGAGTCCAGTTCCTCTCAAGGTTTCTTCAAATTGCCATCTCAGGGAGTTTTTCCTTGCCATTGTCGCCCTCGGCTTGTTCATCAGGGACAATCTGACCATTTTAATTCATACACATTCACATTCGATACAAACTTAATTCTTTTGATTGTGTAAAGCTGCTTTTGCGACAATGACAGTTGTTAAAAGCACTACACAAATAAAATCGAACTAAGTTGAAATAAATATAAAATAGTAGCATAAAATAGAAATATAAAAAAATTTAAGAATATACAGTGGAACCTTGGATGACGAACATAAGTCGTTCCTGGAGTTGCTAAAATATGTATTCCAAAACACTCATAAATCAAAGCAGATTTTCCCATTAGAAATAATGGAAACTTAAATTATTCGTTTCACAGCCCAAAAAAATAAATACATCAAATGTTAAAAGGGTATTAAAGGCGGAAGTGTGTGTGAAGGGGCACGGTGTCAAATTACGGGCGTGCGCACACAACGACAGAGAGAGAAAAAAAGGATCTTTAACCTCTCTAATGAGACTTTTTTTAGCTTGTGTTACAAGAAACAGTACATGCGTGCTTACAAACACAAAATAAAATCTGTTTTACACGCAAACACGTGGTCACAGTGTTAAAGTAAACAGTACACGCATGCACGGATGTTGATTATACCAGTAGCAGACGCGCACTATAACCCAGCAGGGTAGATGATTATTCACAATTCCACAGAGCAAGAGAAAAAAAAAACATTAGCTCAGTTGTGATCACGTGACGCTCAAAACAAGAAGCGCATGCATAAAACATGATACTCTGTACTCGTAAACCCAGACTCCGTTTTTCAAGTCGTCTTGCAGAACACTCGCAAATCGCATTACACCCAATCCGAGGTTCCGCTGTATAATAAAAATAGAAAAATATATATAGTAAAATTAAATATATTTGAAATGTAAATGTAGTGCAGTGTCGAACAGTGTGCAGTTATTGGCAAGATAATGTGCAATGTTGCAGTTCAAGTTCAGTGTGCAAAAATGTGCAAATGTTCCATGTGTGGACGTATGTGTGTGACCTAGTAAAACGTTTGCAGTCCTGAGGTGTGCAAAATGTGCGAGCGTGTGAGTGTTAAGTCCTAGGTGCTGTTGTGATTGAGAGCTTGTATAGCCTGCGGGAAGAAACTCCTCCTCAGTCTCTGTGTTGGCCTTCAGGGAGCGGAAGCGCTTTCCTGACCGCAACAGAGAGAACAGTCCATTGTTGGTCCAGCACCGCTTGTTGTAGATCAATTTAAGGTCAGGAAGCTTGGTGCTGATGCGCTCAGCTGATCTCACCACCCTCTGTAGGGCTCGCCTGTCCTGCATGGTGCTGGTCCCGAACCAGGTTAAAATGTTTCCCGTGAAGATGCTCTCTATGGTGCAGGAGTAAAAGTTCCTGAGCACCTTGGAGGGCAGTCTAAAGTCTCTCAAGCGCCTGAGGTGGTAGAGACGCTGCCGGGTCTTTTTCACCACGGTGTTGATGTGACAGAACCATGACAGGTCCTGCGTGACGTGAACACCGAGGTATCGGAAGCTGTCCACTCGCTCCACTGGGCTCCTGTTGATGGCGGGGGTCTGGTAGTTCCTCTCCTGCTCAGTACTAAAGTCTACTATCAGCTCCTTTGTCTTGCTGACGTTCAGAAGGAAATTGTTCCTCTGGCACCAGTTCTCCAGATTTCCAATCTCCTCCAGGTAGGCCGTCTCGTTGTTATCAAATATCAGGCCCACCGCGACGGTATCGTCAGCAAACTTATTGATGGTGGTGGGGTTCATAGCGGCTACACAGTCATAGGTGTACAATGAGTACAGCAGGTGGCTCAGAAAACAATCCTGCGGGGCTCCAGTCCCGAGAGTGAGGGAGGCTGAGACATGTCCGCCCATCCTCACTGCCTGTGGTCTGCCAGTTAGGAAGTTGGAGATCCACTGACACAGAGATAAGCTAAATTCCAGGTGCTCCAGCTTGGTGGTAAGTGTGAAGGGAATTATGGTATTAAATGCTAAGCTATAGTTGACATTTTAACATAATTCCTCTTCCGAGTGTCCAGGTGAGTAAGTGATGATGCCATCTCTGACCTTCTCCATACATCTGTAAAGCATATATGCAAACTGCAGTGGATCCAGTATGTCAGGTAGCGAAGTAATGATGAAGTCTCTGACCAGCCGTTCAAAGCACTTCATCACTACTGAGGTGAGGGCTACAGGGCGATAGTCATTGAGGGAAGCAGGATGTGGTTTCTTTGGAACAGGAACAATGATGGACTCCTTAAAGCATGTTTGAAGCATCTCACCGACTAAGATAAACAGAGGTTGAACACAGGTGCTCACTGGTATGCACAGGCTCTGAGGACTTGACCTGAGATGGTGTCTGGTCCTGCTGCTTTCCTGGTGTTCACTCTCCTGAAGGCTCTTCTCACGTCATGCTCGGAGATGATGAACGCATTTTCGATGCTGGCAGTGACTTCCTGTCTGCAGCCGTTGGCGCCACTAACATTAGCATCGCTAGTGGCTTTAGTCACATCCGAAAAACTTGAATATTTTTTTTGTTAACTTAAAATGTCAACCTGTCTTGTCTTAGCTAGTCGGCTAATTAGGTTTCTTAGTTACCTAGTTAGTTTTTGTTAATTTAGGTTTTTAATTTGTGTTGTATCACCCAGGTCATGAAGGAATGTTTCGTTTTACTGTGTACTAACTGTATGGTTAAAATGACAATAAAAGTCTACTTGAACTTGAAGTTTACAACCTTTCTAAAAATTATATATAGTATTAGAATAACATAGCTCCGTAGACTAAATGATGTAGAATGTAAATAGCAGGTTATAAACAGGTAATTAACACATTATTAATGTACCCTGGTTAAAAAATATAAAAAAAGATTGACATGCCCACCTGCTGCGCTCTCTGCTCCGGTGTCTTGGGGGAGTCCGGCCTCTCTCGCTCTCTGCCCGGTACCGCCCTCCTTCCTGTCGTCGCCTGTCTGGACTCCGCCCTCGTTCCCGCCGCTCTCCGTGCCCACTATATCCCCCATACCCGTAGCTTTTGTGACGCCGTGGCCGTTCGGGCGATTTGTCGCTCTTAAAATGGTGAAAATGCTCTACAGGCTTGAAGGAACCGGATTCAGAAGGGGGGTAGAAATTAGGGGGTAAAGGTGGTAAGTGGGGCTGAGGGGGGTAATTCATGGAATAAGGAGGCTGAAAGGGTACAGAGGGAGGCATCGTAGGGGGAGGAGGAGGCGGGACATAAGGATACGAGCCCTGAGAAGGGGCGAGGCCACCTGTAGAGACAGGCAAAGGGGGCGGGGGAAAATTAGGGGGTTCTGGGAAGCCCTGATGGACCGGTGGGGGTGGAAAAGGGGGTCGCATGGGGCACTGCGGACCCTGGGAGGGTGCTGGGACAGGGTAGGGAGGGAATTCAGGACGAGGAGGCATGCTGGGCATGTAGGTGTTGGTGCACTGAGGGTTGAAAGTGGAACAGTGGGGGGCTGAGGGGTCATAGGGGTACGGAGGGGGCACGGAGGGCGCGACGGGCTGAGGAGGGGGCAAACGCAGGGGGACAGGGGGGTAATTCTGAGGAGGAGGGCGTCCTCGTGGACATCCGCGTCCAGGGTGAAAAGACATCTTCTGAAACGAGGCCAAATACAAAGATTGTTATAGTTTGTAGAGAGGAGTCGGTCCACTTCACATGTACACTGCACTATACAGGAAACAGAATACTACTGGGACATAGAGTACGACAGAATACTACTGGGACATAGAGTCTTTTCTGTCATAGGGTATGACAGAAAAGAGCAATTCTCAAAAGGCACTAGGAAACATATGAAACACTAGAGATGGTGTAGGAGGAGCTTCAACACTCTAATAAAGAGTTGGATGCACTCTGTACACTTCTATTCCATACATCATCGTCATGCACCTCCTCAGGGAAAAACTAAATTATACATGTTGCCCAAACGGACAAAGAGTGCATTAGTCAGGGTGCATTAGTCATTATTGTTGATGGTGAAGTAACTGGTTGCTTCACAGTCCAGTTCCTCCTCATGTCTGTGTTTCCTTCTGGCTTTCTCTTTTAGTTATGATGTCATAGTTAGTCCTAAGTGGAGTCCCTGCTTGCAGTCTGCACTAAATATACATTCACCTTATACATTATGTGACCGCGATCATACCTTACTGTTATCTCTCCTTCTCCTCTCTCTCTCTCTCCCTCTCTTTAACTATCCCTGTCTCTCTCAGAGTTATAAAAGTCACTCCTGAGCTGCCAGTGATCCAGACCCCCCTCTGTCCTCTGGACCTGTCTGACTCGTCCTGGCTCTGTTTGGAGATATCCTTGCATGTCTGCTTGGGATTCGTATGGTGACTGGGGACGGTTCCACTTTACCACGAAGACACCTGGCCTCGGCTGATGCTGACAGCTGTTTTAGAAGGACTTGTGACGACAGTCACTCGATAGTTCAAGACTGGAATTTCCTACAGTGCAAGAAAAACTATGTGAACCCTTTGGGATGATGGGAGTTTTGAAGAAATTGGTCATAAAATGTGCTCTGATCTTCATCTAAGTCACAACAATAGAAAAACACTGTCTTCTTAAAATAATACTACACAAACATTATGTTTTTTTTGTTTTTATTGAACATAACATGGCAAACATTCACAGTGCAGGGTGGGAAAAGTATGTAAACCCCTGTCCTAATGACTACAAGAGCTAATTGGAGTCAGAAGTGAGCCAACCTTGAGTCCAATCAGAGTAATGATGTTGCTGAAAGCTGTCCTGCCCTTTTAAAAGCACTGCCTGATGTGAACCATGCCTCACAGAAAAGAGCCCTCAGGAGACCTACGATCAAGAATTGTTGACTTGCATGATGCTGGAAAGGGTTACAAAAGTATCTCCAAAAGCCTTGATGTGCATGTGTCCACGGTAAGACAGACTGTCTACAAATGGGGAAAGTTCAGCACTGCTGCTACTGTCCCTAGGCATGGTCATCCTGCAAAGATGACTGCAAGAGCACAGCGCAGAATGCTTAATGAGGGAAAGAAGAATCCTAGAGTGTCAGATAAATTTTTGTTAACACATCTACAATAAGGAAAACATTAAACAAAAATGGAGTACAACGGAGGACACCACGAAGAAAGCCATTGCTGTCCAAAAAAAAATATTGCAGCACGTTGGAAGTTTGCAAAATAGCACCTGGATGTTCCACAGCACTACTGGCAAAAAATTCTGTGGACAGATGAAACAAAAATTTAGTTGTTTGGAAAAAACACACAACACTATGTGTGGAGAAAAAAGGCACAGCACACCAACATCAAAACCAAACCTCATCCCCACTGTAAAACATGGCGAAGGAAGCATTTGGTTTGGGGCTGCTTTGCTGCCTCAGGGCCTGAATGGATTGTTGTCATTGATGGAGAAAATGAATTCCAGAGTTTATCAAGAAATTTTGCAGGAAAACCTAAGACCATCCGTCCGCCAACTGAAGCTACGTGGAGGATGGGTGATGCAACAGGACAATGACCCAAAGCATACAAGTAATTCAACAAAAGAATGGCTTCAACAAAACACAATCCGCCTTCTGGAGTGGCCCAGTCCTGACCTCAACCCGATTGTAATGCTGTAGCATGACCTTAAGAGAGCGATTCACACCAGACAGCCCAAGAATATTGCTACACTGAAACAATTTTGTGAAGAGGAGTGGTCCAAAATTACTTCAGATCGTTGTGCAAGTCTGATCTGCAACGACAGGAAACGTTTGGCTGAGGTTATTGCTGCCAAAGGAGGGGCAACCAGTTATTAAATCCAAAGGTTCACATACTTTTTTCACCCTGCACTGTCAATTTTAACATTTAATGTCCAATAAAAACATGAAAACATATAATGTTTGTGTAGTATTATTTTAAGCAGACTGTGTTTTTCTAATGTTGTGACTCAGATGAAGATCAGAGCACATTTTATGACCAATTCATGCAAAACTTCACGTAATCCTAAAGGGTTCACATAGTTCTTCTTGCCATTGTACAAGTCTACCTGAGCCTCTAATAACGAACTTGACTCTATATTAACTAAAACAACCTCTCCTGCGATACTAACCTTCCAGCCTCCTAACACACAGAATGACTGCAGATCAATCCCTGCTATCTGTTATCCCCCAAATGAGGACGGGTTCCCTGTTGAGTCTGATTCCTCCCAAGGTTTCTTTTTATTGCCATCTCAGAGAGTTTTTTCCTCAGCACCGTCACCCTCGGCTTGTTCCTAAGGGACAATCTGATCATTTTGATTTATACACATTCTCACATTTCATACCCTCTTAATTATTTTATACCCTACACAGTGCAGTAGGTTTCACAGATGGATTGTATAGCACACTCCATAGTGTGTATAATACATAGTGTATATACCAACTAGTGGAACTTTTCTATACCCATTAGAGAGCCACATTTTTAAATGCGTCCTGTAAAGTGCACACTAACATATATTTTTTTTAAAGAACATTATGCACTTTACATGCAAATGTATGCACTGTACATGCACATGTCCTTATAAAAGTACATCCTTCTGCAGATAAATTTGTCTATGAAATGGAGATGGGAAAAAAAATTATTAAGTTATGTATTGTGATTTTTTTTTTATTTAATGATTCATGTTACCACAATGAAATTAATTTAAAAAAAAACTATTTTTCATTTATAACAGTGACCGGAATATTCTGGTTCTCAGTGCGGCTGGCCGTGACCGGTGATCGGCCTCAGATATAAACAATTCTGTACCGATCACAGAAGCTTCCCAGTGGTGCAACAGAAACGCACTTTTATGGCATTACATTATCACAAATCACACAGGTTAAAAGCCTCTGATCTGCCTTTTGGTCCAATCTCTGAGATAATTAGCCTCAAACCCACTTATTACACACACTTAAACCCGTCTCACAAGACTTCGAGCCCTAATTAGTCAAAAACCGTGTGCATTATAATCTGCGTGCTCGCGGCCACTAAACCTGCACGCTCGAGTGTCGAGTGTAGTGATGGGAAGTGTAAATCATTTTAGTGACTCAGTTCTTTGAATCTCGTTCATCAAAATGACCGAATCTTTTTTTGAGTCATTTAGTTTATTTCGTTCTTTTAATCAGAAATAAAATAAAATATTGCGTTTTTAATAAAAATACCCCCAATACGTCTACATACACAAATTTTGGCCTTTGTTTCAGTTATAAAAATATTCCAATGCAACTAAGGACATATTATAATAAACAGAATGAGCAGCTCACCATCATATCTTGAAGTCGGAGTCGTTCGTTCTTTTAAATCTATTGCACCGCATAGCGTCTATGGGAGTCACGTGACAAAGGAACGAACGACTCGAGACTTGAAGACTCGTTGCTGAGAATCGTTTAATTCCGTTTCCTGTGTACTGCACTGCATAGTGTTCATGGGAGTCACGTGTCCCAAGAACGAACGACTCGTATAACGTACGGAGGTTTTGCGATGCTTTGCGCATCCAATAGAAAATGAACGTATCACTCTCCGAGACGACTCGTTTATCTGAGTCACGTTAAAGATTCGTTTAAAAAGAACAAATCGTTCATGATCGACCCATCACTAGTCGAGTGGAGTTTAGAGACTGTGGAGACGTTTGCGGTGGTAAAACTTTGCCGTTTCTTTATAATCCTACTAGGGAATGAGAGAGAGATACGCGCTGCTCAGTAAAATGTTGTATATGGAGCTACTCTGCCTGCCTTGACTCCAATTTCTCTTCTGATATACTTTTAAGTCCTGGTGTCCCTCAGGGCTCTATTCTTGGTCCGGTACTGTTTAACCTTTATATGCTCCCTTTGGGTACTATTTTATCTAGATATGGCGTTTCTTATCATCTGTATGCTGACGACACACAAATATATCTGCCTTTAAAGCGTGACAACAGGTTTGCCTTAAAGCCTATATTAGATTGCTTGGACGAATTAAAACTCTGGCTTGCTAGTAATTTCTTATGTCTTATTGAAAACAAGACTGAAATTATTTTGTTTGGCTCAAATGAGCATACAGTACCATTCATGACCTTGATTTTGATACTTTGTTACCATACAGTACTAATTGTGTTCGGAATCTAGGGGTTTTACTTGATAATAGCCTTAAATTTGACAAGCAGCTATGTGCTGTGGTAAAGTTTTGCTTTTACCATCTTCGTCTTTTAGCAAAGGTTAAGCCTTTCTTGTCTGTTAAGAATTTTGAAATTGTAACGTCACGACTAGATTATTGTAACTCCTTGTATATTGGTTCTCCCCAGATATGTGTCGCACGATTGCAGTTGGTTCAAAATGCTGCAGCCCGACTCCTTAAAGGGAAGCGTAAGTGTGAACATATTACACCGGTTTTGATTTCACTGCATTGGTTACCGGTCAAATATAGAATTGATTTTAAAGTTTTGTTATTTGTTTTTAAGTCCTTACGGAATCAGGCTCCACGGTACTTAGCGGACTTACTACATCCATCCACACAGTCGAGATTACTCAGATCAAGTAACTCTGATTTACTCTATGTTCCTAGAACTAGACCTAAAAATAAACGTGATCGCGCTTTTGCGGTAATCGGTCCTAGGCTATGGAATAGCCTTCCGATTTATATTAAATCCGCTCAGACATTGTCAGTTTTTAAATCTGCTTTGAAAACTTACCTTTTCTCTAAGGCGTTCAATATTCCTTAACTTAAATTTTACTTCTTTATTATTTACTAAATTATTATTTAAATGCCGTCGTATGTGTATTGTCTTTTTATTTTTGCTTTTGTAAAACACTTTGGTCAACACTGGTTGTTTTTAAATGTGCTATATAAATAAATTTGTATTGTATTTGTATTGTATAAGGTTAATTTGTATTGTTTGAACGCTGCACTTGGTTTTTAAGTGAGAAAACTAAAGTTATAAGAAACGACCTACACTTAATAAATTATGAAAACATCTTTAAAAAGGTTTAAAATTGTAACACTATCTTGTAATATCGAATCGTGATATTTATAGGATCGTAATATCGAGGTATCGTGATAATATCGTACCGGCTGCTCCCTGCTGATTCCCATCACTGATACACAGAGGCTAAACAGGTCGGCTAGCACTTATACACATTATTCACACCGTTTAAGCGAATCTCACTGGGATGTTTATCTCAGAGTCAGAGTGAAATCAGAATAAATACGTTTTAATTGTTTCTCCAAACCGTTAAAAGCGAGTGTGTCACTTACCTGCGCGCGCTAGCCGCTAATCGAGCTAAATCTGCTAGCAGGACCAAATCTCATCAATGAGAAACCGGAAGCAGCACGAGCCCAAAGTGTATAATATAATTTATATAATCGTATACATTAGCGTATACAAAAATCTTATATAAATCCAGCGAGAACAGGACGCGATTATATCAGAATTCCTACAAGTGCTCATTTAACGCCGCAGCAAAAAGCTGCATCCCAAATCACTCCGTGTTCCCTATGTACATGCACTACGTACGGTGAGAAATAACACCACGGACACTCTAACTAGGGCACTACGTGTCAAAGAGTTATACATTTTGGGATACAGCCTGCGAATTCTATTTTGCACTGCTAAAGAGAAGGACCAATCAGCAATCGCGGCTTGCCAAGCTCAGCCAATAAGCGTTGAGGACGCATGTCCGTCGTTAATCGTGTCCCGTAGAAACACGGATGCGCTGATAAATGCGTTCCGAGGCGCAGCAGAGAGTAGTGTGTGTATTACTTTGATACATATACGGAATATCTCGTTATTGTGGGTTTTTAATATCATAATTTCAAGATACTTCGTGATGTTATGTTACTTTAACTTAATATGTCATTTTGATTTATTGTCTCAATTTTGTTAATACATATTTATTTTTGTTTATTTGTAAAGTCGTTATTTCAAAATATTTACAACTTGTCAAATGTGCATACCCTTTAATATTTACATACAAATTTCATGTTAACAATAAGACGCTGCTCGAGCAGTTGTGTCTTAAACCAAGGAAGCACACTACACACAGGTCTTTCCCTCCTTTTTTTATTTCCCTCTTTACAGACTGAAAAAACCACGATGTTAAAAATGTTTCCTCAGGTGTCAGAGGTAATCCTCACACTCTCACACATACACACACACACACACACATACATACACACACACACACACACACATACACACACATACATACACACACACACACACACATACACACATACACACATACACACATACACACATACACACACACACACACACACACACACACAACCCTGACACTAATGCCATGATGTCCACCATCGCAGTAAAACCAATACTTGCTCGTGTACAAAATGGTGTGAGTTTCCCCGCCGTGACAGCATCTTTAAGATCACACACACACACACACACAACGAAAAAAAAAACCTTAGGGGAAGAGAAAAAAGTGGTGCGCGCACCCCCCCGCCACCAAAACAACCCCGCCGATGTTTAATCATGTTTTTAAAAACGAGCCTTAAGTCGATCACGTTAGTATTTTTCATAAAAGACAGGAAGTGAAATTGAGAAAGAGAGAGAGAGAGGAAGTGCTAGCTTATGTGATTTTTTTTTTTCTGTAGAAAAAAAAGATCAAAAACATAATCTCTAAGAATCATCATCATCATCTTCATCACTATATAGATGCCACGTTGCTCGTCTTCCACATCTCCATTTGGACCCTGTGCTACCAGAACCGGTCAATCAGTTGCAGCATTTGCCCGTAGAGCCCTGGGGGGCGGAGTCTTGAAGGTCCACACCCGTTCGGCCCCGCCCACTGGCACCTCCTCCTCCCCCTGCTTGAGGCTCGTTCTTAGGCAGCTTCTTTGCTGTAGAGGGGAAAAGCAACATGTCAGGAAACAAAGCGAGAGTCTTTTAACCAAATCCAAAAATGTATACACACTTCAGAAAAATAAAAACTTGTATGAATATTTCAATTCTACATTTATTGCTATACATTACATATAAGACTATTATGATCACACTATTAATAATATATTAAAAATGTACATCAAACTATTTTATAATTTTTGGAGTGTGTATACATTTATTTGGCTGACTCTATGTTTAAAAATATTTTTGGCTCTGGATTGTTTAGTACAGGGTGACATATCCTTTTTTTCAGCACAACTTAGGTAATATGATGAAATAAATTTTTATTGATTTTAACCAACTATATAAACATAACTTAGTTAAAAAAAATTCTAAAACAATGGGTCGCATAGGCAAAAAAAAAATGGAATACTTTCATAAGTTTTATTGGAGTTTTTGGTTGTTTCTGTGACCAAATAATAATAATAAAAAGATTTTAGTTTTACATTTTTTGCGATGTCCCTCCCATATTCCAGGAACGGTACAATTTAAACATTTTAAAAGTAATTAAAACTGTGTGTAAAACTGTGATTATGTGCAGAGCGTGTGTGTGTGTGTGTGAGACCCACAGTATGGCATATCAGTCTACTTGGGCCCATTTATACCCTTGTGTGGGGAAACACTGAAGTACAGCCAGTAATAATGTAGTAAAAAAATTTGTGTGTGTGTGTGTGTGTGTGTGTGTGTGTGTTCTGACTCACCGATGGCCATGAATATCTCATTGACATTCATGGCAGTTTTGGCCGAAGTCTCCATGAACAGCAGGCCGTTATCATCAGCGTACGTCTGTGCTTCCTGTTCCAGTACACACATCAGACCGTTAAAATGACACTTTCTTAATCAAACACACACACAAACACACACACACACACACACACACACACACACACACACACACACACACCTGGAAATCAACAGCTCTCTTGTTAGCGAGGTCAGCTTTGTTGCCAGAGAGGGCGATGACGATGTTGGGACTCGCCTGCTTCTGCAGCTCGTTCACCCAGTTCTTCGCTCGTGCAAACGTGTCCTACACACACACACACACACATACACATACACACAGTGTGAGAGGGTGAAGCAGTAAAAGAGACCGTGTGGAGTGAACAAGTGTGTGTCTTTTTACTGTGTTAGTGATGTCGTAGACGATGATGGCTGCCTGCGCTCCTCTGTAGTACATAGGTGCGAGGCTGTGGTAGCGCTCCTGCCCGGCTGTGTCCCAAATCTCAAACTTGACCGTCGTGTCGTCCAGGCACACCGTCTGCGTGAGGAACGCCGCTAGACACACAAAAAAGGAAGAGTTAGGATTAGATTATTAACCGTCTGGTCTTAGTGATGAGGTGACGATCGTGAAGAGCGTGAGAACCTCCGATGGTGCTCTCCTGGTACTCGTGGAACTGGCCCTTGACGAAGCGCAGGACGAGACTGGACTTCCCTACGGCCGACTCGCCCAGCAGAACCAGCTTAAACTGGCAGATCTTGTTCCCCGCGGCCGGCCCGTTGGGTCGACCCGCCATGACGACGGCGTGCTGACGATGTGGCTCCGGGTCGGGACACTTAGAGACGGGGACGCAGCGTCCGGTCTGCAACGACAAGGAGACTTCTGTCTGAGACGCTCTGCAGTCACGTGACAGTGGAAAAACCGCCCGAGCGGTAAATCAGCCCAGCCCTGACCCTCTCACACACTGACGTCACCACACACCGAGCTGACCACCAAGTGACGTCACTTCCGCCATAAAACTCACCTATTAAACTAATTACAGCACACAGTATATCAATGCTAGCTTCCCTGACTCAAGCAAACCTTTATGGTTTCCTTTATAAATATTTACTTCAGGTTTATAAATGCTGGCAAAGTTCAGACGGAGCGCTAGCGCACAGGCTAGAAGCTAGCACGGCTAACATTAGCTAACAAGCTTCCAAAACACAATTTAGGAAAAGACACAGCAGGACACAAACTTACCCAAGCGCTTGTTTTCACTTCACGAGGTGTTGAACGCGTTGTCTTTGTAAATATTTCCAGCGCAAAATGTCGCACTTTTCTTTCACTTGCTCCCTTGTCAAAACATAACAGTTTTTTTTTCCCCCGGTGTTTTTCCCCACCCGTATTCGCACAAACCCCGCCTCCTACTTTACGATTGGACAGTTTCACAATTAAACTTAATGAGTAGACAGTGAGAACCAATCCGAGCGCAGAGGACGTGACTGTTCTGACCAATCACGCAAAAGGGGCTGGATTTCCCGAGTACAGGTAGGGAATGTAACTAGGGCCTTTTTCGGCCTATTTCTGGCGTTACAGCCGTACTTCCGGATCCGGGTAATGCGAGTACGCCATGAAACAGCCAATCAGCGCCAGCCAATGGAAATTCCAGCACGAGAACACGTATGCTGTTTCCCGGCAACGACCGCGATTAATAAAAACAAAGCAAGCAAATGTAATGTGTAGAAAACATTTCAAACTTTATTTAGTGTTTAAAAGGCTTTTTCGACACACAAATTAGATATATATTTACATTCCTTTAACAAAAATTATATTATTATGGAAATTGATCAAATCTGTCAAAATTATATCTTGACCAATCAAATACAGCATTTTTTATTTTATTTCTAATTTATTTAAACAAAATAAATATCTGCTTCTTAGCTAATGTTAATAGTAATTTAATAATTATATGTCTGTCGTATAGCAAATATTCTCTGTAATGTTTATGTTAAATTAAATCAAATATTATATTTATACTTATGCAACAGCATCGGTTTTAGTAGTTACTTAGAGAGATTTTTTTCTGTTATTTGTAAAAAATTTAATTGAAGCATCAATTGGAAATAGATCATCACTTCCGGTTCCGTTCAACGTAATTAGCCTGTTTTTCCACAAGAGGGCGACAGATTCCAATTCTGATAATTTTGTTCTTTTTATTTTATTGTTTTAATATAATATATTTATTCTGTTTATATATTTATATTTTAATTAAATATTATTGATTTATATTGTTTATATTAGTATTACTATTTATTTTACACTTATTTAAATGTATATTATTATATAAATATACAGTTATAATATTTCTTTATTTGCAAAATGTTTATGATATTTTATTTTATTACATGTATTATTATTTTTGATCTGATCTGTAATTAGCTTGTTTTTTTTTTACAAGTTGGCACAAAACATTTTCTTGCTTTTATTTTATTCAACCTATTGCGATTTTAGGCTGTGTATTTATCAATTACCATTTTATATTTGAAAGACAATAATAAGGACACGGGGCGTGTCTTTTAGCCTAAGCACAGAGTCTGAGTGACTGATTGGACTCTCTGGACCGTCCCTCGGTTTCCATGACACACGGCTGGGTTTTAAGATTTTATGAAGTGTATCCCGAGCTGTTTGTGTCCACCTTCATTACTCTGCGCTCTTGCTCTCTGCTCTCTGCAAGTGGGCTAATATTTTTAGCGCCGTCCCATTTCCAGCACAGGCCTGACGTCGTCAATTCTATTCTGGAGGCAGTGTGTGTGTGCAGACAAAGGTAGAAGGAAAAAAAACATCGGCTAAATTTGCAAGCACAAGCAAACCTGGAGCAGCTCGTCTCAGGCAGTACAGCTTGGGAATACGGTGTGCTAGTTACCTGAAAAGACATCAGGTACACAGGAGTCGCTAGGCCAACACGAGCTCATTTCAGTTCGCTAACGCTACATCCTAAACGCTTACAGTTGCAAAAAGGAAATCGAGAGTAAAGAAAAGCATCGATCCTGACGATCTATTGTTAAAAAGCTGACATTACAAAGGTGAAGACGGATGTGATTCATATAGCGAGTGTGGTGTTTCCCCTCAGCGCCACGAAAGAAACGATGAAAACGGCACCAAATTTACTCTTCAATAGGAATAGAAATGTAAAAAAAAATTTTTTTAGAAAATGTCAACTTTTTTACTTTATTAATCACTGATATTAGCATGTGCGTGTGTTTAGCATTCAGCGTGCTAATTTAGTGAGGCAGGTTTTTAGCCAGCAAGTTTTGGTATTTTATTTTAATATATAAATGGATAAAGAAACAGAGAAAAAGTGAAATAAACTCAGAACTTTCCGTCTTTCAAATTTGCAAAGTGTTTATTATTAGCTCTGAATATCATTATTAATAATTATAATAATACAATGAGAAGAAAAAATATGAATATCTTGTGTCTCAGTTTGTTACAGTGGACTCTGTGCTCTCTCTGTACACACACACACACACACACACACACACACGAGACAAGACGAAGCTAGATGTCCTGTTCATCACGACTCATCAGAGATCTCTTCCTCTAAAGCACTTCTTCATATTTCATGTGCTGAGCATCTCATTTACATAATTATGCATTAATATGGCACAGGTCTTTTTAAACACACCTACAACACACACACACACACACACACACACACACACAGGGGAAACAAGGTCATCAGGGACACCATCACACTTGGAAAAAAACAGATGGAGACAAAGAGAAAGGAGGACAAGACAGAGACAAGATGAGGAAAGATGGACAATAGAGTAGAGAGAAAGAGAGAGCGAGAGATAGAGTGAGAGGGAAAGATGGAGAGATGGAGTTATAAATGAGTGCTGCAGATTATTAAACACACACATCTTCTAAAACAAAAGCTGCACTTTATGGTGTGACATCGCGCTGCAATCCAGTGCAATAGTACTGTGTGTGTGTGTGTGTGTGTGTGTGTGTGTGGTTTCCATACATCTCACACAAGAGGGACAGACATATTGGAAAACAAAAAGGGCTAGTAAGAAAAAGAGAGAGAGAGAGAGAGAGAGAGAGAGAGAGAGAGAGAGAGAGCTTTACACACACACACACACACACACACACAAAGAGCAGAAGAAGAAGAGCAGCACAGTATGATGCACAATGAGTGATAGTCTCTCTCTCTCTCTCTCTCTCACACACACACACACACACACACACGGTTCTGATTAATCATTACACCTTTGTAATGATTTTTCTTCTGTATCTGATAAAAACTGCACTGAAATGCAAAAAAATTTAAGAAATGAATGGGTGAGACAGGAGGAGGGAAAAAGATTGTTAGAGAGAGAGAAAGAGAGAGAGAGAGATGAAGCTCAAATTAGCTTCGGGATCAAAGAAATCCATCCATCCATCCAAACAGTGAAGGGAGAAGAAGTTAGAGATAAAGAGAGAGAGAGAGAGAGAGAGAGAGAGAGAGAGAGGAGAAAGGTGGGCAGAGACAATTTAGAGAAAAGATGCAATAGAAAGGAAAGAAGCGAGACAGGTATAGTGGGAAAGAGACGGAGATGGACAGATGGAACTAGTGAGAGAGAAAAAGAAATAGAGAGAGGGAGAAGGATTAGGAGAGGGTCAGAGGGAGAGAGAGAGAGGAAAAGAAACAGACAGAGGAAGAGTATGAAAGGGAGATAAAGGAAGCAGGAGGGAGAAAAGGGAGGGTGGATGAGAGAGAGAGAGAGAGAGATGGAGTGAGAGAGAGAGAGAGAGAGAGAGAGTAGCAGAGGGAAGTGGAGCGGTGAGGCAGTGAGGTGTAAAGACACACACGGAGACACCACACCTCGAGCGGATAAGCGACAGAGCAGCGACCGGTGCAAAGAAAGAGGACAAGGACAAAAAAAAAAAACGAGGGGAACTGATAATGAACGAAAAGGAGGACAGAAGGATGGATTGAAGAGTGGAGAACTCGCTCGGAAGAAAGACGAGAGAACCTGAGCAGGAAACAATTTGAAGAGAAACCAGGGGAATCCCTCTGTTATTTTATTACCCCATGGGGTAGTTTGGTCGAATCCGGCCCCCTCGACCCAGAGGATGGAGTGAGGACCGGAAAGGGGGGGGGGACAGACGGAGAGGCAGACGGAAAGACAAAGAGACACAGAGACACGCTGACAGGAAAACAGACAGGTCTTGTGTCACCATGCCGGTGATGAAGGGGCTCCTCGCCCCACAAAACACTTTCCTGGACACCATCGCCACTCGATTCGACGGCACCCGTGAGTCTCACACACACACACACACACACACACATACACACACACCTGCTGTCCACTGTAAACTTTACACTTACTCTTACTGAGAGTGAATTTGCATCATTTATATAGAATAATTAAAGACTCTAATCGGATTGGTCGGAACGTATTGGTGTAACAGCCAGAGAAGAAGTTTTCCGGCCATTTCGTTAGTGCTATAGCTACAGCAGAGCGCCCCCTGGCTTCACCTCAGTAAAACCTACTCTGGAGCGGTAACTCCGCCCCCACCCTCAGTGATCACTCTGTTACCTGACTGAGTCCACCTGTACAGTGTTAGCTCGGAGAGTAGCAGAACGGTGTCTCTGATATACCGTGCCGACGATCATTCGAGCATTCATAAACATTAACGAAGTCTCGCTGATTGTTAATTTCCTAAACCTTGTTTTATAACGTCGCCTTTCTGGGCCTCGACCCCACACTATGAACTTGCACTTGTCTCCTGCTTTCACCACAAAAACGTTCAATTATCAACCCATAAAACACAACATCAATATGAAAAGAGAATGCAACAATTATAAAAACTCTCAGAGGAAAATCAGAAACGAATAAATAAGTCAACATGGAAAGGGGCGGTGCTTAATTTGCTCCGTGTCCAAACAAAATGCGATGTTTGACAAGGACGGCTCCTTCCTGCTCCTTAGCTTTTTCTGAATCTGGTGTTGTTAAAATTAAGCTTAGTTCATGTCAAATGACTTAATATATCGGTTGCAGTTATTGAGTTGTTTAGTTTTGGTGGATTTGGCAACCCTGCTTGGAGTTTAGAAACGTGAAATGGCTACGTAAGTCTCCCACGTGAGACATTTTGAAAACCTAGCTCTAATGTCATTAGCTACGATTTATCTATGAAGCATTAATGATGGACTTACTTAGATTAACATTTGTCAGACACCCTTATCCAGAGCAAGTTACATTACAGTATCTCATTTTACATCTGAGCAGTTAAGGTTCTTGCTAAAGGGCCCAACAGGTGGTCGCGGGATTTGAACTCGGGACCTTGCGAACCGTAGTCCAATGCCTTAAACACAGAGTTACCGCGGAAACCCCCTTAGCTCTACTTAGTGCAGCTTTACTTAGCTCAAAAACATGACATACTCCTACAGATAGACCTGCGATCATCTTGTTATGATTTCGCTGGCACGTGACAACATAGCATTCTGTAGCAGCACAGTAGCTTGTCTTAGCTTGGATGGTCGTAGTAAGCCACAGGTGCCACCGGATGCAGGTGCTCACTTTTTAATTACGGCTGAGTAATAAAGCCCATAAATGGGAGCATATGGTTTACT
Source organism: Clarias gariepinus (assembly GCF_024256425.1). Taxonomy (NCBI): domain Eukaryota; kingdom Metazoa; phylum Chordata; class Actinopteri; order Siluriformes; family Clariidae; genus Clarias; species Clarias gariepinus. Next base: position 3,929,895 of record NC_071113.1, read on the forward strand.
TATACAGTAGCAGACCTGCGAGTCGTGAAAATTGTAGCGCCTTTTTGCCCATGCTAAAAAAATTTGTAAGCAAAGCTATGGAAGACTACGAATCACTTTAGAAGCCACGATCATGCCATATAACCACCAACGGCTTGTCACGATTTACGGCCAAAAAGTGGGGACCGGGCTTTAAACAAAACCAAATGTGAACAGGACCCTCTGTCTCTCTCTTCGTCTCTCTTCGTCTCTCTTCGTCTCTCTCTCTCTCTTTCTCACTTTACGCTCTTTATGTTGTTTGTGTTTCTGTGAGTTGGGCTCGTGGGAGCGGTTGTCAGGTGACAGGAGTGTTTGTACATTCTGCTCATTTTACACAACAGCACTCCTCCACAATGCTGTCATCACATCTATCTATCTATCTATCTATCTATCTATCTATCTATCTATCTATCTATCTATCTATCTATCTATTTACAGGGACTTTTACAGCAAACATTCCATTGTTTAATTGTTGATAAATAAGATGTACAAGGTGTTTATTGATCTTTTATGGAAGGAGTCTCCAGTGTCAGAAGTAAAGCTAATGTTTTCTGACCTCTTTATTGCAGGGTTTCTTTTTTTTTGTCTCTTTTTGTAGCTGAGGCTGGTCAGGTGTTCACTTGCGTTATGGCAGCTGTAAACACTCATTCCTTCACCTGCCTGTCTTTGATAAAGCGAAACTGTTTTGCAGGAGGTTTTCCTGGAAAACGCAAATGTAGAAACAGATAAATGAAGAAGGAAAGCTGGCATCTGCTTCTGGCTCTCCCTGCGTGTGTGCCCCTCACAAAGACATCTGCACACACACACACACACACACACACACACACACACAAACTCAAGGCAGAGCAGCATCCTTCCTTGCAGCAGCAGGAGTCTCTGCGCAGCTCAAAATAGCTTCATCTAGTTGCCAGGAGATCAGCTGTAAGCAAAGTCGATGTGCCCCGAGCTTCCTAATCACACGATAACAACTTAAGCATGTCACTTTACATCTCCCAAAGCGATACGCTAATTACTAGACGTACAAAACGTCCACAACGTGCAGCTTCCTTGATACTTGATGTCGCTGTCGATCACATAGGAACGGCTGTGTGTGTGTGTGTGGAGGTGTCATGTGAGGGCTCAGGTCTGGAACTACAGGAGAGAAATCTACCTGAGCTGTAGAGAGACGACATGATGAAAGATTGGCGTCAGGATCCTGCAGCTACTGTAGCGCTAATCACATCATTTCAACGTTTTTAACACAGCAACAGTGATTGCATCTTAAGCAATATTCAGATGGGATTCGTTCTACAGACAGATGTGTGTGAAGTGATATAAATATGTGAAAAATGAACACATTCGGTGCCGTGCAAAAATATTCATACCACTTTCATTTTTTTCACACTTTGTCACGTTACAACCACAAACGTAAATGTACCCATCGGATTTTATGTGAAAGACCAACACAAAGTGGCACATAATTGTGAAGTAGAAGAAAAAGAATAAAATAGCTTTTAACAAGCAAATATTGGTAAAGTGTGGCATGCATTGGGTATTCACCCCCCCTCGAATCAATACTTTGTTGAACCAACCTTCACTGCAGTTACAGCTGCACGTCTATCGGGGTCTCTACCAGCTTTGCACATCTAGAGAGTAAAACTTTAGCCTATTCTTCTTTGCAAAGTAGCTCAAGCTCAGTCAGACTGAATGGAGAGAGTCTGTGAGCAGCAATTCTTTAGGTCTTGCCCCAGGTCTGGACTTTGACTCGGCTATTCTAACACATGAATATGCTTTGACTTAAACCATGCTATTGTAGCTCTGGCTGTATGTTTAGACTCGTTGTCCTGTTGGAACGTGAACCTCCGACCCAGTCTCAAGTCTTTTGCAGACTCTAACAGGTTTTCTTCCAAGATTGCTCTGTATTTGCTCCATCCGTCTTCCCAATTACTCTAAACAGCTTCCCTGTCCTTATGGAGAAAAGCCTCCTCCACAATATGATTTTTTAAAAAGTTTTAAGTTAAGCCATATATACATTACAGCACAGTGAAATTCCTTCTTTGCATGTCCCATTGTAACTGGGGTCAGAGCGCAGGGTTAGCCATGATACAGCGCCCCTGGAGCAGATAGGGTTAAGGGCCTTGCTCAAGGGCCCAACTGTGGCAACCTGGCTGAGCTGGGGATCAAACCACTAATCTTCTGATCAGTAAAGATTTCAATTTCGTCTCATCTGACAAGAGCATCTTCTTCCACACTTAGTTCAGGTGGACGGCCATATCTTGGTAGGTTTGCAGTTGTGCCATACTCTTTCCATTTTCGGTTGAAGGACTTCACAGTGCTCTGTGAGATGTTCAAAGCCTGAAATGTTTGGTTTTTTTTTTTTGCTCTGTTTGTTCCTCTCTTCTTTTTTGACCTGTCTGGTGTGTTCCCTGAGCTTCATGATGCTGTTTTTCACTAATGTTCTCTAACAAACCTCTGAGGCCTTCACAGAACAGCTGTATTTATACTGAGATTAAACTACACACAGGTGTTATTCTATAAACTAATCAGGTGACTTCTGAAGGCAATTGGTTCCACTGGATTTTGGTTGGGGGTATTAGAGTAAATGGGGCTGAATACAAATGAACACACTTTACAGATTTTTTTATGTCAAAAATTAAAAACCATTTATTATTATTTTCCTTCCACTTCACAATCACGTGCCACTTTGTGTTGGTCTGTCACATAAAGTCCCGATAAAATACATTTACGTTTGTTGTTGTAATGTGACAAAATGTGGAAAAGTTCAAGGGGTATAAATACATTTGCAAAGCACTATACTCTTTTTATGAAAAATACGAAAAGACATCTTATTATAATAGAGACTGATGGTATGAAGTTGGAGGCATGACCTCACATAATTGCTTGGACTGTATATCTGTAGGCTGTACCTGTGCTTCCAAAAATGTCTTTTTTTTTTGTTGATTGCCAACATTTTTGTCTCCATTGTGACTGTAGCACTGACTGCTTTATGAGTCACTTAGTGTCCTTCACAGGGGCAGGATGGGGACTTTAGCCAAATTCGGCTATCTTTTCCTCTTGCTAAGCGCGCGCATGTGTGAATGGAGAGCCTCCTGCTTCCTAATGATGGACTATCCGCTTCATGACATCACTCAGCATCAATCAAACCTACATCACAGAAAGGGAGTACGTTTTAAACCCTGTATTTAACGCCCAAGCTGCTTTCTGGGAAAGAAGTGAAAGGCCTAACATTCCTCCCTCTAGTAGTTTCGAAGTGATCTGAAGGAATCAAGGCTCAGGATCACGCTGTAACTGCATTAAGAGTGACAGGAGAGCGAGCCAGATTGGAAAGTGGCTAAATTTGGGGCTAAGCGGTGCAGAAAGAGTGAGGAGCGCATGCATAAGGAATAATCAAGGTTGTTTAGCCTCAACCTCATTTTAGTCTCATGCCAGTTCCCATCCCTGCTATCACACAACAGCTTCCATCAGGAACATCTGAAAGCTTTTGTGCATTTGCATCACTTGTTCAACAGATTTATTTTTTTTATCACAAAATGACATCAACTCAACCTGAATCTGGGTTCAGTCTCTACTGGCCGTATTTAGGGACTCATTAATAATGAGAAGTCAGGGTATATCGCTTCTTCTGGTAGAACTATGGACTAAAACACAACTCAGAAGTTATGTGAGTGTTACGACACGTTTCTCAGTCGTGCTTGATTCGGACCTTTCTCACACATTTTTCTTGCGTGAAATCATCTTGATTTGTCATGGACTACATTCCTGCACTTGTATCCGCCTCTACCACGCAGTCCTGACACCATTACTCAGAGATATCTGAGTAATCATTACACATAGATTGCTTCTCTTGAGATCAGGATTTTTAATAGATGCAATTATGAAGGAATATCAAGCGAGCTGCAAGTGTAGGGGATGAGTGGCCAGTTAAATTTTGCCATTATTTTATTTATTCAAAATATCAAATAACTCAAATTGCTCAAACTTACAAATTAAAAATGTTATAATGGCAATTGTAGACTGTTAGATTTCTTTCAATTCTCACAATCTTCCTGATCTTATAGATTCTCTGTCCATCTCGCTTTCTCTCTTTCTGTCGCTCTCTCTCTCTCTCTGTCTCTCTCTCACTGCAGACAGCAACTTTCTGTTGGGGAATGCTCAGGGTCACCGTGGTTACCCCATCGTTTATTGCTCAGACGGGTTCTGTGAGCTGACAGGCTTTGTCAGGACAGAGGTAATGCAGAAGAATTGCAGCTGTCGCTTCCTGTACGGCACGGGTACGAGCGAGCAGGTGGCACAGGGCATGGAGAAAGCACTGGAGAGTAAAGAGGAGTACCAGGCTGAGGTCCAGTTCTACAAGAAAGACGGTGAGATTAAGAACAAGGAGGTCATTATTGGGGAGATACAGTATAACCAGATAGCTTACAGGTGGGGCAGAACACCCAGGATTTCAAATATTGTTAATATTATACTATGTATATATTTTTATTTAGATCACATATTTTTATTTAAATCAGATAAAAAGTCATCTACATAAAGTAATAAATGCTACAATACTGTATATCAATATTATACTATTATTATTATTATTATTATATAGTAAAAATTTTCAGGGGTGGCACGGTGGTGTAGTGGTTAGCACTGTTGCCTTGCACCTACAGGGTCTGGGTTCAAATCCCGGCCAGGCTCGATTCCCGTCTCTGTGTGCATGGAGTTTGCATGTTCTCCCCGTGCTTGCTGGGTTTCATCCGGGGACTCCGGTTTCCTCCCACAGTCCAAAGACATGCAGATTAGATCAGTTAGTGTTTCCAAATTGCCTGTAGTGTGTAAATGAGTGTGTGTGCCCTGTGATGGATTGACACCCAGTCCAGGGTGTGCCCTGCCTCAGGTCCTAAGTCTCCTGGGATAGGCTCTAGGCCCCCTGCGACCCTGAATACAGGATAAAGTGGTAGAGACAACAATGAGTAAAACTTTTCATAGTAGTAGTATCAGCTGTATAAATAATAGTAGCAGTAATGTTAAAATTAAAAGCAGTAGTAAGTGTAACAGTAGTAGTATTCAAATTAAAAGTAACAATAAGTAGTAATAATAAGAGTAAAAGTGAGGTCGTGTTAGGAGTATTAATAGTGGTAATATTAACAATAGATGAGTAGTAATAATATTAATAGCATCAGGAGTTGCAGTATCAGCAGTAGTATTAGTGGTAGTAATTGTAGTCGGAGTAGCATTAATGTTATACAGTAAGTAGTAGTAGGAAGAGAGGCAGCGGTATAAAGAATAGTCACAGTAATTATGGGATTAAAAGTAGTAGTAGTAATTGAAACAGTAGTATAACCCATCTGAAAAGTAGCAATAGTAGTAGTAGTAGTAATATCAGCAGTATAAACAGTAGTCGTAACATTAAGAGTTAAAGTAAAATTGTTCGTAGCAGTATTAATAGCAGCCGAGTAATAATGAGAGTAAAAGTGATAGTAGCGGCAGTACTAATAGTAGAAGCGGTAATATTATTATTATTATTAGTTACTGTGGTAATAAGGTTGACCGTAATAGTAGTCTTAACAGTAGTAGTGATAGAAGTAGAGGCAGTATAATTAGACAGTTTCTGGAGAAATTGTGAGGTAGGGGCACAAAATTGCACCACCTTTCCTGGGCAAAACGATGTAATCCAGTAATCCATCATACTGTTCCTGAGATAAGAGCCAAGGCTGTGTGTGTGTGTGCGTGCGTGCGTGCGTGCGTGCGTGTGTGTGTGTGTGTGTAATGTGAGGGTTTGGCCCGGATGTCTTAGCCACGCCTATGGCTGTTCAGTTTGGCAAAATGAATGGGTTCCTATGGGGAAATCAGTTTTTTTGTCAGGTCCCAAACAGTCTTTAATAACTCCCAAATTCTTTGACCAATCATCTTTATTTGAATATTTAACAAGGCAGGAGTCACACCTCTCTGGTTTGACATAGGTATTGTGGGTATGTGTGCAAAATTGAGTGAGCAATGAGGAGAGGAATACGGAGGTAGTTTTTTGCTGATTCACTGCGTCTCCACTGTAAAATGCAGTTCATTCTCAATGGAGCGAGTCTGAAGTTCTGGGCCGTATTTGAAGTGGTTAATTATTTTTGATTGACATGATTTTTTTCAAAGTAGTAGAGATTTACAAGCTCTTGAACATAATGTCCTTGCAGACCCAAAACAAGTGAGCCAGGTGTCACAAGAACAAAGTGGGGTTGATGTGGATCCCAAACGAATCCTGGAATCTAAAACAGTGTTACGTTTTTGTGCCCAAAAGTGTTGCCAGAGAGTCTGGACCCCGGGGCGTGGCTCAGGGCCCTCACACAAGATTTTGCTGCATAGCTCATACACACTTGCACGTATGCATGCGAAACCCAGTACACACTTAGAGCTCATTGAATTTTCATATTGTCATATCAACTTTCATATTGTATGTGATAGACTCAACTCAACAGGAAGTTAGTTATTTTTGTGTCATTTGCAAAAACGAACCCAAAAAATTTGAATACACTCTTCCGAGGGAATTTATACGATTGCCGCCAAACTGGGCCTATGTGATGTATGTGCTCCTTTTGAGGATGCAAATTTGCTGAGGGATTTTTGATATCGCAAACAGGTCACCTGTGACACAGCCTCAAACTTGCTCAAAAGTGGTTAATAACTTTTTGTGTGGCATTATATTGAGTGACATTATATTAAGTGACATCACATTGAGTGACATCATAGCATGATGCTTTTGGGGCTTTTTTAGATGTCTAAACATAAATTCCCCCTTTTCTAAAATTATGTCATATTGGTATTGGTTCGTCCCCTTGCATGTGCCCGGTGTGTCCATTGTCTTTCTGGAGCAACGGGATGGTGATGGCACAGGGTGCTTGGGCCCGCTCATTGTTGCTTGCAATTTTAAAAAAAATCTTTTTTTTAATCATCAAGGTCCTTTTGGGGGTCTTACCACGCTTAACTTATGACAATTGGCATACAGGTTGGAGTCCGCTGCCATTAACATGGTCAAAAAGCACACAGGTTGTGTGGTGGTGCAGGTGCATGAGCACGATCATTATTGCTTGCAAATATATATTTTCTTATTCTTATTATCAATAGTACTATGAATCATGTTATATTAGATAACTATTATAATTACACTTTATTTAACCTGAGACAGCTATAACTTATAATAGCTTTATATTATTATAAACGTCAGATCTGACAGTGCAAACTGATAATGGTGTATTATTACAGATCATTATACTGTGGCTATGTAGGCATAATGTTACTAGTTGCCTATACTTTCTTAGTACTTATATTGTTATAATCATACTTTGTTTGGGATAATATTACATCTCAGCTTGACTTATTCTTGTTTTTTTTGTTTTTTTTTGCCTTCTATGATGCCATTGAAGTGAATATTGTTCTATAATTTATTATAAGTGTTATCTACAAAGCGCTGCTGTATCAACTACAATACCACAGACATAAACAAACCAGACTAAATCCAATAAGAAAACAACACTTACAATATAAAAATACATATGGTATGTGTATAGAGTAAGATTTGTTTTTATTGCGGCTTATGCAGGATTCTGCATCTGTATTCCCTTCCTCTGCTTCTTTTATTAAATCTATATCTCTTCCCACCACATGGTGAAATCACTGTACTCTGCTTCCTCTGCCTTTAGCATCATGTACCAGGAACCTCAAAAAGCCCTTAATCCTCTGTTTGTTCCTCTCTTCTTCCCCTCCACCATTTCCCTTTCTCAATCCAAACATCTGTCACGAGCCTTATTTCTCAGATCCGACTGTCTATCATTGAAATCTTCAAAAATCTTACACTTAATTTTCTCTCTGAATCCAGTCATGATTTTCTTCTTCTTGCACTCAGATGTGCAGGAAGGTGTTTAGTTTAATCAGTATCCCATCTCACAGATGTTGAGCGTCACTACTCTCAGCATACATGGGAATGTGCAGCGCTACAGCGCTCACTTCCATATTGTCTAGTGTGCCTTTACCATTCCATGTGCTCTTCTTCTAAGTCATGTCCATGTCTCTCCCTTGTCCTGTCAATGGTTGTGTTGCTATTGTGCCATGACCATGATTACTGATTTTAAGTTTGCCCTGTGTATTTATGTTCCATTTGGCAGTTCATAGTTCGTGTTTCTAGTTAATTTTCATATTTCCTATACTTGAGAGTTCATTCTGTTTTTTTTTTTTTGGCTCAGCGTGTAATAAAAATCTGCACTTGCATCTGCTTGCAATTCCTGAAAAAAGAAAGAAACTAAAGGGAAAAATAAGATGGCAGAGTTTAATATGTTAAAGACTCACCATTGAAAATCACTCACTGTGTAAAGTAATATGTTCCTGTGTGTTTTTCTTTTTTTTGTTGTTGTTTTTTTATGTGCTGTGCTACAGGAACATCATTTTGGTGTCTGCTGGATATTGTTCCCATAAAGAACGAGAAAGGAGAGATGGTGCTTTTTCTTTTCTCCTTTAAAGATGTGACGGACTCGCATGGAAAGAGCCACCACGGCACCCGGAGAGACGGTACGACCTGAATCAGACCTCAAAGCCATCAATAAACTGAATATTATACCACACCACTGCTGACTTGTGATTTGTCAGACTGCGTTGATCGGTTGTCTAGAACAGAAGGTGTGAGGCTAGCACAGCAACGGTGCGTGAGCGAGCCGTTCGAAAAGATGCGGTCGGCTGGCGTCACGTAGTTCGGAGGAAACGTGATAGTCTTTGGCCCTCCCGGCTGAGTGGTGGTAGTAGCCTTAATGTGGGACCGCCCCCTAGTGACTGGGAGGAATTGGACAAAAATCCAATATTATAATTTATTATATTATAATAAATTAGGGAGAAAATCTGGATAAAAATCTAAAAAAAAAAAAACAGAGTAATTTTTGGTTTCTCAGTAATATTACAAGCTAGGTTTTGTATTTATTATTGACTTTAAGAGGGAGAAAAGAGAGAGGCTGGCAATGTAACAGTTGCTTACTGTGTTTTGTATGTATGTAGATGATAAGCGTCAGAGCAGCAAGAGCAGCAGCTCGCGGTTTATTGCCGCTCGAAGGCGTGGCCATTCTGTCCTCTGCCAAATCACCAGCCAGTTCAAACGTGGAGGAAAGAATGACGTCAACCTCAGTGGCGTAAGTACAAGTTCCTTTATAGCATCATGCATAAATGAATAAATATCGTATGTATGACTTGCTAAACATTTATATAAGAGGATGGAAAATTGCCTAGCTTATTTGTGGTTTTATTTTGCATAGTCGTTACAAATAGCAAACTTTTCAGCCTGTCCTTTTTATCATTTAGTGAAGAAAATGGACAAGCAAAAAGTGGCCTCTCAGATTTTGGATAATCTTTTAAATACCAAGGGTTATTACTCCATCATCGTGTCCAATGTTTTGATGTGATGTTGATCATCGATTGACAATATCATTATGTTGTAGTTGGCTAGCGCCCCAGATAAGCAGCAAGTTCGGACAAATTTAAAGGCAGTCCCTCATGCTATGTTCAAACCAACAAGCTTTTTACACCATAATCAAACACTTCCTGGTTGAAGAATCCATTTGGATTGTTTTTAGCATGACCTCCTCAGCAGGAGTGCATTCATCCTCGCTCTGCATCCAGTCATTTAACAGATGTCCTTGTTGGACGCAGATTATGCACTATTTGTGCGTCTCATCAGCAGCTGTGGTAATTGGAAGTGGTCGCAAGAGCAGAACAGCTGCGTGATAAACTGTACCGCTGCTAATCCAACACGCAAACCAGCTGAAGCTGAGACACAAAGGCAGTCATAAAACAGGGACAGTACCAACAGAGTCAGAGAAATGGGGCAGAACTGTCAGAAACGCCAATATTTATCTTAGACGTGTTAATAGAATGCTAAGAAAGAATCCCTACATTAATATTTACCACAGATGTCTAGATATATAAAAGGAATAGACCGCATGTGTCAACATTTCCCTCGCGAAGAATAAGGTTGCTATTACCTCTCATGTGCTAGTACATTAATTAAGAAAAGACTCTCAACAATCTTAACTTTAGATTTGTTATTAAATAGATGTGAAAGAAACCATATGTCAACATTTACCTCAAGTTTATTGGTAAATAGCTAGGAAAACATTAAGCTCAAATACGTCAATAAATTGCTAAGAAAAACTACATTAATAATTATCACAGATGGGTTAGTCTATAACTGCATACAGTATGTCTATGTTTACTTTAGAAATGTAGGTAAAAAAAAGTAGGAAGGAAATGTAGGAAGACTTAACTTATCAACTGTTTACACAGTAAATAGCTAAGAAAAAACGAATTAATGACTCTACGTGTCAACATTTAGATGCGTTGGTGAATAGTGAAGAAAACACTCCGTTTGTCAACAATTACATCAGACATGATGGTAATTAACTAAGAAAAAATGCGGTATGTCAACGCTGTTACCTCAGATGTTGTTTGTTGATTTTCTAAGAAAAGACTCCACATCAACATTTACCTCAGATGTGCTAATAAACAGCTAGGAGAGACTGCATTTGTTAACTTTTACTTGTTAGATGTGCTGCTACTAGATTCTATGTCGATATTAACCTTAGATATGTTGGTACAAGTCCACATGTCAACATTCACCTCAGGTTAATTAATAAATATATAAAGAGATTTGATATTTCAACATTTTTTTTTTGTTTCCCCAAAGCAGTGTTTCCCCACACATAAAGTATACAGTAACTGTAAGCTATGCATTTGGGTTTTCTAATATGATCCTTTTTAAATTTTTTGCTTAGTCATAAGTGTATAGTCAACTCAAATGAAATAGTTTATCAACAGTTACCCTCAGGTAACTAATTTATACAGTATGTCGGTCCTTCCATACATGAATATTTTCCTCAGATGTGTTGGTAAATACAGTAGCTAGAAGGACTGCAAATATCAACAGTTACTTTAGTTATTATCTTACTGTACCTGTTAGTGACTTAACTAAGAAAAGATTATATGTAAATATTTACTGTAGATATGTTGATAAATGGCTGTAAAAGAGAGAAACTGGAAATATTTGATGCATACTGTGTGTAAATGTACTGTAACGTGTGCCACCAGAGCAGCTCTGGACCCTTGGGGCATGGATCCACGGGCCCGCTGTGGTGTCTAGTAGCAGGAAGCTGGCAGGGGTTCCTTCGGGTTCTGTGGGTTGCGGGGTGGGGCCTCTATGGATCAGGCTTGTTTGTCTGGTGCATCCCATGAGGCCATGGGTGCTTAATTATATTGGGAAATTTAGAGGCTGGTGTAACAACCTTGAACTCTTTGCCTGGAGGCAATAGGCTATATAGTGCACAGGGTGTTCAGGTGTCTTTATATTGTGGCCAGCGTTGGCTTTTTTTGTGGGATCAGACTGGATTGGTTGGCCTTTGGTCCCTACAGGCATGGGTGCACATGATCCTGTCACCTTTATGTAACTGATCATCAATATTGTTCAATTCACCTGGCGGTTGTGTTAATGTTCTGGCTGATCATTGTATGCATGTACTGTATAGTGTTCACATGTTAGAAAAATGTACCTTATTTAAAAGAGACTCATCATTTCATGATTCATTGCTTATTAAAGCTCATTGGAATGTTTTACTGAAATAGCCCATGAGCACTCATCCTTACATTTCACACCACACTGCAAAAATCGGTGAATTATCTACACACACAGACTCTAAGATAGCCGTAGCACTAAATACACTGAGTATCATTGAAAGGTCAGAGCAGATGTTGAACTGGCATAATTCTTAATGGATTTTTCTACATTAATAAACCTGAATGGATGCTAAACTGAGCCCGTTTGATTGATGTATAGAGTACAGTTAAAGGTTGGATAAAAGAAGAGACCTTCAAAATTTGTCCCCTTTTCATCCTAAGTCGGTTTTAAGATATGCCTCTGTAACACATAAGTGTAAAGTTCACATTTACCAGGTTAGTGAAACCGTGCCATTGACCTTTTGACCCAGGAAGTGTTTAACTGGTGTGATTTATTTCTGTATCCTGGATCATGTCCAGGCTTCCAACCTGCTCCATCTCTCCATCTGCCTGCTTCACACACTTCCCGTCCCACCTACGGACAGATGGTCCTTTTTTCTCTGTGCAACACTCTGCTCAGAAAAGCTGTTTCTCTCTCTCTCTTTCTCTCTCTCTCTTTCCCTCTTTCTTTCTCTCTCACCGGGTCTTGTGCACGATGTCACATGTTTCTGTTTCTCGCCTCACAAAAAAACAAACATTCACACTGGTACATAACACACAACACTACAGCGCTCTGAGAAAGTCAGATAGCAGCAAAAACAGGACAAACCACAAGCTAATGTTAGGGTAAACAACAGGGGTGAAAGTGGTTTTCAATCATAAACGGTAGCATGCAGCCAAAAGACGAGGAGAATAACCAGTGGAGGTGGTGGACAGCAGGCCTGTCATGTGTCTTGCCTGGGACAAGATGATCTCCAAAGATCACCTCTACCACAAAACACCCCACCCCAGACCTCGCACAGGACGCTGATTGGCCATGCCCCCCCCCCCCCCTCCCCACACACACACAAACACATACCACATACTGTAGGATGGCAAGGAAAACCTCCCTGAGATAGCAGTATGAGGAAACCTTTAGAGGAACCAGACTAAACAAGGAACCCATCCTCATTTGGGTGATAGTGGATAGCAGGAATAGACTGGATTTGCGGTCATACTGTGTTGGGCAGCTGGAAGTTCAATATATAAGAAGATGTGCTCTAGTTGATTTGGAGGCTCAGGTACAAAACTGTAGGAAATTCCAGTCCTGAACTATTGAGTGACTGCAGCCACAAATCCTTAGAGAACAGCTGTCTGCATCAGCCGAGGCCAGGACCATCTCTATGGTCAAGTGGATCCGCTTTTATGTTACATGCAAATACTACATAAAATTTTTGCAAATTTTTATTCTACCAAAGTAGTCCAGGAGACAACTTATAAAAGGTTAGAATTCCCTTTTGGGCCCTCCTATGACCAGGGACTCTGTGTTCCCCCGATGACGGTGACCCTGGTGGACAGTCTTGTAAATCTCAGAAGTTTATGTCTCCACTTATTCTGCTGTAGAATAGCCTCAGTTAATTAATTGTTCCACGGTTGAATTGAAGGACGTAACTGTAGTTTTAGCACTGGGGGTTTGAGATCAACACCCATGTAAGTGGAGTTTAAGGACATTAATTTTAGGATAAGACATTAAACAACTTAAAATTGTTGGTTGGCCTCCTTCCTATTTTTACCGTGTATGTGCTTGCTGTTGCTCATGCCTGCAGTTATTGTTGCATGCTTAAGAAGACGTGGAGGATGGGTTAGACGCAACCAACTCTAACAAGTTAGAAGCAATTAATAAGGAGTGTTGTTTAAGATGACAACAATTGCAGATGGGTTTTCTAGCTTTAAGTACTTCCGCAACTGGTTTTGAACTGGGGTTTGGCAGGCCGCTGCTCTCTCCTCTTTTCAGAACTGCGTACAAGCACTGAATCTTTTAGTCGTATGGAGTACCAGACCGTACTGGTCTACTTTCCCCGATGGTAAACAGCCTAAAGCATGAAGTAGCAATAATGACACAAACTAGCATTATACAGTAGTTAACAGACTAAACACAAACTAGTGGTGTATTAATTAGGCTAAACATGCTCCCATGTGCTGACTAAATCTGTCTGTCCTCTTATTTGTGTTTGACAGGTTTTTTTTACATTATGCATTTGGCAGACACCTTTATTCAGAGCGACAAAACATTTTTATCTCATCGTACAACTGAGCAGTTGTGGGTTAGGGGCCTTGCTCATGGGCCCTACAGTGGAATCTTGGTGATGATGGTGTTTGAGCTTGGGACTTTCCAATCAGTAGTCCAACGCCTTAACTACTGAGCTACCGCTGACTATTTCTCTTCTCTACTTCTGTGTGCATGTGTGTGTATATGTGTGTGCATGCTCCAATCTATCTGCTACTCAGTGGCGGCTGGTGAAAAATTTTCCTGGTGGGGCTGATGTGACAAAATATTTCTTTGCTTAGTCCAATATAAGAATTAAAATCAACAGTCAGACGATGATTACAATTAACAGTAATGATTTAATCTCCTCCTCAAAATCACCAGTTTCACAGATAAAGTAAATGAACAAATTTCCATTGTATAATACGCCATGCATGCTTAAGAGAGTATCAAATACAATAATCAACATCAAAGGGTATGATCAGCTGGATCACCTTTCAAGCAAAGTTGCATCTCAAAGTGGTTCACACAAAGAAAAAGAGTTTTAAAAATGAAATTTAACACAACAGTCTAAAACGGGTATATTAATAAGGATCTCACCGAATTTGGTGGAAACTGCTCTTCGCTCGTTAAGTTCGCCATCATTACTATGATTGACCGCGCCTCTCTCTGATTGGCCGCGCCTCAAAAGAAAAAAAAACTTAAATCTCGCGGTATTTTCTGCGGCTTGGGGCAGAATTTTCAGCGCCCCAAGACCATAAAATTCTGAGAAACTGATTGGCCGCATATTTATTAATTTACCCTAGCAACAGTACATGATGGGCTATTTGGCTGCACTCAGGGGCGCTTTTTCTCAGCGCCCCATGACAGTAACGATACAAGTCTGTCTGTGGAAATTCACTGGTGAATGAATGTCACTAGGTGGGAAATGTTGTATATGTTATTCATATCGCATGTAGGCACATACTGGTGGGTAAACCGAATTTAAAAACTTAATTTTAAAAAATATATTTTACATTTTTAGCCCCTCTTATCAGGGAGGGCGGTGCCCCAGCGCCCCCTATGGGCCGGCCGCCACTGCTGCTACTGTGTGCGCGCGCGCGTGTGTGTGTGTGTGTGTGTGTGTGTAGGTGTGTAAGTAGAATACCAGAAATCTTTTTGTGTATGATTAATAACACATCAGAGTGATACTTGCTGTAAAAAATGATATAAAATGTGTAAATAACACACACACACACACACACACACACACAACTTGCTAAACTAATTATACCTTATATTAAAAAAATAAACAAAGCACAGCCATAAGATTCTTTTGGGTGAAAATAATGAGGCTTTGTGTGAGAGCGTCGCTTTCCCCGTCTCAGTGCTCACATGAGTTTATAAAACACAGCGTTCTGAGCCTTACACCGCCCGGGAGACGACAGCAACAGCGGCAGGAAAACCAATCATCTGTTAAATATGAAATTATTACGCTGAGATGAGAAGCAGAACAGAAAATAACTCGCCTGCTGTAGACTAAACACACCCACACACACACACACACTCATTATACTCATGATAAAAAAAACACATTTCCCCAGTAACATTTAGCGTCAGGTCAGCAAGGGCGGAGCTTAAGTTACATCTGATTAGCCAATCACATCGGTGATCAAAATTTAAAATCCTGTAGCTCAACAGTTTGAACCATAATAATTATTTAGTGTTTTTGCTAAGTGGTTCTTCGCTAACAGAAACTAGCTGGACTGTTTTCTATTCTTTATTAAAAAGTTTGATGTTTAAGCACAACCAGGCGTATGTGATTTACGTCTATCAATCACGTGATAAGAAGTTGTCAGATGTGCACACCCTTCTTAGATGTTTATCCATGTAGACACCACTTTCTTACATCTTCAGAGACTAGAACATTACGTTCTGCCGTAACAACACACATACTTTTGTCTGGCCTCTGTTGAACGATTTTAAGTTACATGAGCAAGATGTAGCTGGCAATGTCACAGAGACGTTGGCATTTATGCGGATATTCGAACGATGAATAAAAGCTTTAGCTTTCTGCTACTCTGCAGTAGGCTTTAATAACTAGGACCTTTTTTTTATTTAGGTTCCTTTCAGGCATATTAGGGTCTTTGTCCAGAGATCCAGACGTCCAAAGACTAATGTGTTCGACACCAATGCCATCCTGAGTAGATAGTGGTGGCTGTCCTGGACGATGTCCTTGGGGAACCCATGCAGGCGGACTACGTGTTCCAAAATCAGCTCGGCAGTGTTTTTGGCTGATGGGAGTCCGGTGAGGGCCACCAGGTGTACGGCTTTGGAGAACCGGTCGATGATGGTTAGGCTGGTGTCTTTTCCTTCGGAAACCGGCAGGCCCGTGATGAAGTCTAAGGCGATGTGCGTCCAGGGCCGTCGGGGAACGGGCAAAAGCTGGAGCTCTCCGGAAGTAGGCTGGTTGGAGTCCTTAGCCCTGGCGCACACCGGGCACACCTGAACGAACTC
Organism: Clarias gariepinus; assembly: GCF_024256425.1. Taxonomy (NCBI): domain Eukaryota; kingdom Metazoa; phylum Chordata; class Actinopteri; order Siluriformes; family Clariidae; genus Clarias; species Clarias gariepinus. The sequence goes on from NC_071113.1 coordinate 3,946,150, forward strand.
TTCAACGTCCCTTCTCATGGTGGGCCACCAGAATGCCCGTCTCACAAACTGTAGTGTGCGCCGAGTCCCTGGGTGTCCTGCGACGGGCGAGGAGTGGCCCCACTGGAGAACTTCGGGGACCAGACGCTGAGGAACAAAGAGTCGTCCAGGCGGCGCACCTGCCGGCCCAGTCTCCGCAGCCTGAGCCTGGCGAACCCTTGTCTCTATGTCCCAGTGGATGGGTGCGATGATCCGTGAGGTGGGGATGACAGGCACGGGGTCCGCCCGGGGCATCTCCTCTTCTTGTTGACGAGAGAGGGCGTCGGCCTTGGTGTTCTTGGAGCCCGGGCGGTATGACAGATGGAAATTGAAGTGTTCAAAAAACAATGCCCACCGTGCCTGTCGTGGGTTGAGTTGTTTTAGATTCCGGATGGTGATGAGGTTCTGATGATCCGTCCAGACCATGAACGGCTCACTGGCGCCCTGGAGCCAGTGACGCCATTCCTCCAAGGCCCACTTTATGGCCAACAGCTCGCGGTCCCCTACTCCGTATCGCTGCTGAGTGGGGTCGAATTTCTTGGAGAAGAAGCCACAGGGGTGTAGCTTCTGGTCTGGACCTCGCTGAGAGAGAACAGCGCCAGCGCCCACATCGGACGCGTCCACCTCTACAACGAACGGTTGGTTGGCATCTGGGTGAAGAAGAATGGGTGCCGTGGTGAAGCGATGACAGAGTTCTTGGAAGGCGGAGATGGCTTCAGGAGTGAGATGGAAGGGATGGGAGGAGGGCCTGGTCAGACTGGTTAGTGGTGCTGCAACTGTACTGTAGCCCCGGATAAAGCGACGATAGAAGTTCGCAAACCCCAGAAACCGTTGGAGCTGTTTGAGCGTCCTGGGTAGGGGCCAATGACGGACAGCTTCCAGTTTCTGCGGATCCATGGCCACACCCTGGGACGAGATGACAAAACCCAGGAACGTGGTGGAGTGCTGGTGAAAAGCACACTTTTCCAACTTACAGTACAGCTGGTGAGCGAGCAATCTCTTAAGAACTGCCCGTACATGTTGGATATGTTCTTCGGTGGTGCGAGAGTAGATGAGGATGTCGTCTAAATATACAAACACCCATCGGCCTAACATGTCTCTCAGGACATTGTTTATGAATTGTTGGAAGGCCGAGGGTGCATTGCATAGTCCAAAGGGGATGACCAGGCTCTCATAATGTCCTGTGGGAGTGATGAAGGCCGTTTTCCACTCATCACCCTCTCTGATGCGCACCAAGTTGTAAGCGCTCCGGAGGTCCAACTTTGTGAACACGGTGGCACCAGAGAGGGCGTCCAGGGCTGAGTTGGTGAGCGGCAACGGATGTCGGTTTTTGATGGTGATTTTATTCAACCCCCGATAGTCGACACATGGGCGAAGTTCTCCTCCTTTCTTCTTCACGAAGAAGAAGCCGGCGGCCGCTGGTGACGAAGAGGGCCGGATGGTTCCATGGCGAAGGGCAATGGCGATGTATTCCTCCATCGCCTGTGTCTCAGCCGCCGACAGTGAGTACAGGTGGCCACGGGGGGGAACAGAACCTGGCTGCAGCTCTATAGCCAGGTCGTAAGGGCGATGTGGTGGAAGGTGAGTAGCTTTTCGTTTACAAAAGACTGCAGCCAGGTCACGGTAGGCGGAAGGAATAGCGTTGGTGTCGACATCGGGGGCCTCGGACTCCGTGGAACACGTCCCAGCTGGGTCCCGTAGGCACAGCTCAGTGCAGGTCGGCCCCCACTGAAGGATTTTATTTTTTGTCCATGAGATGAGAGGGTCATGTTGTAGCAGCCAGGGGTATCCGAGAATGATGGAAGGTGAGGAAATGGAGGTGAGGTGGATTTGGATGGGTTCGTGGTGTTGGTTGATGATGAGGGTGATGGTCTGAGTCTGGTGGGTGATGGGGCTGGATGACAGAGGCCGACCGTCGACGGAGGTGATTTGCACTGGCTGGGATAACGCCTCAATTTTTACCCCCAGTTCTTTGGCATAAGTGGAGTCAATGAAGTTGCCGGCGGCACCGGAGTCGATGAACGCTGCACTTCTGACTCGTTTGTGGCCAAATTGGAGGATTACCTGAATAGTAAGACAAGAGGCGGTTGTGTTGATGGTGCTGGAGATTTGGAGGGAGCCCGGTGAGTTTCTCCTCCGGCTCACCGGGGCTGCGCGTTTCCCGGACGAAGAGGGCAGATCGCCCGGTGGTGTGCCGCGGACCCACAATAAGCACACAACCCCTCTCGATACCGGCGTGCGCGTTCTGCTGTAGTCAGGGAGGCGCGTCCTAATTGCATGGGTTCCCCGGCTCCGGTGTCAACCACGGCAGGAGGTGGAGATCCGACAGGTCCAGTGGTGGCAGCAGTGAAAATGGTCGGTGATGGAGGTGTAGGATGGTGAGAGGTGAAAGCAGGCGGCAGGGTCCTCGGGGTTGGCTTCGGACGAGAGAGAAGGCGCTGGTCGATGCGGAGGGCTAGCTGGATTAGTCCCTCCAGCGTGGCTGGAAGCTCTCGTCCGGCAAGCTCGTCCTTTATGCGTGACGCCAGCCCCTCGTAGTAGGATGTCCGGAGCGCGGCGTCTCCCCAAGATGTCTGCACGGCGAGGGTTCTGAACTCCGCGGTGTAGCGGCTCACGGACAATCCACCCTGCCGCAGGTGATAGAGCTTGGTGTCGGTCTCCACCTCGCCCGCAGGGTGTTCGAAGGTGAGTCGAAGCTGGCGTGTAAATTCATTATAAGAATGGGCGGTGTCTGAGTCTGATTTAATCACTGCCGTGGCCCACTCTGCTGCCTGCCCAGTTAGCAACGAAACGAGAAGAGCAATGCGTAGCCGATCGGTGGAGTATTTGGTGGAATTAAACTCAAACACCAGATCGAGCGCTGTTAAGAACACACTACATTTCCCGTCCGTGCCATTCCATTTTTCTGGTAAAGCAAGAAAGACATCAGTAGAGGGGGGGGGGGGGGGGGGTGATGCGGAGCCGCCCAGAGAGATCCGCCTGGAGATCCGCGTTCTCCCGCCTGAGCTCCGCGACTTCGCGGCGCAAGGCCGCGACATCTTGGACGCTCTGGCACAGAGTAGCGATATCCCCGGTTAGCTTATTGATTAGCTCGGCATGCTGGTCAACCACGTCGCAGAGATGCGCGTAATCCGCTGGGTTCACCGCTTTGGGCTCAGTCATTCTGTCAGGATGAACTAACCTAGGCGACCAGATGACTTAGCTTTAGCGATTAGCCCAATGTAGCGTGGATGGTGAACCCAAACGCGGAAGAGAGCGAGTAGGTAGGATAACCACGCTTGTTAGTCTAAGGACTCTCACAAAAGGGGAGCAAGGGAAAAACACAAATTTAACCCGCGTCCTATAAACACACACTCAAGATCAGAAAGCGAAACCCAAATAAAGTGAGTACTCACGAACCGATGATGGACAACCAGAACCGACATGGGCTGAACTCAATGTTTGTGCGCTGAATCGTGGTTTGTTTACTCCTCTTATACTTCCTGATTTGCGACCGCTTTACTTCCGGGTCCTAGTGCCGGTCGCAGATTGAGTGTGCATGACAGCTGCTGTGTGTCATTACACCATTTGCACTGCTGGACCATACCACTAAGTCTGGTCTGAGGTAGGGAGCCTTTACTTCCTGTCTAGATAAGGTGCAGGATTCATTCTAGTTGACGATGACCATTCATTCTTTAAGGAGGCATGGAAACTGGAGCAAAAGCATTCAGAATCAACTCTCTCAAAGTTCTTCAACCTCAGCTACATCACTCAAGAAACCATTGAGAAAATCAACAAAGGGACAGCAGAAACTATTAGTCTAAACCAGTGTGATCCTGATCAGACAGGAACTAAGGAAGGAACAGACTTGCATTTGTTGTGTTCCTCAGGATTGCAGTTTTCCCAAACCTTTCCGACAAGCTCAAAAACACATTCTTTTTATTATATATTTATTTTTTCTATTGGGTTAAAAAAAATTACTCAGTCAGTCCCTCTATCTTTCTTTTATTTCTCATTTCCTTGTAAGTCTTTTATCCGCCGCCGCCTAAGCGTGGCTCTCGGATTAGATCGTGATGGTTATCGATCTCTAACTCACATGCCTTAGAAGCTTGAAGTCACATCTAAAAGTTTTACGGCACTCATCAATCTTTCTTGCGCTTCCCTCTGTGTTTCCACCATCATCTGCCTCTTCTGTGCGTGTGTATGCGTGTGTGTGTGCACTGTTGATTAATGACTGGTCCAGATTTAAGAAGCTGTAGCAGGTGTTTAGAGGCATTTCTTTTTCATTTTTTCCCCTTTCCAGGTCACCCTCAAACGGCTCATTTATGAACAGAGGAAGTAAAAGGAAGAAGAAAGTTTAAAGCAAGATGTTTATCGCAAAGGTGGACAGAAATTAAGAACTATGTGCGATTCAAAGTGTTTATAGATTTATAGATATGAATAGAAACAGATCTTACATAGCTGCTGTTGCAGCATCTACTAGTGTCGAGCATTTCCTGAATGATGCTGTAGAATAAAGGGAGGCTACAAATGCCACCCTGACACACACACACACACACACACACATTTATACTCTCACTCTTTATTCTACACTCAGCAGTAACCCATTTTCTAGCGATCTCTTTAGGGCTGACTGACCTGTCTCTCACACACACACACCGATGTGGCAAAAACACAGATTTTACGCCTTGAAGATCTCACACACCATTTGTTTCAGTTCGATTGTGCACTTGTGAAAGATCCGGTCTGACCCCTGAAAAACAAATCACTAATCTCTAATCTCATTTTTTTCATCTCTTGTTCATTCTTAGTTTAAAATGAAGCCAGAGACACAGCTAGTGGCCTTGTGAGATTCTACGAAAAATAAAAATTTCTCTCTCTCTCTCTCTCTCCTGTAATCTCCTTCCTAAAATGTGTTGCAAGATTAAAGTGTACCAAGCAGAAGTGCTTTTGGTAAATGAAAAGGACCAGGGTCATTATAAAGTAGCTAACGCCGCACCTCGTTTGCCACCTTTCGCTCTCGTTAGTGTGTCGTTGCCATGGTTACCAGCATCAGAAACTGCTGTGGTGTTCAGTACAGCATGTTTTTTTTCACTTTACTTCCTGATTTTATCTGCTAAATTGAATACACACACACACACACACACACATAGACACACACATACTGTGCTCTGTATTTACGTTTTTTATAATAAGGCTCTCAAGGTGACATATATATTTTCTCAGGTAAAAATATATATATTAATTTTAAAAAGATATATATAATAAAAATCTACAGAAAAGTAAAACAAAGGAGTGTGTTTTGTAGGCAGTGAAGCTGACATCTGATTGACAGTTATGTAAAAAAAGAATCTATGTTACCACAACCTTCCGACCAATCAGAATGCAGGCGGAAAAATCCTTTTCTTTTTTTTTTTTTTTGATCTTTCATTAGCACGCGTTCAAACTGGCCCTTCTTAATGAGATGGAAATGCATTCTGTACACGGCCGATCCTGAAAGCCAGAAACGTTTGAATTTCACTCTGTTTCCTCTTATACCGCCGCAATTACCAAACGAATAAGAATAGAACCTTCCGTTCATCTCGACACAAAACCACCCGGCTGAAAAAGCAGGCCGAAATCAGAATTTACGGCCAGCCGATGATTAAATAGAGGTTTTTCGCTGACTCTCTGGAGGCTTGTCCCTGTAGTGTCGAGGTTAATGAGGCTGTAATTGAAGAGAAGGTGATTGGAGGTGATGATTAAAGTCCGTGCGAGATGGTGGACAGGAGGACATGAGATATTGAAAAGTTTCTTAGTCTACAGGAAGCAATAAGGGGGTTTCCAGGGGTCATAAAGGTCACTAAAGGTCAAAACTTAAAAATTCTGGTTAAAAGTGAAGGCACCATGTCAGGTTCTTTGATGTTATTCTCGATGCAACAGGAGAACTTTTGAAATAAATACTTACATCTATCTTTAAATAGCTTATTGTAGTCCATGATTAGTTGCACAATTTTGGTTGTTGTCTCAATTGTAAAATCCCTTATTTACAATGGGAAAGGTTTATTAATGTTCCTTGGATTCCAAACAAAAATGGTTCTTCTGTTTCATTTCTGGAATTACGCAAAAAAATCCCTTCCTGAGAGATTTATTGGGATTTATTACTAGGGTTTTCCAGGAAACCTTTTAAAGATTCCCTTTAGAAAACAACCAAAGAGTGCTTTTATCGTTTCCTTTGGAATCATTTAAAGATTCTCTGTAAAACACCAATTGTTTTCTTGGTGCTACAGAGAATGATGCGTATGCAAATTAATCTCTGAGCAAAAAAAAAAAAGATCCCAAAGCAAAAATACTGTTAGAACCACATCCTTGAATCTCCATGGAATTAACCAATAGTAATGTGTGTAATTGTGTGTAATTAGTGTGTAATTCAGAAAGGTCACTGACACAAATGTGTTTTTCCACCTAGAACATGTTCGAGAAGCCATCATTGCCTGAGTACAAGGTTGCGGCGGTTCAGAAATCCCGCTTCATCCTTCTCCACTACAGCATCAGCAAGGCATTGTGGGATTGGATGATCCTCCTTGCGACGTTCTATGTGGCTGTGACCGTGCCGTATAACGTGTGTTTCACGCCATATGTCGAATCAGACACGGAGGCCAGGAGCACCATCGTCTCGGATATCGCTGTGGAGATGCTCTTCATCCTCGGTGAGTGCGTCTTTGTAGTGAAAAACTGCTGTGAATCTGATGTCGTAACCGGAGCACCTCTCCAATGAACATCTCCCATGCTTTCCTCACAGATATCATCCTGAATTTCCGTACCACCTATGTGAGCCAGTCTGGTCAGGTGGTTTATGATTCACGCTCTATCTGCATCCATTACGCTGCTACCTGGTTTTTTGTGGATCTAGTGGCTGCGCTGCCCTTCGACCTCCTTTATGCCTTCAACGTCACTGTCGTAAGTAAACCAGAAGTTGAAATGCGAGTAAGAAGAAGGAGATGTATATATTTAACATTTAATGCGTATGGAAGGAATCTCCAGTGTTAGCGCTTTGTACGAGTCAGGGGTAATGATGTAAACTTGGGGTATAGAATTTAATAAACTTCTTAGCTGTTTTAGTTGAGAATTAATTACCTAGTCAGTGGAAGATCCTCACACTCCTCTGTGTGTTAGACGTCTCTGGTTCACCTGCTGAAGACAGTACGTCTGCTGCGACTGCTGCGCTTGCTCCAGAAGCTGGATCGTTACTCCCAGTACAGCGCCATGGTGCTCACTCTCCTCATGTCCATGTTCGCACTGCTCGCTCACTGGATGGCCTGCATCTGGTACGTCATTGGACGGAAGGAGATGGAGCGCAACGCAAATCAGCAAGATTGGGACATCGGTAACACAAGAATGCACACACACACACACACATACACTAATGAATGGTTAAATTCTTTACGAAATGCACTGTTTGATTCCAGGTTGGCTGCACGAGCTCGGAAAGCGGTTGGAGAGCCCATATGTGAACAGCACGTTTGGAGGTCCGACTGTCCGTAGTGCCTACATCGCATCGCTGTACTTCACCCTCAGCAGCCTCACCAGCGTCGGTTTCGGAAACGTGTGCGCTAACACAGACGCTGAGAAAATCTTCTCCATCTGCACCATGCTGATTGGAGGTACATGCTTAACAACAGGAGCAAACTTTCATGCTCCATGTTCCTTGTCTTTTATGAAAGACAAGTTCACCATTAACGTTAGCAAGCTATGTAAGAAGAGTTTTGCTGTTGGTTTCCCAGCAAACTGGCCAAGTTGTATTATCTCATGGGACAATTCTTTTACATAAAGATGACAACCTTGAATACCAATCAAACATGGACCTATGGGATTGAAGGATCCATCCAAAATCTAGGCAAAAATTTACGTCATACGTAAACGTTACAGTGTTGCTCGCATCAATATCTTAATTAGGCCTACAGATACATGCAGGTAATGATCCATACTGCACACTGATCCCCCACTCCCTCAACCACCAATTTCTGTCCCCCTAATCATCAATCCAGTTCCTACAACACGACTCAAGGGTAACATCTAAATGGTGAGAATTGATGGAGCAAGACAAATTGGGCTGACTCGGGCAGTAAATTGAGCCCTGGGGAACCCTTCGAGCTCCAGCAGTATAGTGACAGATTTGATCCAGGCAAGAGCTAAGCTCCAGACGTCTATATCTAAGAAACAGGAAATGGTTCTGGACACTATTAGTATGTTAGATTTCTTAATTGTTTGATTTATTCTAAACACTATGAATCTAAATTTTCTCCGTTAAACATCAGCTCTGGTGAACGAAAACATGTTCAACCTCTTATTAAATGTATATAGTCTTATTGTGAAGAAAAAAAGTTTTGTAAAGAACCTAACAGAAGACACTGGTGTCTCTAGTGAGTGTGTAGAGTAATGCATATCAAACAATGGGCTGTCGCACTTATTATCGTGTTGTTCAATTTGTGTTTATCTAGCTAACTTTAGAAGCTATAAGCTGTTGCACTTGACACTTCCTAGACACAATGCTACACATGAGCCATGCTAACTCCTGTATGTGCGTCTGTGTCCTTTTTCTCTCCTGATCGTCTGGTTCAGCTCTCATGCATGCGGTGGTGTTCGGTAATGTGACGGCTATTATCCAGCGCATGTATTCACGCCGCTCACTTTATCACACACGTATGAAGGATCTGAAGGACTTTATACGTGTCCATCGACTGCCGCAGCAGCTGAAGCAGCGCATGCTCGAGTATTTCCAGACCACGTGGTCCGTTAACAATGGCATCGATGCTAACGAGGTAAGCGACAATGTCTATGAACTTGAAAAACATTCATTTATATTTACAGGCCTAAGAAGTAAATTTGTTAATATTGTCAGGGGGCAGGGGCAGCTCAGTGGTTAAGGCATTCAATTGCACAGATGTATAATGAGATAAAAAAATGTAAGTCGCTCTGGATAAGAGCGTCTGCCAAATGCCTAGATGTAGATGTAGATGTAGATGTCAAGTAAATTCACATTCACAAGTTCACATTGTTTAGTAAACAGCAATATGGCCACATTGTTTTTTTAGACTTTTTGCTTTTGCTCTATTACATAGTACAGAACATATCTGTACTTTTACTTAAGTACGTTTCTGCATGAAATTGCATTACATAACCACATGGGTGTGTAGAAATTAAGGTGGGAATTTTGCCCATTATACATAATTGTGGCATTTTTCTTGTGACATGCCTAATAATGCATCAGGAGTATTTGCCTTCTTGAGAATTTACTCAAGGATGGGATTTGGTGTACTTTGTCACTTTGCTGACCATTATGGCTAATTACATTCTAGCAATGTCTCTCCACTTCTGAATGTACGTAGGTGAGCACAACAGATGAAAATAACTCACTTTTGTTTCTCACTAGCCAATATTAACACTTAGCACTGACCACAAGTTAAGTTAAGCCTTTATTTGTCACATATACAATTCTTACTATGAATATCCCAGCGTAACTGGGGTCAGAGCCCAGGGTCTACCATGATAGCAGATAAGGTTAGGGGCCTTGATCGAGGGTCCAACAATGACAACCTGGTAGAGCTGGGGCTCGGACCGCCGACTATCCGATCAGTAACGTAGTACCTTAGCCCTCTGAGCTACCACTGCCCCATAAATCTTAACCAGGAACCTTTTAATTGTTTATTATCTTTCAGTCAGTTGGGACTTAGTGAAGTTTGATCCATTGGTACTTCATATTCTTCTTCCTCTGTAGCTCCTGCACGACTTTCCGGATGAGCTCCGGGCTGACATCGCGATGCACCTGAACAAGGATATCCTGCAGCTTCCTGTGTTTGAAGGCGCGAGTCGTGGATGCCTTCGTTCGTTATCCCTGCACATTAAAACCACGTTCTGCGCACCGGGCGAGTATCTAATCCGCCAGGGAGACGCACTTCACGCTAACTACTTCGTCTGTTCAGGCTCCCTGGAGGTGCTCAAGGACAGCATGGTGCTCGCTATACTGGGTTTGTACTTCCTGTTCACTTTGCCAGGATGTTTACTTTTAATATCTTATAACACCATAAAAATAATCATGTGGCATTTGTTGTTGTATAGCGTACTTTGCATCTTTGCACAGTTTTTCATATTATTTTTCATTGATTTCATGTTTTATCAATGTTACAACGACGTAAATAATAATGGTATTCATCCATGTGAGTTGGATGTAACATATAGATTAGCATTCTATCACCTGTATTTCCTGTTTGTGTTTTATCATTGTTATATAGCTAAGAGTGTAATATTCTACACTCAGCCATTTTCAGATCAGCCAGATCAGTCTTAAGCTTAAACCAGTTTTATAACTGTGTTACAACAGTGTAATAAACAATAACCGATGGTCTTAGCCTATCGTCAGTTTATACAGTACAGATTAGTTTAGTTCAAGCCTGTGATTCTCTCTGTGTGTCTCGACAGGAAGATAAACATATCAGTGTGTGAATCTTAGCATGTCTAATAATAGTTAAATGAACAATTAGGGTGTTTCCTGTAATGCTATTTCCTGGTTTAGCATGTTTACTGTAATGCCAGTTCCTGTTACTATAATGCTAGTTCCTTTCTCAGTCTGTTAACTGTAAAGCTAGTTCCCCGCTTAGCATGTTTACTGTGGTGCTAGCTCCTGTCTTAGCATGTTTACATGTTTCTGTTTACTGTAACGCTAACTCCTAGCCTGTACCAAGTGAAGATCACATTTTGCAGAAGTACCTAACTAACGTTGATGCCTTTGCAGGGAAGGGCGACCTGATCGGCTCGGACCTGCCGGGACATGATCACGTGATTAAGACGAACGCGGATGTGAAGGCGCTGACTTATTGTGATCTGCAGTACATCAGCGTTAAAGGGTTGAGGGAGGTGCTGGAACTTTACCCTGAATACGCCAGCGTGTTTACCGACGACATCCACCACAACCTCACCTACAACCTGAGAGAGGGCAGTGAGGCTGAGGTGAACACACACACACACACACACAGACACAAAAGCCATTCTGAAAAATAAATGACTGAAGCATTTACAGCACATTTTTTGTTTTATTCAGAATCAGATTAAATATTAACGAACGCTGTATATGAACATAAATTTAAAAGTTATTGCTAATTTTAATAAAACCTTAATCCCATGATTACAAACAAATACAAATTTAAATGCAATAACATAAAGCATACGTTCAAGTGATTTCTGTTTATGTTCTACAGACATGTTTAGCTAAAATGAACAGAATTATGGGATTTATCTACATCTCTGAGGTGCACTCTTTTACCCTGCTGCCTACCTATAGGGAGCTGGCGTCTGATTAAAGCACAGTGGGTTCGGAAGGTTTAAATCATCCGTGGGTTCGAAGCGTTCGATGTCCTGATTACTCGCTAAAGCCCTCGTTAGTTTCTTATTAAATTCAGACGAGGCGGTTAATTGGGCACCAGAGAGAAGTGTGAAAATGAGCGGGTTACTTGTAAATCATGCACATGAAGAGTGTGTTCTCAGGCTAATATGTTCTATTTGTTCTGTTTAATATTGTGCATTTGTAATGAGTTGTGTTGTGTAACAGCGTAAACACCCCTAATCTGATCACCGTGATTAAAGTAAACACTGTAGGGGCTGAAACGCTGAGACGGAAATGAGATCACAGAGAGCCCGCGGTCCCTAAACTTTCATCAGCACTCTTACAGTCTCAAAGCTGATTTTATGAATGTAAAAGTATTTTTATTTATCTATTATTGTATAAGTCTGAGCTAGTGTGTGTTTACAGTGTTGAACTTTTTTCCTTTAGGGGATTGCGAGGTTCTCACGTTCTCCAAGGTTCCCACACGTAAGATGACTTGAATTGAAATTACAAATGTATTGTAGTCTATAGATTATAGACTGTAACACTAAAATGTACTGTAGGTGGTATTTTATTAAATCAATAACATGATTTTGTGAATTTAATCATGTGATAGAATCGAATTTGTAACATAATACATTCAAAACCTTATTTTTTTGCATTTTAATTTTATGAAGATCTGTCTTGCATTGCAAAAGTATTCATACCTTTTTATGGAATTTTATGTGATGGACCGACACAAAGTGGCACATAATTGTGAAGTGGAAGAAAAATGATTAAATATATATATATATATAGGTTATAAAAAATATATGCAAACTTGATCAATCCATCATTCAAAAATTTTAAGAGTATGGCACAACTGCAAACCTACTAAGACATGGCCATCCACCTGAACTGGCAGGCCGGGCGAGAAGGGCATTAATCAGAGAAGCAGCCAAGAGGCTCAGGGTAACGCTGGAGGAGCTGCAGAAGATCCACAGCTCAGGTGCGAGAATCTGTCCACAGAGCAACTATTAGTCACGGCCAACTATTAAATCTGGCCTTTGTGGAAGAGTGGCAAGATGAAAGCCATTGTTGAAACAAAAAAAGACATAAGAAGTCCCCTTTGCAGATTGCAACAATCATGTGGGGGACACAGAAGAAGGTGCTCTGTTCAGAACTTTCTGGCCTAAATGCAAAACACTATGTGTGACAGAAAACTGACGTTGTGCATGGTGGTGGCTTTTCTTCAGCAGGACAGGGAAGCTGGTCAGAGTTGATGGGAAGAAGGATGGAACCAAATACAGGTCTGCAATAGACTTGAGACTGGGGTAAAGGTCTACCTTCCAGCAGGACAACAACCCTTAACGAGGGTTGTTGACAGAGCTACAATGGAATGGTTTAAGTCAAAGTCTAGACTTAAATCCAAGTGGTAGAGACCCTCCAGAAGACTAGCAGCGGTAATTGCAATGAAAAGTGTTTCTACAAAGTATTGACTTTGGAGGTGCTAAATACAAATGCACACCACACTTTTCAGATATTTATTTGTAAAAAATTCCGAAAACCATTCATTATTTTCCTTCCACTTTACAATTATGTGCCACTTTGTGTCGGTCTGTCACATAAAATCCCAGTAAAATACGTTTCTGTTTGTAGTTGTAACATGACAAAATGTGGAAAAGGTCAAGGGGTAAAAAATACTTTTTCAAAGCACTGTAATTAACAAGAACAAGTCAACTCAAAAAATTTTTTTTTATTTATTTTTTTATTATTATTATTATTATTTTAAATAAATCCAGCATAATCGAGTGGACTCGACAGACGGAAAGCATTCCTGCATGATCGAAACAGACGGAGATCTGGACGAACAATGTCACCTCTCTCCAGCATCCAGATCCCGCCGGAACCTTCTCCTCCCAAACCTGGGGAACCTGCTGGGCGGCGAGCTGCGTCAGTTTAACGCTCTACGGCGCTGCCGTTCCCCGGTGAGAGGAACCTGTCAAAGCGTGTCTCCGAAACCGCACCCGAAGTCCGAGCATCCTTCACACGATGCGCCTCCTACAGCTCAGGAGGGATTCGCCACACGGAAGCCCAACAAACTCCTCATTCCTACACTCAGCTGCTTCGCACCGCCCGACCTCAGCCCGAGGTTTGTATCACCACGGAAAATCCAGTGTGTTTATCCGTCACTATCATGCTTGAATTTAAATGGATAGTAAATGCTATTTATGTATTTGTGTGAGACAGGGTAGTTGATGGGATCGAGGATAATGGACGCATGTTTCACTTCAGCACCGAGCACAGCAGGACCAGCACTAGTACGGCAAAAGGTACACTAAGAGGACTGTGTAACACCCACATACACACGAATATGCTGTTTCAAGTACCAACTCACGTTCAGATCCACTGATACGCTAAAATCCACTAATGCAACAGGACAGGAAACACAACACACTCTCTCCCCCTCTCTTTATTTCCTTAATCTCATTTGTCATCTGTTTTTCATGTTGTTTCTAGACTCTCAGGTGAACAGCACGCTGCTCCATGAGACCGAGGAGGTGCGAGAGAGCATCACTCAACTCAACAAAAAGGTATAAACATATAAACACACACACACACACTCGAGCATACAATGTCACCAAATAGCACACTACTCCTTCATACCTACAGCATACAATCACAGGACACTGACACCCTCAGCGCAGTGTGGACACGTCCCAATCCACCTGTACAGGGGTTTCATGTGTACTGTATATTCTTGACTGTATTTTGGGAATGACAAACAAACTGTAGCCCCCAAAATAACACACACACACACACACACACACACACACACACAGATGGAATGCAGGTACAGTGAGGAATAGCATGCATTAAGACACGGCGGGGTTTCTGCACTGCAGATAATTCCATGAGGTGTGCTGCTGCTGCAAAAAATAATCCCTGCCTCATCCCTCACCATCTTTTTCTTTTGCCCTCCATTCATCCTCACGTCTCTTCTCAGCTTTAATAAAACATTTCAGCCTTGTGCAAATTTCATGCATCAACATCACATGAATGGATCAACCTTCACACCATGGACGTGAAGTGTGAACTGTGTTTGATAGTAAAGTCTACCTCCGTTCCTCACCCATCTCTAGATGCTCAGCCTAAACCAAGAAGTGTCTCAGCTCACCAAGGACCTGCATCACATGATGCACCTTTTACAAGCACAAGCAGCTGCTCACCACTACAGCACCCCAATGTCCTCCTACCCCTACGGAGTCCACACGGCGCACACAAACACATCGGCGTACACCACCGGTGTGCACGTTCATCAGGAAGCCCAAAGCCTTTATCATCCACCTCATCATGCAGTGGATCACATTGTGTCTGAGAACGTCCTCCATGTCGGGACAAGCACGTGGAGTCACGCAGCAGAAATAAGTACGTCCAATCAAACTGCACATTTGTTGCCCTTCAGTGACGCAGGGGTAAAGTTTAGCTATAAAGTTTGGTAAAGCTAGTTCGATTCCCGGGTGGTGCTGTAACCTCTTGCAGCCAGGGTGAGATGGGAGGCACTTAGCGCTCTCACATCAATCACAGCTCTACAGCCAATCACAGGGCGTCTGTGAGCTCACGCAAGCGGAAGGAGCGGATAGCACTCTCCTCAGAGTGTGTTACACCGCCCCCAACAGTGCGTGAGCGAGCAGTTCGAAAAGATGCGGTTGGCTGGGGAAAAAATCAACAACAACAAAACAACTGCATATTTGTTGTCTTAGATCAAGGAGGCTACTTTAAATGGTACGGTTATTGCCGCCCATGTTTGGGTTCCACCCTAAGCTGTTTTTATGTTTTATGTTATCTACTGTATGTTCAGCTTCCCTCGAGCTCATCTGGTTTCCTTTCAACCTTAAAAACACCTTAAGTGAGAGTTTGTTGTTTCATCAAATGTGTATTTTAGTACAATAAACCAACAGCTTAAAGATCATGTCACCCATTGAGAGTTAGCTCTACAGCTAGGCATTGTTACAGCTTACTGTATAACACCAGACCTTAACTAAACTGTGATGGTGGTGTTGCAGGTGGAGGTCAGACAGAAGCCCCTGCACAACCTGAAGTCTTCAGACACCTTCTTCATTTTAATCCTACCAGCACCTGCGATCCTACGTCCTGTAATTCGAGCTTGATTAACATTAACACCACGACCTCCTCCTTCTATCCAGCAAAAGGATACAAGAACCAGGAAGCAGCAGGTCAGGATCATGGCACCCTTGCCAGCATCAGTCGGTCTCAGCCCGTTCTGTTTAACCGAGACAAACCAAAACAAGTCTCTTTAGATCTTCATTTACTTTCCAGCGCGCCGACGTCCACTCACTCCCTGTTAATCGCTAATCACACGAATCCAATCCACTACAATCCCCCGATCACTAGCGAACCAAATCTGGAACTGGACAGTGATGTTCCGGATACAGTCCTAGACGAAGTCAGGGAGGAGCGTCAAGACGCTGCATTGTTGTCAGATTTGAGCCAAGGACACACAAGTCGCGAGTGCCTGCTCGCGGACGACGAATCTGTGGAGAACCAAGACGTCGAGACTTCAGAATCAGAATCGACAAAGCCTGAAGTTGCAACTCAACACGAAAGCAGCGGCTCTGAAACTTCCTGGTGCCTCGACCTGATAGACTGATAGACTATAGAGAAATTATATCCAAAACTGTTTGCAGTGGTCATTTTTTGTGTGATGAGGGATTGTCTTTTCTGTCTCACCCACGCAAATAACTTAATAACTATGCAAGACGCATGTTGATTGTGCATTACTCCTTATTTACTCAATCGATACTCAGTATACCACGCGAATAGCTTGCCTTGAAATTACGCACAGGAGGATCTGAAAGTCTGAGTCTGCAAATTCTTATTTGAGAAGAATTATTAGTACTCTTGCTTCTAGTACTACACTTCTTTGTCTGGTGGCATTCTGGGAAAACCAATCAGATTTTTTCTTTAATTATTAAGGGTCACATGTTCTTGCAGGACTATCCTAAAAGATTAATGATCTGAGACATAAAAATGATAACCAAATAATTTTTAAAAAGTTTATTAAAAATACTGCTTTTGTCCCGATAACAATACAGCATCCAACACAGAGAAATATTATGCAAAACAAACTTACGGCAATTTATTTCTTAATCATAAATTGTTAAAATCCGTAATCAGTAGGATATATTATGTTATTTACCAATCTCTGTACAGTGTCTTAACTTTAATAGCATTTTCTAATCTGGCATTTTTTTGTAAAGAAAAAAAAAATCTTTTTTTTTTTTTAAACGTCTAAAATTTGACTAAATGGATCAGATGTCCGTTCACGTCGTCATCAAAATAAAGACGATCCCTTAAACTTGAAATAAAGATAAGAAACTAAGCTAACTATCATTTCCCCGTAGACATTAGCATGAACGGAGCTCGGAGGAGTGAGGAGACGATGACAAGGCTTGTGTTTAAAACAAGAGACGCAAGTTCATTTCCCTTCATAAGAGCAATTTAGTACAGGTCTTTAAATTTTTTTACTTTTTTGCAGAGTTTTAAGTCCTAGAACTTTAATCCTCCAGGAGTTTTCCCAGACTGCTCCAGTTGTGAAAGAGAAGGGTGGGTGTTTGATATCTAAGAACTCTACAGCCAGACGTTTGGACTCGACCGCGTCTAAGATCACGGCGAACTATCAGGGTGTTTATGAAACCTTTTTTCGTGGCATTTTAATGAGCAAAGTGGATTGCTGTTGTAAACAGTAGCATTATGAAGGTAGCATTTGCTCGAGCTGTTCCAGACTAGACACACCTTAGTAGATGCACAATAAACTTCTATACTGTATATATATATTTTTTTCTTTCCAGTAGAATCAACGTTCTGTATTTCTTCTTACCTTCGTGCATGGTAAAGTTTATCGTTCTTTTTTCCTAAGGAAAAGGTATCAAATGAAATGTGTTCACATTATGAATGTCTGAAGAGAAAGACTTTTAGCACGTGAATGCTTTTCTTTGATTTCTGAGGATTTCAGAAAAATCATAAAAAAAAAGAAAATCCCAAACTCCTTAATCCCGGTTTAAAGTCTATACACAGATCAAGATCGTAACATTTCTCATGAGTCATTAGGGCAGAGAGATGCAGTTATAGAGGTGTGTGTGTGCGTGTGTGTGTGTGTGTGCGATCCTGCAGCTTATACTGTTTCACATTTGCCTAAGTGTGTATTTTACACTCATTAATGATAAATGAGGAGTAGTTAGTGGTGAGCAATGACAGGAACTCCAGACATTATGCAACACACACACACACATACACACACGTGCAGACGCTCATACACAAACACACAAACACACATAAACGCATGCACATAAGCACACTTTTTTTTTGCATGGTTTTCAAAACAATTTTTACTTCATCACAATTTTTCATAATAGATGTGAAAAATCCCTTCAACACTTATTTCTATAAACACATTTTTAAAAATCTCTTTTTAACAAATTTTATTATTACTGTAATTCCTGAATGTGACTGCAATGCAGCTAGTCTGATTTATTCCCTTTAAAATGTGAAATTTAATTTCAATTATCAGAATAATATGCCATGCTATCTATCTATCTATCCATCTATCTATCTATCTATTTATTTATACATTTATACGTTCGGCTCCCTGTTAAATATTTGAAATATGTATTAGATTTTTCCCCATTGAATACAAATTTTGCACAAAACTGAATTACTATAAAGATTACAAAATGATCCTTCATTAAAAATAAACTGATCAGCCGCAACATTACTACGACCAGCAGATGAATTGAATGACATTGATTATGAATTACACCCCAGTAAACCGGTGACAGGATCACGGGCACTCAAGGCTCACCCAAACGCAGGCCCGTCGGCTCAGATCCAACGGTAACGCCAATGCAGAACAAATTACTGAAAAAAGTGAATGCTGGTCGTGATAGAAAGGCAGCAGCACATCCAGTGCACCACAGCCTGCTGCACAAGGTTGGTGATCTGACCTTCAAACTTCAAGATCCCCATCCAACCGAGTGTCCATGTGGTGCACCAGACAAACAGTTCTGACCGTGGTGGCCCCGCCCCGCAATCCACAGCGCCCAAAGGATCCGCTGCTAAGTGTGGAACCTGAACAATGAATGTTTTGCACTGTAATGTTACGGCTGATCGGTGTATGTCCATGTGACACAACACACCACTGAATACTTTTATTATTATCACTATTATTATTATTATTATTATTATTATTATTATTATTTTGCCTGATGATGAGCTTCACTGTACAATAACCCCAATGGTATTTGCATTTTCTGCATATTAATTCTCAGAGGAAGCGTATGTACTCGATATATCAGTTCTGCATGATGAGCATCTCTCTCCTTTATGCATTATCTTTGGTTTGAGCATGGAATGTAAAAATAAAGCGAATCAAATAATTTGTTATAATAAAAAATTTAAGTTTGTCACTGAATAACTGGATCTTTTATTATTATTATTATTATTATTATTATGAAGTAAAGAATAAAATATTTATTATTATTTCATATTTTTATATATTTTTTCAAACTACTTTATCTGTTAATCAGTTAATTCTCCTTTCCTCAGGACTAGATGCTCCTCTGTCATTCTAGTCTTGGTCCTTCTCCTCGTTGACCTGGGATTTGTTTTTCTTGCAATCTTTCTTTTCTGAATTGGGACTTGTCCTTCTTTAACTATCTACTTAAGACTTGCCTTTCCATATTTAGACTTTACTTTAGACTTGACTTTTTTACTTGGGACTTTTCTTTCTTACAGTGAGACCTTTCTCTCCTGACTCGACACTTTCTGTCTTTACTTAGACTTGTCTTTCTTGATTGGGAATTTGTATATGGACTTGTTTGACCTTTCTTGGTACATGTCTTTCTAGAATTTATTTTAATTCAATTCAGTTTTATTTACAGTGGGGCAAAAAAGTATTTAGTCAGCCACCAATTGTGCAAGTTCTCCCAGTTAAAAAGATGAGAGAGGCCTGTAAATTTCATCATAGGTATATCTCAACTATGAGAAACAAAATTAGGGGGGGGGGGATTTTCAGAAAATTACATTGTAGGATTTTTAAAGACGATGTGTTTGGGATCATTGTCATGCTGAAAGACCCAGCAACGTTTCATCTTCAGTGGAAGGTTTTCACTCCAAATCTCACGATACATGGCCCCATTCATTCTTTCCTTTACACGGATCAGTCGTCCTGGTCCCTTTGCAGAAAAACAGCCCCAAAGCATGATGTTTCCACCCCCATGCTTCACAGTAGGTATGGTGTTCTTTGGATGCAACTCAGCATTCTTTCTCCCTCAAACAAGAAGTTCTATTTTGGTTTCATATGACCATATGACAATCTCCTAATCCTCTTCTGGATCATCCAAATGCTCTCTAGCAAACTTCAGACAGGTAGCCTTACTTACTTACTGATGGTAGCCTTTGTTACTTTGGTCCCAGCTCTCTGCAGGTCAGTCACTAGGTCCCCCCGTGTGGTTTTGGGGTTTTTGCTCACATTTCTTGTGATCCTTTTGACCCAACGGGTTAAGATCTTGCGTGGAGCCCCAGATCGAGGAAGATTATCAGTGGTCCTGTATGTCTTCCATTTTCTAATAATTGCTCCCACAGTGGATTTCTTCCTACCAAGCTGCTTACCTATTGCAGATTCAGTCTTCCCAGCCTGGTGCAGGTCTACAATTTTGTTTTTTTGACAGCTCTTTGGTCTTGGCCATAGTGGAGTTTGGAGTGTGACTGTTTGAGGTTGTGGACAGGTGTCTTTTATACTGACAGAGGACAGAGGAGCCTCATAAAGGAGAAGTTACAGGTCTGTGAGAGCCAGAAATCTTGCTTTTTTGTAATTGTCTAAATACTTATTTTTCACCATAATTTGCAAATAAATTCTTTGAAAATCCTACAATGTGATTTTTTAAATTTTTGTTTCTTATTTTGTTTGTCATAGTAAAGGTATACCTATGAGGTATACCTCTCAGACGCTTGAGAGACTTTAGACTGCCCTCTAAGGTGCTCAGGAATTTCTACTCCTGCACCATAGAGAGCATCCTGACGGGAAATATCACGACCTGGTTTGGAAACAGCACCATGCAGCACAGACGAGCTCTACAGAGGGTGGTGCGATCAGCTGAGCGCATCATCCGCACTGAGCTCCCTGACCTGCACTTGATCTACAGCAAGCGGTGCTGGACCAAGGCCAGGAAGATTGTGAAGGACCTCAGCCATCCCAACAATGGACTGTTCTCTCTGTTGCGGTCTGGGAAGCGATTCCGCTCCCTGAAGGCCAACACAGAGAGACTGAGGAGGAGCTTCTTCCCGCAGGCGATAAGGTCTCTCAATCACATCACACCACACAGGAGCTAATGTCTTTTAAACATTGACACTGACTGGACAATCATGGACACATTCATGCAATACATATTTACATATCTGAAGCCATTGCACATGACACTTTGCCACTCTGTCACTTTAAGACATTTCAATGCCACTTTAAAACACTTTAAAAAAATTTATATATATATATTTCCCCCCCATATTCCTATATTCTATTATTTTTACATGCCCTTATTTGTACAGTTGTTAATTTTACTAGTTACATTTATTTTCCTTTGTATTTTATTTCTTTTATTAATATTTATTCCTTATATATAGTTTTTTTTTATTTTCTTTTTAAGGTCACCGGCGGTCTTATAAGCATTTCACTGCATATCGTACTGTGTATGACTGTGTATGTGACAAATAAAATTTGAATTTGATGTTGAATTTGATAAGGCCTCTCTTATCTTTTTAAATGGGAAAACTTGCACAATTGGTGGCTGACTAAATACTTTTTTGCCCCACCGTGTATAGCCCTTTTACCAATGGTCATTGTCACAAAGCAGCTTTACAGAATTAAAAAATAATTATATACGGAAATAAATAAATAAAAATGTACAGGAAATTAATAAATTATATTATAATATTAATTATAATAATATATCTAAACTTATATTATAAGTTTGTCCCTGATAAGCAGGCTGAGGGTGACGGTGACAAGAAAAAACTCCCAGAGATGTCAAGTGGAAGACACCTTGAGAGGAACCAGACTCAACAGGTAACCCATCCTCATAGTTCTGTGATAACAGATAATGATAAGCCGGTCTCTGCTACATTTGTGCATTATGAGGCTGAAAGTTGAAAATAACAGGAAAGGTGTTTAAGAAAGTGTTCCTGCATCAGCCGAGTCCAAACCCATCATGGTCATCAAGTGGAAGACATTTACATTTAGGCATTTGGCAGACTCTCTTATCCAGAGCGACATTTTTATCTCATTACACATTTGAGCAGTTAAGGGTTACGGCCTTGCTCAAGGGCCCAACAGTGGCAACTTGGTGGTTGTGGGGTTTAAACCTGGGATCTTCCGAACCGTAATCCAATGCCTTAACCACTGAGCTACCCCTGACCCCAGCTCCAAGCCCCAAGACTTGAGCCCTTTCTTTCCTGATCTGGGCCCTGAGCTGGAAAATGTCCTTCATTAACTCCACCTGGCCTTCTTTGACCTGGGACTGAGGACTGAAGTGTTAATAATTGAGTCATAGCTCGTTATTTGTTAACACACCTCGCTCGTCCCCGAGCGCTGCGTCGGCTTCAGTTACATCGTTTGGAGCTTAATATCAATCCACACGTTCTGACGTTTCAGTGTGTGAGAAAGTGTGTGGCCGCGTGTGGTTTCATATTGTGTTTAGTAAGAGGTCATACACTTTCTACACTCTGGCTCTTGCTCACACACATACTGTATACACACACACACACACACACACACACAGACTTAATGTCAAGAGAACTCAATTTTTGGATCTAGTATCATGCCATGTGTGTCAAGTTTCCATCTTCATCTCACCTTTACCATCTGTCACTTTGTGCATGGAGAGTCATACGAGGTGTAACACACACACACACACACGAACACAGACACGTTCTTTTGTGTCCGTGTGCTTGTTACCCCTCGCACGACTCTCTCCATGCACAACGTGATTAGAAACAGAAGTCTGTCAGTGTGCAAAAGTTTCATTTCAACATTTTAAATGTGTGTTGAAGTGGTAGTGAAGTCACGCTGCAGATGTGGCCATCGACCTGCTGGGGTTCGTCACGCTGAACACCGCGTCATGAACGTTACAGTCCCACATGCACTCTAAAAAATGATTCTGTGGCCTTGTAAATTTCACAGTTATAAAAAGGTTATGTTCTTTTCATAAAATCTCTAAAAGTCACATACATGATTGTTTGAGTTAGACAAATCAAAATAAATGCCTAAAAAAACAATTATTCACTTTGTCTTAAATTTACACTATAATTTAAGTTTACTTCACTAGTAAAAATCTGTATTTGACTAACTGAATTATATTTTTAACATGCACTTAATATTTTTTGATACATTTCAATCAAAATATCTGTTAATGGAGTAATTGTACTGATTAGTTTCAAGAACTACAATTATCACTTATTCCAACTCAATATTTTTTATGTTTAACAACAAAAACTATATAATAATTGAGTAAATTGCCCTGTGCAAGTGCTCATGGGAAGTCTGGTGTAACATCAGAGACAAGAAGGCTGTGAGGATGTGAGAATGGACATGAAGCACCTGGAACATTCTGGAACACTCCTTACAAATCCTGGTGAGTAAACAGCTAACACAAGTTACTGTAATAATGACTCTGTCTGCCTGCACACACAACTTTATAGGGTGTGAGTTACTGTTCTGAATCCTGTCACAGCCGAGCTCCAGAGCTAACGATAGCTAGCAACAGGCCAGTCCTGGGGTTCAGTGTGATTTAGCTTGTTTGTTCCAACCACCGAACTACTCAGCTAAAGCGTGTTTAATACAGACACTTAAACTCTGGTGTAAAAGGAGAGATTTAACACCGAGCAGCAGCGCGTGCATGTCCGCGTTTCTCGGTGTAACCGGTCGCGGTTGGGCCGCAATATTTGAATTTTTCCCGCCAAATGCAGTGATTTTGCGCAGCCTACCGCCACTGTGGAGAGGATATAAAACTAGCATGTTCAAATTATTACCGCATGTGTAACATTACACACCTCACACACTGAACCGCGAGTCTGCTCGTTTCACTCCGACACTTTAAGGAGGAAACTCAGAACAAATCCGGTTTAAACAGCAGAAATGAGGTGCAGTGTCCGGACTCTGGTACTGTTTTATCCGTTACTGTATATGAGTATTTTTAACATGATTAAACACTGAGCACGCAGCAGCAGATGTTATAAAATAAATGTGCTAAGTACTGTACTAGTAACTAAAGCTATGAAATATAAAGATTTAGTGAAAATACAACATTTCTCTCAGAATTAGAATTGGGAGAAAGTAATATGAAATTTAAATATTTATATTTACAATGTTATGTATGTTCTGATATGTAAGTAAAAGAAACTAAAACTGATTGATTTTGTGTGAAACATGTTATATATTTTCTATATCTCTTTCACAGCCTCAACACGACTAATAAAGAAGTTGAATGGAGGAAAAAAAGGGGGTAAATGTCAACTTTTTAAATGTTACAGAAGTATTAAATGTGTAACCATTAAATCAAAGATAGAAATTAAAACAAGGTTTGAAATATTTCACTTTAACTTTAATAAGTCTAGACTATACAAGTTTTTTACTTGAGTATACTAGATTTTCCATTACCAAACTAAAAAATTTATATAGTTGATGGTCATGCATAAATAAAGTTGGGTATCATTTTTATACAAGGGACAAAAACATGTACAAGGGACGTTCAAGTCAAAGCGGGACCATTGATTGTGCAGAATAACAGAACCCCCCCCTTTATTTCTCTCTATATATTTTTTTCTATGTATGGGGTTGTGCATTGTTCTGTAAGAGCAAAATGCCTTTGGTGATCAAAGCAGTCCATTTTGTGTAAAAGCATTCCACTGGAATGTTCACCGGAATTTTACCAGCAATGGGCTACGTAAAATCAAATCAGTTTAACGTCTTCGTTTTAGAGAATTTTCATCACAAGTCGCGCTTTGACTTAAACACCACTCGTAGATCAGTGTGATGATGTATATTAGTCCAAAAAGTATGTATTTGAACAGAAGTACTATTTTACCAGTCTGGTAGACTTTACAGTAACAGTCACACTTGTACTTACTTGTATACTATTGTTCCTTTTTTAGGTGCCAGCATTATGGGATGGCAGTGTAACCTGTGTGCATTTGTCGCATCATCAAAAGGAATTTCGATCATTATCGAGAGAATTAACATGCGTACTGTTGGTCATGGATATTTAGTGTCCTGTGTTCATTTAGACTGTCATTGCTTCTTTAAGACCTGAGAAGGTCTGCACACACATTTGTATGGATCCCACAGTTTGCAGGAAACTGAAGTGTGAAGGTGTGCAATCTTTCAGATGTAAAATGTGACTCATTAGATTCTAATACAAAAGTCTACTTTCCTCATGTTAACTGTATAATACTTGTGGCAGGAGTATTGTTTCTGAAACTGTTTACTAATAACACAAATTCAGCTCTTTGTTTATGATCTTGTTACATGTCATTTGCATGTAAACCAGGTTGAGTTTAGACTTCATGTCTTGTCAAATTTGGCAAATAAATGTTTAATTAAAATGGTAATGTGTGTATTGTTTTTTTTTTTCATTCAGTTAAAATATTTAGTAAATGTAGCACATTTGTTTGTTAAATAATCGTATAATTTTCAGTATCTTCTACCATTTCAATTATATCTACTCCATTATTTTACTCATTTTCACTTTGCATTAACTTCTGATTTTCATTACATTTACTTAATTTTGTACATCATTGTACTAAATATAGTTATTCAGGTCTACTTAATTTTTTACTGACTTGTACTCAATTCATAAAGTATATTTTACATGATTTTTATATTTTTTTATATTTATTCAATATTTTTAAGTGTAAAAATGTTTCACCAAAAAAATTGAGCACAGCACAGTTTTATTTTTTAGAGTGTGGTACATCATGTTACAATTCTCATATTAAAAAAAAAAAAACCGTGTTTTACTAAGCAGGAAGACATCAGTTAAATATCATGAGGACATTAGACATCAGGACATCAGGTTCATTAGGTTCATTAGGTTTCTGCAGCTGAGAAATCCTTTTAGCTCTTAACATAATTTTACAAAAACCCTTTAATAATAATAATAATAATAATAATAGAGAGTAAATAAGAACCTGGTCTTTCTTGATATATCTTCATTGAGACGTTTTTTTCTATTATCTATTTGGTATTATTTTTTTAACTATTAACTGTTAACTTCTCACATCGGATCTCAAGTAGAGACATTTTTTTAGTTTCATTTACTCAACATTGAACACTGACTTCATTGAACAGTGAATGTCCCAGACGGTTCTTTAGTCTCCTCTGTACAGTTTTTATATTATAAAAATATATTTTATAATTTAATCCTATAATTTAAACATTCGTCCCTTTATGTAAATGTGTTCCATAATATATAGAATAAATACGGGAGTCATAGATATGAAAGTGTTGGACTCGAGTCTGCATTATTTATCTGCGACTTTTTGAACTATTGAGGTTTGACTTTATGTCAGTTAATGAAAGTGGCCGGTCAAATGTCTTAATGACTATAAGAACAGGGATATACATATCAAATATAATAACAGAGTGAGTTAATGGGTTACTGGCTTCAGAGGGATACCAACCTGCCGTATGGTGTGTGTGTGTGTGTGTGTGTGTGTGTGTTATTCAACACTGGGATCAGCAGCCGTCTGCTGTCGGGTCAGTTTCAGTGTGTATCATCAAAAGTTTAATAATAAAGCACTTAATAAAGTAATGGAGGGAAATGTAATGAATCCAAGTTGGGCCTCATCGGAGAGATCAAATAAGTGTGTGTGTGTGTGTGTGTGTGTGTTTGCATACCATGTAATGGATATCTCTAGAAATTTCCATTATGTTGTATGTGCAGTACTGTACAGTACATGAAGTAATGAATGAAAGTGTGTGTGTGTGTGTGTGTGTGTGTGCATTACAGTAAAATTATCTGTGATAATGTGATGTAATGAAGTGGAGTAACTGTACCCTCACTGATGTTGATTGTATTCCTCTCGCTCACGTTTGCTGATCCATTCTTTATTTCTCTTTCCTTATTTGCTTTATTCATTGTTTGTTTAGAATTTTTGTATTCCTTTAATTCATCCATTCATTATCTCTATCTTCATCTGGTTATATTTCCTTTTATATAATTATAATATTATATAAAATTTTTACTTTCAAATTAATAATGAAAAAAATACTAAAAGGAATTTTTCTTATTATTAATTTACCTTTTTCACTTCTTTTTTTTCATCGCATCACTACTTTTTTCATTATTATAGATCCTTTCTGTCAGTTTAGCATTCTTATCTCATTCTCTCTCCATTATTTTCTGCACTTTGCAAAAGAACAAATCCCGGTAGTTATTTTTTCACAAAACACAAAAAAATATGATCTGTTGTACTTGTGAACTGCGTTAGAGAGAGATGCTGCAGCACCATCTGTAGGAGGAACAAGTCAAAATACACAGACACTAACGACCAAAATACACCTTTAGCCAAATGTGTGCATTTCCTGAATATTTTATAGACACCTGGGGGAGACGCGTCAGCGATGTCTGCTGTAATAAAGAGAGAGAGAGAGAGAGAGAGAGGAGGGGAGAGACTACAGTATATATACATTTTAAAAGCTGGGCTAAAATACCTTTTTTTTAATGCTGCTGGAAATCAGAATCGGAGAAAGCTTTCACTAGCGCGGTTATGTTTGTCTCATGTTAAATTGTTTAGATTTACAGCTTCACTACGTAGCTAACGATCACATCAGTGAAGTAAGTTTTCAATCATTTATCAGACTTAGCTGGCTAGCTAGATTGCTACGCCTCGTTTAGACTGTTTCAGTGAACCGTTCACACTCATCTAAAGTCCAGGTCAAGTCACGAGATTCCTTGGTCGCTTTCTTGCTCTGGAGTTTCCCGTAACAGACACGATTAGCTAGCTAACGTTCTTCAGCTTACAAATAGCCTTATTCACATTAAACCTCCTCCTGCTGGCTTTCGCTGATTCATCAGTCGACATCACTGTAAGCGTCACAAGCACAATTTACACAGAAAGCATTGCGGCGCTGTTTTTGTTTTGCTTTTACAATGGAAACGTTGTCAGTCAGTCAGTCCAGTGTCTGAAGAAACCATGCGACTGTTTCCGAGTGTGTACTCGCCATCAGGAAACCGTTTTCCTCAGCAGGAAGTCGGCATAGTCTTTCCTGCGGATGACGCGCTGCATCTGAAACGTGTTGGTGGAGGCGTGGCAGAAGGAAATCATGTGACTCCTCAACTCACGGAACGCCCCTTCACTAACCAGCTGCACTCTCATTGGTCCAATGCTGCCTTTGATCCGGAACGACTTGTAGAGGGCGCAGTCAGCCTGCAGACACATGTCCAACTGTGTGCATGCGTGTGTGTGTGTGTGTGTGTGAGAGAGAGATTTTCTTTTATTTTTAAAACACAACGACATATCCAGATACAAAATACCAAATGAGAAAACACAACAACAATTTACTCAATTCTTATTGCTGATTAGATAAGACATCTGTCACTCAAGACATACAAGAAGTACTATCAAGTGAAGTCAGAATAATTTTTAAAGCACATTTAACACAACTTAGTTGAACAAAGTGCTGTGTAATCCTAAAATACTGAAATGAAACCTTCAAATGAAATGAAAATACATCCAAATGTCCGTGTGGCTGCAGTACTTCATATATACATACTATATTTTGAGTGACAGACGTCTCGTCCAATCAGCGGTAAGAATCAACAAGCCAAAAAAGGTAGGTGTGGTTTGCGAATGAATTCTTGCGAACGGTTCTTACCGCTGATTGGACGAGACATCTGCCACTAAAGATCAGCAATAAGAATTTCATTCGCAAACCACAGATAGGCATGTTGAAGTCTTGCACTTCTCGTCCACTGTACGAAACACATGTTGTGAGATGATAATCAACAGCATCGGTGGTGTGATAAAGCAGAATCACTTTTAACTGTTACTTGATTAACATCCTATAACAGCACGCCCCCAAGTGTTTTATTGTGCACACAGTGTTGCACATTGTCTGACCCTTTTCGTCATCCACAAGCCTTTATACAATCAGAGCTTCCCGTTTATAAACTCTCTCCGTCTCTAGAGACCAGGTTGTTTGAATAACTGATGAATCTACAGCATCATGTTTAATCTGACCTTATATCGCTGTTCCTCCGTGAGGTTCCTGACACCTCGCAGCTCCAGGAACACTTGGTAATGAGGCTGAGCTCCTCCGGATGAGTCTCCTACAACACCATAAACACAATCCCTGAATGCCACCAAGTAAAATTACGTATTCATCCTCTCCGAAATCTAGCTACTGAAAGCAAAACATCGATTTTATAGAGCTTCGATACCACTGAGTATTGAAAAACACCAAATTTTGATACCTAAGCAGTGTCGTCTCACCAGAGACTGGGCGTGTGTGTATGCTGTATTTTGACCATAGTGTGTGTCACATAGACGGTGTAAAAATGTCTAAGAGGTCTAAAGTGTGGCTCCATTTTATTATCCGTAATGAATTTATCAGTGTGTGATGCGATATGATGTCGCGCACTGAAAAATCAACAAATTTAATGAAACACCTGAATGTCTGTGGAACACATTTAAGAGCAGGAAGTTAGTTAATGTTCAATTGCATTAACAAAAAAACAACAACAAAAAAAAACAATATAGCCATCCAACAAATTGTATTGTGCATAAACAAACTAAAACAGCTAAAACAGGTAATCACACGCGCTCATTTTTCAGCAAACAGTGAACAGAACAGTTTAGTTTGTAACAAAAGAAAGTGAAAGTGAGTGTCCTAATAAGTCATTATCATGTGGAGGCTGATGTGAGCCGCCAATTCATTAGATTTATATTACTGCTAATATTCCGTAAGTGCTCTCTCTCTGTCTCTCTGTCTCTCTCCATCTCATCAGACTGGTCAGAGATAAAGCGAGTCACATAAGACAGAGTCCTCCGCTGATGTCCTTGTTTAAATGAATAAAAATGAACATGCACTAAATCGATTTTGGGGACTGTAAACTTATTCAGAAATAAAACATCTTTAGCTATGAAGGTGAAGTCTTTCAGTTTAGTGTATGTGATTCTTTTTTATGTTGTAAAACTTTCAATGGAAAAAATGCCTGAAGGTATCTCAGGGACGTTTCAGGAAGCTGAAGCATAAAATTCAAAGCAGAAGAAGTTTAACCAGGCTGTTTTTATGATAAAAACGACTTCAAGTGTGTAAACATGAGGAACTGAAAAATAAGAGTTTAGACAAACTGTAAAACCTTTTTTTCCTGTTGTAAAGTTGGACATTTTGACATGGGCGTTTATAGGGACTGACTCGTTTTGAAGCCAGTAGGTGGACAATCGAGGATCTCTGGGTTTTGGTACTTCTGGGTTTTTTTTTCTTTTAGAACTGTAGGCTGTGCTTTGGATCAGACATTTTGGACCTTTGTGGCTGATGATGCAACTGAATGTATAGCTACCACGTTAGCATCATTTGAAAAGAGATCATTACCCAGAATTCCACTCTCAGCACAGCAGTAATCCACCAGTTTAGCACCAGGCCACTGAGTCACCGCTTTCCTCAGCGCAGCTAAAAACAGGGCCTCGTTTACTTTTTCACCTCGAGTGTTTAGCGTCTGGCTGGGTCTGCAACACACACACACACACACACACAGGGGCTAAAATGCTTTATTAATAGTTCCCCTAGGTTAGTGGACATGTCTTCATCTTCGCATCAGCCTCATCACATCATGAACCACTAACCGATAGAGGAACGAAGATCTTTATACACACACCTGTAGAGAAACTCCACCACTGGACACTGGTTGTGAAACCCGACCACTTTCACCACGTCTCCCAGGCGATATCTACAGGGGGATTACACACTGTGAGTCACACTGTTAGAGGAAACTAATCAACCTCAGGGTGGGGAAGAGGCAGTGTTGTTACAACCCAAAGTGTATTCATTAAATTCCTTTGTTTTAAATCTAGCTTTTCTATTTTTCATTGTTTGCTTTTATACCCCCTTTTTGTTTTTATACAGCACACACACACGCACACACACACGCACACACACACTTTAAAGCTGACTACAGATCAAAATATATTATCTTATAGCTGTAGTACCTGAAGAGTCCTGAAGCATTGGTGATGATCAGCTCGTAGTTTTTCCCCTCCTCCACCTCGTCCATTAGCAGTGTGTCGAGTGTGTGTTGTGTGTCCAAATGCTCCTCTGGGAGAAACTCGAAGAACATGGAACAAGGACAGAGCAGGTAATGTCTGCTGTCCTGGAGTGGCCACAAGTTCACTCCAATCAGACCTGAGACACAGACCAAAGTGTGAGCATCATGGACATTGATTCATCACACACTCACCACTACACCACACTCCACTGTATCACTCCACACCACACCACATTCCACTGTATCACTCCACATTCCACTGTATCACTCCATACTACACCACACTCCACTGTATCACTCCACACCACACTCCACTGTATCACTCCATACTACACCACACTCCACTGTATCACTCCACACCACACTCCACTGTATCACTCCATACTACACCACACTCAACTGTATCACTCCACTCCACTGTATCACTCCACACCACACCACATTCCACTGTATCACACCACATTCCACTGTATCACTCCATACTACACCACACTCCACTGTATCACTCCACACCACACCACACTCCACTGTATCACTCCACACCACACTCCACTGTATCACTCCATACTACACCACACTCCACTGTATCACTCCACACCACACTCCACTGTATCACTCCATACTACACCACACTCAACTGTATCACTCCACTCCACTGTATCACTAAACACTACACCACTCCACTGTATCACTCCACTCCACTGTATCACTCCACCCCACTGTATCACTCCACTCCACTGTATCACTAAACACTACATCACTTAACTGTATCACTCCATACTACACTCCACTGCATTACTTCACTCCACTGTATCACTCCACACCACACTCCACTTTATCACTCCATACTACACCACACTCCACCGTATCACTCCATACTACACCACACTCCACTGTATTACTCCACCACACTCCACTGTATCACTCCATACTATACCACACTCCACGGTTTCACTCCACTCCACTGTATTACTCCACTCCACTGTATCACTGAACACTACATCACTCCACTGTATCACTCCACATTCCACTGTATCACGCCACACCACACTCCACTGTATAAACTACACTCCATAATGCAACACACTCCATCACTCCCTACTACATACTGTATCACTCCATATTAAAACGCTACCCTGTATTACAGCATACTTCAACACACTCCACTGCATAACACCATACTCCACTGTATCTCTGCATATTACACCATACATCTCTGCATCGCTCCATACTACACCATCTTCTACTATGTCACTTTGCAATCCAGTATTCTACCTTCAGAACCAGAGTAGAGTGAAGAATAGAAGGGCACGCCCTTGCAGTAGTGCTGCCTGAGATTCTCTGCATAAATCTGATGTGGCCCCGAGTCGATGGTGTGAATGAGATGTAAACGAGGCCACAGTCTTGTAGCAATGCCTTCAAAGCCCTCGGTGATGGCCGTCCTGAGCTCTGCTGCCCTAACAGGATCCGGCTTCATTTTCCTCTCCAGCTCCGACCTCAGCCGAGCATCCAGAGGAAGCCTGGAGCTGATCCGACCTGATTCCACATCAGCAACCAGCTCCTTCCAATGCTCCTGCACCACAACGGAAAAACATATTATTTTAATATCACCATTAATTTCTTAGAAAAGGTTAAAATGGTAACATGTTTTAGCTACTGTAATTTTAACACATTATCAGTTACTTCAATTGATAAATAAGTTATGGTGTTGGGTTATGGTTAGTGTCAATGAATTTAACAATGTGTTTTCTAGGTTGTCTGATTTAGTAGTTATTATATTACTGGTGTGTAAGCATGTGAATAAGGTATTAGGTTGTGTGTTAGATAAACAATAAAGGTTAAATATTAACCTCCAGGAGTCTGAAGGCGTCGTAGACTGCGCAGGAGAACCTGGACTCCAAGATGCCGACATGACGATCTCTGAGGTTGAAGAGCAGGTGAAGGTACAGAGCATCGCGCTCATTCTGCACCTGAATCAACAAGTAAATGCATATTATACTGTATATATAGAATAGACACTAGAGACTACCGTTCAAAAGTTTGGGGTCACTTGCAAATTTCTTTGTTTTTGTTTAGTGATTTATTTTCTACATTCTACAACAATACTGGGGATTTCAAAACTATAAAACAAAACACCATAATGAAACTGGCTCTCATGAAGACCATCCCAGGAGGGCGAGACCAAAACCTACCTCTGCCTCAGACGAGAAGTTCATTTAGAGTTATCAGCCTGAAAAATGACCAATTAACAACCAGCACCTCAGATTAGAGGCGTTATGAAGTCTTTACTGAGCAGAAGTAGCAGAAACATCTCACCATTAACTGTTCAAAGGAGATTAATGCATTTTTTGGACGCCTTCAGCATTCCTTTACAATGTAGAAATAAATAAATATCAGGAACCATCATGGAGTTAGAAAGTGACCCCAAACTTTTAAACGGTAGTGCATGTACAGTACATAGTAAACCAATTTACTGTACCTGTAAGACGGCTGCGGGACTCATGCAGAGCTGGTGTGTATGTTTAGCAGAAAACTGTGACTCCACGATTCGAAGTCCAGCCTCAGAGTAACGTTCAGGCGATGGGTAAACCAGTCTTAAAGTCGTCTGGAGAACACTCGTTGCACCGGGGAAAGATTTCTCCATGGCATCTACACACACTGACATGCCCCGTACATAGTCACTGTTGGTTTCTTTGGTGTTTAGGAGCATCTTGCCGCATCCTGAGGACCCCGAGGTCATCGTTAGTTTGGGTGTCTCCATGACAACAATCTTTTCCTCGCCGGAGGCAACTTGGCGTATTAGCTCCTCATAATGAGCGTATGTGGTGACGGGGTGGCGCTTTAGAAAATCAGTGACGTCTGGGGAGGAAGATTAAAGACTCTCAGTGAAACATTACGGGAAACATAGAGTTCTACAAGTTAAGTATTTACCCGTACCAAGTAAGGTATTTCCTACGGTTAGTTTAAGCATTATGACAGAATGAAGCATGGTGGTGGAAGCGTTTTTTACCCCTTACCATTGAATTTACATTTAGGCATTTGGCAGACGCCCCTTTGCAGAGGGACTTATATTTTTCTCATTATACATCTCAGCAGTTTAGAGCTAAATGCCTTGCTGAAGGGCCCAAGAAGGACAACTAGGTGATCGTTAGATTTAAACCTGAGACCTTCCGAACCGTAGTTCGGATTTTGTGTAGATTCCATTCAGTGTGTGCGTCTGAGTATCAGTTTGTAACACTACAAAATGTTAAAATTTCAAGAGAGGGTGAACAGTTTGAAATGTTTTATCCTATTAGTTATATATTTTGTATGTTAATAACTGATACAGTATATAATCAAACTGAGAAAGCTGCAGAAAAATCTCAGAGGCTGTATCACTACATCATTAATTTTATGTTTTTAGATTCCTCTAAATAGAAGAAAAGTGGCAGATGTTTAAATCTAGTGAATGCTATTAAATGGTATTAAAATGAAATGATGTGTGAACCAATCACAATTCATGACAATCTAGTGCTGGTGTAATGAGACTGAAAATCTCTGGAAGTAAATAAAAAAGTGTGCGCGCGTAGACTGCAAGTAGGATTTTACAGTATGAACTACAGAGACACTATTCTGCTGTCTAACTTTTACCTGAAGAAGCAAAATTACTAGTGTGTGTGTGTGTGTGTGTATGTGAGACCTGTGACAGAACTGAATTGATGCTCAAGTCCGTAGCGTGTATTTTTTGCATCTCTCAGTCGTCTGAGCAGCGTCTCCTCTTGCACTCTCCGTACGCTCAGTGTTTCTCTCTCCAGCACGTCTCTCTGCCGTCTCCCTGCTCGGATCACACGTCTAACGGACAGGTAGTGACGTGTGATGCTGAACACACTGCGTCCGTTTCCCCTCGCACACTCGCCACAGAGAGCAGCAGCTACGCTCAGAGCTACGGCGCAGAGAGCCGGGAACACACCGTGCGCCGTTCCTGTGCCAACAAACAAACGTACTGTTACAGAGCACCGACACTGGAGACTCCTTCCTTTAGTGTTGAAAAAGGTCTCCTTGCAAAATTTCAGTTTATGCAGTGAAGCCCTTACAGTGACGTCTATTTGTACCCCTAAAACTTTTCCACATTTTTTCACGTTACAACCACAAACATAAATGTATTTTATTGGGATTGGAAATGGAAGGAAAATTATAAATGGTTCCACGTGGTTTGTCGTGAAATGCAAACATGACTTCTTATGGCTTTCTTTCAACAATGGCTTTATTCTTGCCACTCTTCCACAGAGCCCTGTCAGTTAAGGTGGACGTCCATGTCTTGGTAGGTTTGCAGTTGTGCCGTACTCCTTCCATTTTCGGATTTACCAGTGCTCTTAACAATTTTGCATTCTAGAATAATACAATTTTTCAAGTTTGTCCTTTCATGTGAAATCTAAATCAGCCAATTATCATCTGAATGTCAAGTGAGATCATCAAAAGATTTGAATTCCAAAAAGTTACAGACATGCCCATAAAAGGATATGAGATTGTTTTTTCACCCAGGTCAGACACTTTCAGGTATCAGAGTAAAGGGGGCTGTATACACCATCCACCCTTAGATTTTTATTGGTACATTTAAAAAAAAGATTTATTGTTTTCCTTAATCTTTAGAATTATGTAACCTTTGTGTTGGTTTATCACATAAAATATCGATGAAAGACATTTATGTTTGTGGTTGTAACGTGACAAAATGTGGAAAAGGTCAAGCAGTATGAATACTTTAGAAACGATTATGTAGGTAACCCAGGAAACCTTATTATAAACCTGGACTAATGTCAGGTCTGATAATTATTATATCTGATTAATTAACACGAGCTGACCAATCAAGGTCCAGAAACCTGTGGGCGTGGCTAGACGTGATGACCTAATGCTTACCAACGTTCAGCTGAGTGTTTCTGTGTCTTTGAGTGATGTAATCCAGTCTGGACATGGATTCAAATTATACTGTTATTTCCACTTACCTACTGCTAGCGCCGCCACGAGGCCACAGCCGAGAACAGCGCCCCAGGCAGCGCGCGACACATACACCATGTCTGTAAAGTGACTTTAAACGCAATTATATAATATCTTCTTTTAATTTCTCGTAAAAAGTTTATTCACGTGAAAAAAAAAAAAGTAGCCAGTTAAGATCCGCTCTTCCTTATTTACATAAACTTCCGGATTGACGTACTGACGTGATGACGTCATCGCGTAGACGTTAGTTTGCTCTTTGCGTATCATATTCACAGCAACTTTTATATTTAAAACCTTTGTTTTTTTTACCGCCTTGGTGAATTCTATCTATAATATTGGATTTTTATCAGGGTTTCCATTGAGTAGGATTACAAAGTGAAAGTGTGCGAAATTTCCAGCGCGCATGCGCAATGCGTCAGCAACGTCAACCGACGTATATAAGACTATAGATACTGTATGTTTGATATTATAGTAACAATTTATATAGGTGGAGTGCAAAAGTTTGCACACCCTCACAGCAAAATTATGAGACCAGTAAGAAAGTTGGTGTCAGTTTGGTTTCAAGGATCCGACATTTATCCTGAGTGATAAACTGTGATAGGAAACCCCTGCAGTGATGTTTCTGTACATGATGTAAACATGGACCATGTCTTTCAACTTTCCTGCCATGTGTCAGATTTTTGTTGTTTTCCAGCCTAAATCATTCGTTTGCTTCTGTTATTGCAGAATGCTTTGTTGGCAACTCTACACGGCGATATCAAAAGGTTTTGAGACTAGTTTTGCAACACGCCAGCAGATGGCAGCACAACAGAGCACCGACCTTCATCAGGAGCTGTGCAACTAATAAGATGCGTTACCGCGTCTAATTCTCCTTTAGAACAAAGAGAAAACATGAAATTCCGTGTGAAACTGGGCGAACCTGCCACAGAGATGTTTGACATGATTCGGCAAGTTACGGCGATTCTGCGAGGTCTTTTGAGTGGCACTCGCGCTTCAAGAATGAACGAGCATCACTGGAAGACAACAAGGGATCAGGAAGACCTTCAACGAGCTTAAACACTGAAAAGGTCGAAATCATTTGGCAACTTGTGCATGATGAACATTGCTGCCAGTCAGTGTGTCGTATGGAACAGTCCAGGCGATCCTTATGTCTGATTTGAAGATGCACTGCGTTGCTGCAAAGTTTCTCCTCAGGATGCTGACCCAGGAGCAGAAGGAACGTCACGTCATCAAGTCTGCCGTTGATGACCCATTCCTTCCTGTCGAGGATTATGACCGGTGACGAAACTTGAGCGTATGGGTTCGACCCTGAGACGAAGCAAGAGTCTTTACAGTGGAAGAGCCCTTCATCTCCACGACCAAAAAAGGCGAGGCGGGTCCGCAGCAGAGTGCTGCGTCTTTGTCTTTTTCGACTTGTAAAGCATTTTGCATTGAGAACTCGTCCCATGGACCAGATCACCAATAGAGAATTCTATTGCCAGGTTTTAAGGCATCTGAGGGAGGACGTACGCCAAAAGTAACCAGATCTGTCTCGCTGGAATTTCAAAATTTTATAATAATGTCCTACAACTCAGGAAGAGGTGAGGAGTTTCTGATTTAAGACAGTAAGAGCTTCTATGCTGATTCCCGTCCACTCTCTAACTCAAATAATCACGAATGTGGACTTTTCATGCCTGTTTTTACGTGTCATGTTGTTCATTACACTTTAAGGCATAAATATAAATAGCTACAAAATGTTTATTGTTAAGCTGAGTTTATTGCAAACTAAAATTTAGCTGCTGTAGTATTTGGGCTGTAAAATGCTAATCAGAAAAATCCAATAATACAATTCACAGCATTTTGTAATATAGAAGTATAATTTCCATTGTGCCAACAGTAATCAATTACTGCCATAAATGATAGCAATACTGGTAATAATTTTAGCATGTGTATTTGTAAACAGAGTATACAATCATACTTATTCCTGTCAAAAAGTTGTTTAAGTAAATCAGCTGTTTTCTTTACAACATCTAGACAAAAACATGTAACACTGCCACTCATTCTCTATAGCGCTTAGCATGTACAGAGTCGCAGGAGGCATGGAGCCTATCCATGGGGGAGTCAGGGCACAGGGCGAGGTGCCAATTACACACACACTTAATTTGGAAACGCCAATTTGTGTTTTGAAACAGGAAAAACCTGGAACAACAGGTACTGTTCACACACACATTATAACACCCGGCCGAAGGTGGGAATCAAACCCTCGACAACTACAACACCATGCTGACATGTTCAGCAACATTAATGGGTAAAATATTTATAAAACATCATTATCATCATCATGATCCTTTGTCTCACAAGTTACATCAACCACACGCTTAAGATTAAACAAAAAGAGAGGAGTAGAATAAAGCACATCAGATGTCAGGATCTAGTTTTAATTCAAAAAACAGAAACCACAAACAGATTGGCACACGGAAGGCGTATGACACAGTTTGGAATAGGAATACTGCAGCGGGTACACACACACACACACACACACACACACACACACGAATCACAACATGCCCTAAGAGATTATCCACAAAGGCGATAGAGAGACATTAAGCTTAGACAAGAGGCATGTGCCGACACTCAGTTAATTAGACCGGTTTAGTGAGTCACAGTTAACACATTTACTAAGTCACAGCTGACTGATTCAATTTATTAAAAACCACTGATTGAGTCAAAAGAGACTAATTACATGATCGAGAGCAAACTGATTCAATGAGCCAGAGCTGAATGTTTGAGTGATCTAGACCAGATTCGGGGGGGGTCACTGCCGGACGATTCATTTAATATAACAAGGAGAATCAGTGAATGACAGGTGACCAAACCACTGAGTCATACCTCGGCTATAATACGTCAAAGCCAAACGAATTCAGGATTCAAAACAATCCGATTCAGTAATTTAAACCTGATCAAACAAATAATGCGCTGCTTGGAAAATCACTGTTTACTAGAAACGCTGAATCAACACCCACAACTTAAGTGTCAGATGGCAATATCTGGCATATGTAATACTATTATCGTAGATAAGTTAAAAAGCCGCGCATTCCGTTCATCTAAACCGTGGTAGCAGCGAGCGATCGCACATTAAACCAGTGTCACATGAACCGGAAGACAAAGCCAAATCCTGAGTCATTTACACACACTTCAAACACTGAGCAATAGGAGCAGCATAAGTGAACGCATCATCATAAACCGTGAACACAGAAACCTAACATCGGCGCATGCCTCCTGCTATCGGCTCACAGAAGAAGAAGGAAAAAAGTCAACAGCATTTTTTTTTTTTATGTGGGAGAAACCTTTTCCCTCACAGATAACATTCACATAAGTGCAGAATAATTTTGTAAATATTCTCTCTGTGATTGGCGTGCTTTCCTGAGTTCCTAATCTGAAGTTAACGAAGCAAAGGATTAACAGAAACTGGGATTTAGGGGGCGCGACGAAAAGTAAAACTGCTTCCTTTTCTAATCCAGAGGGGCGTGATCACTGTTAGAATAAAAAGCAAAAAAAAAAAAAGTTTGCACGAGGGTTAGACTGCTTAATGAGGTACGAGTAACTAAATTAATTTTAAAACTTACATTATGGATAAAAAAAATTTATATCATGCATGACATTAACATAAAGGGATCATTAATCATATATTTAAAAAAAAAAATTTATGAAATCATTTAGATAAAGTAAGGATCGTTATGGCCATTATTAGGACATGATCACATATTAAAATGACATTAATGAATTAGCCAAGAGGCCACGATCGATTAATTCAAGGACAATGATTACTAAAATACGTAATTTAAAAAAAAGAAGAAAAAAAAAAAGAAAAAAAAAGAAACCAAGCCACTCTAGCATTTTATATATGACCAAACAAAAAATATCAACAAATAGAGGTAATAGTTAAAGAATATCACTTGGGTGGTAAAGAAATTTCTGGATTATTTTTTTTCTTTCTTAATGGGGTATGAATTAAAAATGTCAAAGAAGGCATCTCTGGGGAAAATTACATAAAGGATAGACATTTATACTATTTTCAGGTCCTTTATGATCAGAGGTAGTGAGAATTCAGATATTTATCAAATCTAAAGTGTGTTTTTTGTTATTATTATTAATATTATTATTTTGAAACACAGTAGCTGGTTTAAGGAATCCCTCCACTTCCTGTTTGGGGCACATCTCCAGTTTGAAGGATAAAAGGCATCTAAATTCGACGGATGTCACGTCTCAGCTAAGGCACGGGACAAACAAAGCAGCCCAGAGAAAGACCAGAGCTCATCACTGCTCCTGGATTGTGGGAAAGCATGCTAGCGTTCTGGAGTTCAAGCAAATGATTTAGTCCTCTTAAAACTCAGATAATCTTACTATAAACCGGGACTTTTCTTTTCTTCACCACCTCTGGAGGTGACTCAGAGCGCACCGCAGATGTTCTCTGTGAACAATCAGCGAGTAGAACGCTTGAAGTTTGTAAAAATTGACAGATGACTCATCGGGGACTTGCAAAAGAGACGCATCCGTCTGTGGGAACTGTACGCACAATTGTTCAGCAGCACCACTTGCACATTACAGGAACACGGCTGGGAGTTATTGCCACATGCCTCGTACTGTCCTGACCTCATTCTGGGACATTTCCACATGTTTGGAACAGCAGGAGGTCTGATCATGGCACCAGTGTCCTGAGAAAACTTTCTACCTCGATGGTGTCCAAGCACTAGTGAAACACTGACATCGTGTAGCAGGGGATTATATAGAGAAATAACGGGACAGTTATTACTCTCAGAACTGTGTTCTGTTATTCTACACATTACTTTGACTTGAACATGCTTTGTATATTTCTATGTTTTTATTTGTATTATTACAACAACAATCTGACTTCAACTACTTTAGACCAGATTCAGAGCTGAGTTTCTTTACTGTTTCTAAACAGTATATAATAACAGTGTGAGCTGAATCAGGTGCTATTCTCTGTGCTGCTGATTGATGAGCGTGTACATCGTTGTGTTTAATTAACCCAGTGATTAATGTGATCATAATTAGCACTATTTAAACAATAATATATTAGAAATATCATAGACTTCTTCCACTACTGGCTATATTTTAATTCATATATCACTGTTTATATTCTCTCTCTCTCGCTTTTAAAGAAAAATTATATTACATTTGACACCAAACCAAAAAAAAAAGTTCAGTCTGTTATCCCTGATTTGTTGAGGCATTTAAAAGCAGGAGGATTTTAATGATCTAAATGTGGAGCTCAGTACGAGTGTAACCGACTCTAAACACCAGAAACTTTCCTTGCCTAATAAATAATAATAATAAAAAAAACTAAATAGAGAATTGACCTTTTACTATTATTATTACTTTTATTTTTATTTTATTATTTTATTTTTTTACACTCGATAAGTGCTGGAACACGAGATTAGGCGGAAAAATTCTAGACGTTCGTGAGAACTATTTGCAAAAAACAAAATGTAAAACGAGTTAAATCCTATTACAAGAGAGATGCTTTAGCAAAATAATGACTAGGAATACATTTCTTTCAGGATTTACCTGACGAGTTAATTTAAAAAACAGAAAAATTAAGAGAAAAAGAACCTGCCAAATGAATTCGGAGGATATTGTTGTGTTGTATTGTTAGATACCGATCTAACAAGAAGGCGGAGCTATGATCCGGGTCTTTTTCTGGCCGTTTTTTTTTTTATATTTGGTGTTTTTAAATAAACAAACACCAGATTTCCGACTCTCCGTTTCCTGGAATTCCACTCACTGCTCACAGTTTTTCTCTCACTAGCTAATTTTAGCTTTTCAATGAACAAATGCGTTTTTTATTAGAAAAATCACACACTAGCGCTTTCGTACCAATCCCAACGCTTTTACATTTTTCTCACCTGATCTTTAAACATTGTTTTTTTAATTTTTTATCTAATAAACATTTCTAAGCACAACTGTCTATTAGCGTTCAACAACTTAACACCTGCTGTAGATTGGGCCCAAAAATGTTTAGCAGTAGCATTAGCGTTAGCTTTAAAGGCTGCTTAATTCTTCGTTACCTACATACAACATCCTTTACAGTATTTCATATGTGCTGTAAAGTATTTCATTCATATTATATATTCATATATATCCTTTCTCCCATTTAATCACGGTTAATCGGCTAGCAAAACAGATACGCTACGCGAGCATAGTCATCACGCACAGAAGCAGCGACACAGAAACAAGTCGCTAGTGAACGGTTAAAAAAAAAAACTTTCACATTTGTTTAAAATTTAACCCATTCAAAAAAAAAACGAAAAAAAAAAAAACAGGCAAATGGAATGCGACCCGAGGCGCAGGGGGTGGGGAGAGGGGTGGAGGGTTGGGGTCACTATGGGTAGTTCAAAGGTCATGACTGCTGTCCGCTCCACTGTGCCTCCGAAGGCTGACTTAGGAATTCCTCCACCTGTCTGGCCATGTCCATCGTTTCGTCCAGATCGAAATCTCCGCTCTCGTCCAGCATCGGATCGCCACTAAACACACACACACACACACACACACACACACACAAACATGGTTGCTAACAATGTCAAAGCTACACTTAAATTCCATTACACTGATGCTAGAATACGCTTTTGAAGTGAGTATGTCGAATGACACACAGTGAGCGGTGAGAATGAATAAAGAGAGAGTGTATTCACATGGTGGGGTAGATGGTGAAGCTGCCAGGCTGAGTGATGGTGGGGGAGGAGTCCATGAAGGTGGGGTTTCCAGGAGACTGCTCAGGATTGGACGATGCAAACCTATAAGGGGCGGCGGAAAACATTTCTATTTCATAATTATGCCAATAATAACATAATAATTGCTAGCTAACTTGATATGACGGTTAATATTCGTGAGGCTATTGCTATTAATTATGCTAATAAAGTTGTAAGAAAAATGGTTGCAAGCTAGGTGCAGATTTGTCATTGACTTGTCTACGAATGAAAAGTACTCACTCTACTTTGACCACCTGCTTGATCTCTGGCTTGACGTAACCGTCTCCCACCGCTTTAGCTGCGAGACAAGAACAACAAACACACGGCCACCATCAAGATTACAGGCTTAGAGACGCTGTTTTTTTAGGTTTGAACTTAGCTACGGTATTAACGCGGGTGTGTAAGGTAACAGCAGGAGTGTTGTTGGCGTACAGTTGGGCGGCGTGCAGTAGCGGGAGAAGACCTCGT
This sequence comes from Clarias gariepinus, assembly GCF_024256425.1. Taxonomy (NCBI): domain Eukaryota; kingdom Metazoa; phylum Chordata; class Actinopteri; order Siluriformes; family Clariidae; genus Clarias; species Clarias gariepinus. The sequence continues at coordinate 3,989,010 of NC_071113.1, forward strand.
CTTTGGGCTGGCTGGGGTAAAGGAACAGCAGGTGGTTCAGGTCACTGATTCGGTCGGCTAGAGAGCGGATGGAGAAATCTTTTGTGGTGAAGGGCATCAGGTTCCAGACCATCCTTTCTCCTGAAACAACACACACACACACACACACACACACACAGATGTACAACACAGACAGAAGAGTCAATAAACTCATTGCACTGGAGCTGCACTGCCTCACTGATTGATTAATCGATCGATTACCTGATCGGTCAATTAATTAATACGGTCAACTCAGTTGTGAATCCATTCGTTCATTAGTTGCTTTATTTTATGGAACTAAAGGCCTCGTTTGATGTCGAGTATCGACTGATAGACAGACCTGCTTTGTTGGGGTTCTCCGCCACCCAGGCGATGGTGATCCCTCCAATCTCCGAGTCGCTGAAGCGCAGCAGGAACGTCCCGTTCGGTTTGGACAGCAGCATGTCCTGAGCCTGCTGTTTATTCAGGAAACCCAGGATCGCCCTGGAAAACAAAAACACACACACACGTCTTTCCCATGCGCTTAACCCTCGAGTCTGCGCTAAAGGAACATTCCGGTTGATGTTACCCGTCGTTCCAGTGAGCTTTCAGGTGTTTCTTCATCAGCTCTATGACTCCATCGAACCACTGCCAGAAGGTGAAGTTCCTTCCTGGTAAACTCTCCTACACAAAACACAGCAGATCCATCACTCACATGATACCTGGTTTGTTTGGCAGGCCGTGTTGACTAGCTGCTAGCCTAGCGTGCTCGCCTACCCGGTTGAACTGAGACCAGGTCATGGTCATGCTCCGGTAATCCTCAGGGTTGTTGCTTGAGCTGCTGAAGGCTTTCTGAGCGAGGAACACCAGGTTCTCCTCCGATAATCCCCGCTCGCTCTGCACCTCCGATTTATATTTCATGTTCAGAGCTTCGCACAGCTGCGGCCATGACACCTTATCGGGGACGACAAAGGGGACCCGGCCCTGCAGAAGGACACGACCACATCCGTTTATACCACAGTCTGATATTTAATGCTCATAAGTCAAGTTGGAACAAAACTTTACCGGCTCGGAGAAGGCGTTGTCCCAGAGCACAGTTGCCGTGGCGTTGTTGTCTTGACTACCGTGCACGATGACCACGACGGGCAGCGATAACGTCTGTGATGATGAAGGAAGTGTAATTAATTATTATAGATTTTAGCAGCATAAGATACTGGAATTGTTGAGATTTGAGTCGGGATGTGACCTTGACATGGAACATGAGCTCGTTTCCTCCTACGCTAAACTGAGACTCGAACAGGACGGTGAACTTCTCCTCCGTCACCGACTCGGCGCCGCGTCTGTCTGAGCGTTTGATCCGCTTCAGAGACTGGACGGCAGAGGGACAGAAGTGAACATGTGGTTATTTCACACACAATACATTAAAATTTATACTGTAGCTCTGGTGAACGCACATAAGCATGCATTTGCACTCTGGCCCTTTTACTCGAGCACTATGTCACACTAGGTATACAGGTAATCAATCTCCAACTTATGAACGAGTTCTGTTCCAGGAGCACGTTCATAAGTCTGACAAAGTGAATCTTGCACGCATTTGACACGAATGTACGAAATGTTACGCCAAATAACGTAAATGCGCCTAAGGAAATGAATCTCACGTCAAATATAATAGTGTTGTCTCTGCGCTTTTAAATCGCGAGGGGAATCCCATTTTGTTTCAAAACTGTTTTCCATGGTATTGGACTGTGAACTCTGTTTTGTTGAGGATTTTCAGAAATTAGTTTATTTTACCATCAGGACAGATTTACAGGACATATTTTCTATCATCACACTCCTGGTCTGATTCACTGAAACCGGTGAAGCCCACTCATATCTCCCCCCCCACCCCACCAATACATACAGTCTACCAGACTTTAGACACTTTATACATTTCACTTTCACACACTGAAAATAATGTATATAATTGTAAATATTGGTATCTGGTGCATTGCAGCGGCTATTTTTTGTAAAATACACAAGTTACTTCCATGATTGAATCAGAAGTAGAACCGCAGCCTGTTCATATCTGTGAAAATTTATAATTCGAATGTTTGTAAGTCAGGACTACAATATAAAACTGTAATAAACTTACATAGTTAATTTGCTATCTGTTGCTTAACTAGCTAACAGTAATGGACACCGCTTGTCTTATTTTAGCTGAATTGCTATCTAGCTGCACAGATTCTATAGTGGACAGACTCATCATTACTGCACCATCATCCAGGTCAGTTCAGCTTTTCTGAAATATTTGCAAGCTTATAATTAAAGCATGCATCTGTTTTAGTAAACGCCGCCCCTCATGTGTCAGAACTACGTCTTTTTGTTCTCACCATGTTCCTGAAGTGTGCACTCAGAGTCCCAGTGGTTTGGTGATACTCCATCACACAGTTGTTGTTCAGGATTTCTCCACTACTGTCACTGGAACAAACAGACACACACACACACACACACACACACACACACAGACACAGACACAGACACACAGACAGATTACAACATGCAAACTTAATACAGCAACCAGAACTGACGAGCGTCAGCACTCTGATTGGTTCAAGCTGTTTAGGAATCATGACCAGATAAGGAGTGTCAGAGCTTGTTTAGGACGTACTTCCTGGTGCTCTCGTTCTTCAGCAGAGCTTTGGCCTGCTGCTCGTTGATGATGGTGGCTTTAACCTGCGGGGGGTTCATGTGGACGTTGAGTTTCCCCCCGACCAGCAGGCGTACGGTGGTGGCAAACTTGGTCTGTGTCTTTAACACCTGAGGAGGCTGTCTCTCGATGATGAACGTGCTAAGGAGAAGAAAATAGGTCAAATAAAAATGAAGGAACATATAACGTTTGACGTAACTGAGTGACGCTGGTCAGTGAATCTTGCGCGGTGGTGAACTCACCTGGTGACGAGCGCTGAGATGATGTCAGTGATGGTAGCGTTGAGCTCTTTGAGCAGCTCCTCCGTCGGCCCGGGGATGGGGAGCTGCTGCGTCAGGTGATCGACACGCCTGAGCTGCTGTCTGTTCTGCCACACCATATCAGCCAACTTCTCACACCTGAGCACCACAACGTCATCAGATCTACAGCACTTACAGCTCCGTGTTCTATACAGTTGGAGTGTTTACAGTAGAAATGCTAGTGTGCGAGTGTGTGAGTGTGTGTGTGTGTGTGTGTGTGTGTGAGAGTGTGTGTGAGTGTACCAAGACTGCAGGACATCCAGACTTCCTTCCGATGGTCCCCCGTTTCCAGCTAACTGTTGTCGTCTCTTCCACTGGATCAGTTCATCGTCCACAATCACCGTCTGCTGTTTCCTCAACAACGCCAGAGTCCTTTGGTGCTTCTCTGCCAGGTCCTACACACACACACACACACACACACATACACACACACACACACACACACATTTTCCATGTATCAGACTTGAACTAGCAACAATTTCTCTCTTCTTCTTTGTCTTTCGGCTGTTCCCTTTCAGGGGTCGCCACAGCGAATCATTTGCCTCCATCTAACCCTATCCTCTGCATCCTCTTCTCTCACACCAACTAACTTCATGTCCTCTCTCACTGCATCCATAAATCTTCTCTTTGGTCTTCCTCTAGACCTCCTGCCTGGCAGTTCCAACCTCAGCATCCTTCTACCGATATATTCACAATCTCTCCTCTGAACATGTCCAAACCACCTCAATCTGGCCTCTCTGACTTTATCTCCAAAACATCTAACGTGGGTTGTCCCTCTAATGAACTCATTCTCGATCCTATCCATCCTTGTCACTCCCAAAGAGAACCTCAACATCTTCAGCTCTGCTACCTCCAACTCTGCCTCCTGTCTTTTCTTCAGTGCCACTGTCTCTAAGCCGTAGAGCATTGCTGGTCTCACCACTGTCCTGTACACCTTTCCTTTCATTCTCGCTGATACTCTTTTATCGCACAACACACCTGACACTTTTCTCCACCCATTCCAACCTGCCTGTATCCGCCTCTTCACCTCCTTTGAACACTCTCCGTTGCTCTGGACCGTTGACCCTAAGTACTTAAAATCCTGCACCTTCTTTACCTCTGCTCCCTGTAGCCTCACCGATCCTCCTGGGTCCCTCTCATTTACACACATGTATTCCGTCTTGCTGCGGCTAACCTTCATTCCTCTGCTTTCCAGAGCATACCTCCACCTCTCCAAATTTTCCTCCACCTGTTCCCTGCTCTCGCTACAGAGCACAATGTCATCTGCAAACATCATAGTCCATGGGGACTCCTGTCTTACCTCATCTGTCATCCTGTCCATCACCAGAGCAAACAAAAAGGGGCTTAGAGCCGATCCTTGATGCAGACCCACCTCCACCTTGAACTCTTCTGTCACACCTACAGCACATCTTACCACTGTCTTACAGCTCTCATACATGTCCTGCACCACTCTAACATACTTATCTGCCACTCCAGACTTCCTCATACAATACCACAGCTCCTCTCTTGGCACCCTGTCATACGCTTTCTCTAAATCTAAAAAGACACAATGCAACTCCCTGTTACCTTCTCTATACTTCTCCGCCAGCATCCTTAAAGCAAATACTGCATCTGATGTACTCTTTCTAGGTATAAAACCATATTGCTGCTCACAAATGCTCACCTCTGCCCTTAACCTAGCTTCCACTACTCTTTCCCACAGCTTCATTGTCTGGCTCATTAGCTTTATACCTCTATAATTGCCACAGCTTTGCACATCTCCCTTGTTCTTAAAAATTGGCACCAATACACTTCTCCTCCATTCCTCTGGAATCCTCTCACTCTCCAAGATCTTGTTAAACAAACTTGTCAGAAACTCTACTGCCACCTCTCCTAAGCACTTCCATACCTCCACAGGTATGTCATCAGGACCAACAGCCTTTCCACTCTTCATCCTCTTCAAGGCCCTTCTCACCTCACTTCTACTAATATTTGCTACTTCCAGTTCCACAACAGTTGCCTCTTCTACTCTTTGTTCTCTTTTATTTTCCTCATTCATCAACTCCTTAAAGTACTCCTTCCATCTTCCCATCACCCTCCTGGCATCTGTCAGTACATTTCCATCTCTATCTTTAATCACTCTAACCTGCTGCACATCCTTCCCATCTCTATCTCTCTGCCTTGCCAACCTGTACAGATCCACCTCTCCCTCCTTACTGTCTAGCCTAGCATACAAGTCCTCATATGCTCTTTGTTTGGCCTTTGCCACCTCTACCTTCACCTTACTCTGCATCTCCCTGTACTCCTGTCTACTCTCTTCAGTCCTCTCAGTGTCCCACTTCTTCTTAGCTAGCCTCTTTCCCTGTATACACTCCTGGACTTCCTCATTCCACCACCAAGTCTCCTTGTCCACTTTCCCCTTACCTGATGATACACCAAGTACCCTCCTACCTGTCTCCCTGATCACATTGGCTGTAGTTGTCCAGTCAACTGAAAGCCCCTCCTGACCACCCATAGCCTGTCTCAACTCCTCCCTAAAGACTTCACAACATTTTTCCTTTCTCAGCTTCCACCACTTTGTCCTCTGCTCTGCCTTTGTCCTCTTCGCCTTCCTCACCACCAGGGTTATTTTACACACCACCGTTCTGTGTTGTCTGGCTACACTCTCCCCTACCAACACTTTGCAGTCACTGATCTCTTTCAGATTACAACGTCGACACAAGATGTAGTCGACCTGAGTGCTTCTGCCTCCACTCTTATATGTCACCCTATGTTCCTGCCTCTTCTGGAAGAAAGTAGTTCCTGCCTCTTCTGGAAGAAAGTAGTTCCTGCCTCTTCTGGAAGAAAGTAACAACTAGCAACAATTTCTCTCAGTTAGTGCAAAAGGTTTTGCCGTGTGTGTGTGTGTGTGTGTGTGTGTGAGGTACCTGTCTGTATTTCTGCAGTGTGTTAGCCTCTCGAGTTATCCACGTCTCTAATGTAGCTTTCCTGCTCTGCAGACTCGTCTCTCTCTGCACGCGCTCGGCCGGCGCCAAACTCGACAAACTGCTCAACTGAGCTGGAAAGAGAAAATCATAAATAATATAAAAATATGAATCAAAAATAAATAAATAAACAAACAAACAAACAAAATACAGGTCCTTCTCAAAAAATTAGCATATTGTGATAAAGTTCATTATTTTCTGTAATGTACTAATAAACATTAGACTTTAATATATTTTTGATTTATTACACACAACTGAAGTAGTTCAAGCCTTTTAATTATTTTAATATTGATGATTTTGGCATAAAGCTCATGAAAACCCAAAATTCCTATCTCAAAAAATTAGCATATCATGAAAAGGTTCTCTAAACGAGCTATTAACCTAATCATCTGAATCATCTAATTAACTCTAAACACCTGCAAAAGATTCCTGAGGCTTTTAAAAACTCCCAGCCTGGTTCATTACTCAAAACCGCAATCATGGGTAAGACTGCCGACCTGACTGCTGTCCAGAAGGCCATCATTGACACCCTCAAGCAAGAGGGTAAGACACAGAAAGAAATTTCTGAACGAATAGGCTGTTCCCAGAGTGCTGTATCAAGGCACCTCAGTGGGAAGGCTGTGGGAAGGAAAATGTGTGGCAGAAAACGCTGCACAACGAGAAGAGGTGACCGGACCCTGAGGAAGATTGTGGAGAAGGACCGATTCCAGACCTTGGGGGACCTGCGGAAGCAGTGGACTGAGTCTGGAGTAGAAACATCCAGAGCCACCGTGTACAGGCGTGTGCAGGAAATGGGCTACAGGTGCCGCATTCCCCAGGTCAAGCCACTTTTGAACCAGAAACAGCGGCAGAAGCGCCTGACCTGGGCTACAGAGAAGCAGCACTGGACTGTTGCTCAGTGGTCCAAAGTACTTTTTTCGGATGAAAGCAAATTTTGATGTCATTCGGAAATCAAGGTGCCAGAGTCTGGAGGAAGACTGGGGAGAGGGAAATGCCAAAATGCCTGAAGTCCAGTGTCAAGTAGCCACAGTCAGTGATGGTCTGGGGTGCCATGTCAGCTGCTGGTGTTGGTCCACTGTGTTTTATCAAGGGCAGGGTCAATGCAGCTAGCTATCAGGAGATTTTGGAGCACTTCATGCTTCCATCTGCTGAAAAGCTTTATGGAGATGAAGATTTAATTTTTCAGCACGACCTGGCACCTGCTCACAGTGCCAAAACCACTGGTAAATGGTTTACTGACCATGGTATTACTGTGCACAATTGGCCTGCCAACTCTCCTGACCTGAACCCCATAGAGAATCTGTGGGATATTGTAAAGAGAAAGTTGAGAGACGCAAGACCCAACACTCTGGATGAGCTTAAGGCCGCTATCGAAGCATCCTGGGCCTCCATAACACCTCAGCAGTGCCACAGGCTGATTGCCTCCATGCCACGCCGCATTAAAGCAGTCATTTCTGCAAAAGGATTCCTAACCAAGTATTGAGTGCATAACTGAACATATTTATTTGAAGGTTGACTTTTTTTGTATTAAAAACACTTTTCTTTTATTGGTCGGATGAAATATGCTAATATTTTGAGATAGGAATTTTGGGTTTTCATGAGCTGTATGCCAAAATCATCAATATTAAAACAATAAAAGGCTTGAACTACTTCAGTTGTGTGTAATGAATCTGAAAAATATGAAAGTCTAATGTTTATCAGTACATTACAGAAAATAATTAACTTTATCACAATATGCTAATTTTTTGAGAAGGACCTGTACATTTAAACTAAAAAACAAAGAATTTATGCTAGCTGCTCAAGTAAATGCTATAACCACTGTGTTTATGTGCAGAGTACACACAGTACATGAGAAGTGTGTGTGTGTGTGTGTGTGTGTGTGTGTGTGTGTGTGTGTGTGTGTGTGTGTGTACCCTGGATCCTCAGGCTCTCCTGGTACTGGATGATGAAGTACTCCTGACTGTGCTGGAGTTTGCGCAGGTCGCTCTCCGTCTCCTGCGTCAAGGCGCGCAGCTCCTCAAACATCTGGTTGATCTGCTGGTATTTCTGAGGCGTGGCATCTGTAGCTCCGCCCCCTGGAGAGCTCACCTGTTAAATAAAATTAAAAAAATTCAAATTCAAAAATCTAACTGATGTGAAACTGTGATGAGTATAAGCTAGACAGTGTTAAACCAGGTGTGTGTGTGTGTGTGTGTGTGTGTGTGTGTGGGAGAGAGACTCACGTTAGAAGCATCCTGTACGAGTCTCTGCTCCGTGTAGAGGATGTGTTTGATGCATCGCACCAGCTCTATCGGACACGCCTCGTACGTGCTCTAAACAAATAAAAACAGCATTAAGCTATGTTTAACAACAGCAGAGTGAAAGACAGACAGACAGACAGAAGGAGAGGCAGACATATACACAAACAAAGAAAGTGATCAGATAGACAAACAGGCACACACAGGCGGACAACTAGATAGTCAAATAGTCAGAAAGACAGAGACAGACTGGTGGACTAAGAAAGCATTATAGAGACAGACAGATAGACGGCAATAGATAGACAGACTGTAGGACAGACAGGCACTTAGAGTCAATCACCTGGCTCATACCAGGTGTGAACTGTTTATATGTGTGTGTGTGTGTGTGTGTGTGTGTGTGTGTGTGTGTGTTACCTTCAGCTGTGTGGCGTAATGTCCCAGTTTGATCTTGAGCAGGAAGCCGTCCTCGCCCATCTGATGCTCCGCCCTCCTCTGCAGCTCCTGGATCAGACTTTCCAAAAGACGCTTCGCCTTAAACTCCTCCTGCTGCTTCTCCAAATCGATGGCATCCCTGTGCACACACACACACACACACACACACCAGATCAGTCAAATGTCAGCATTAATTCCCAAATAACGATATATAATAAAATGATATAAAATATCTAATTTAGAGTTTTGTGTGTGTGTGTGAGAGAGAGAGAGAGAGAGAGAGAGAGACTCACCAAGGCTGTGTCTCAATCCACTGGGCGAGGTAGTGGCGCACTTCTATGGGGAAGTGCTGGCCGTAGAGCGCCTGCATCTGATGGAGAGCGTCGCCCTGTAATTGCTGGGCCTGGATCCATAACGCCATCGCTACCTGACACACAGACACACAAGGTAACAAACAGATACAGTGCAGTTTCTTTATGAACCTACAGGTGGCGCCCTAAACTATTTTGTGTAGGGGTGAACTATTAGAAGTAAACTTTTTGTGTGTGAACTGAACTATGAGGAGTGAACTATTTGTGTGTCGAAGTGAATTATTTGCTAAACTTTTTTAGAATTAATAATTATGGCAGATTCAGTCCCGGTCAAAAGTTTAAGAAAAATGGCAAAAAAAATCATATTTTGCATGGTTGGATCTTAACAAGGTTCCAAGTAGAGCTTCAACATGCAACAAGAAGAAATGGGACTGAGACAAAACATTTTTTGAGCATTCAATTTAATGAGAAACAACGATTAAACTGAAACAGGCTGTTTTACAGCTGATCAAAAGTTTAGAACCACACCTAAAAAATTCTTTTTTTTTTTTACGTAACCGCCCCAAAACAGAAATCAAACTTCCAAACATGAACTCAGTTATGAGTTTGGATTGGATTTAGATCAGGGGAACATGCTGGATGGGCCAAAAGAGTGATGTTATTCTCCTGGAAGAAGTCCCTTGTCCTGCGGCCATTGTGTACTGTAGTGTTGTCCAGTTGAAAAACCCAGTCGTTACCACACAGACGAGGGCCCTCAGTCATGAGGAATGCTCTCTGCAACATCTGGACGTAGCCAGCGGCCGTTTGACGCCCCTGCACTTCCTAAAGCTCCATTGTTCCACTGAAGGAAAAAGCACCCCAGACCACTGTGGCGCGTAGAAAACATCTCAGGTGGGATCTGCTTGTCATGCCAGTAACGTTGGAAACCATCAGGACCATCAAGGTAAAATTTTTTTTTTTTATTAGAGAGTAAAACTTTCTTCCACCTTTGAATGTCCCATGCTTGGTGCTCTCCTGCAAAGTCAAACAAACAGTTCTGTGGCATGCAAGGAGACGAGGTCTTTGAAGACGTTTTTTGTTTTTGAAGCCCTTCAGGCTCAGATGCCATCTGATGGTTATGGGGCTGCAGTCAGCACCAGTAACGACCTTAATTTGAGTCGAGGATCGTCCAGTGTCTTGACGGACAGCCAATTGGATCCTCTGGCTCAGTGCTGGTGAAACTTTTTTGGGTCTCCCACTTGACTTTTTTGTTCCATAACCCTCAGGATCATTTAAGAAATTCCAAATGACTGTCTTACTGCGTCCCACCTCAGCAGCGATGGCGCGCTGTGAGAGACCCTGCAGTTCAACAACCTGACCACGTTCAAAAACAACACACCTTTGCACAGATTTGGCCTTTTAAAGGCATGTGGTCCTAAAATTTTGATCAGCTGTAAAACAGTTTAATCAGTTTTAATCAGCCTGTTTCAGTTTAATCGTTATTTTCAATTAATTGAATGCTCAAAAATGTTTTGTCTCACTCCCATTTCTTCTTGTTGCATGTTGAAGTTCTACTTGGAACCTTGTTAAGATCCAACCATGCAAAATATAATTTTTTGCCATTTTTTAAGTGGTCTTAAACTTTTGATCGGGACTGTAACAGAGATATATGCAGCTTAGTAACAATGTAGATTTTTGCCTAATTTAATTTAAAATTTAATGTTAAACTCTTGTTTGGTAAGCATTGTCTAAACTCTGCGTTTGGTTTAAATAAGAAAACTAATTTTAGAAGGAACGTGCAACATTTAATTACTCATGTTCATTTCAGTCGTGAAGCTGCTGAATAAAGTTACAACATAAAGCTTCAACTTTTTATAAGGTTCAGGATCTTAAAATTATATTAAAAGTTAATGTGCAGTCAGGATATTTGTAAAAACGTGATACTTACAGAATCACAATATGAATCAAATCAGCACAGAAGTATTGCGTTAATATTTTATTGTGTGGTCTCTGATGATTCCATAAAATACAGATAAATTTATTTTTGTTTTAGATTTAATTCTAATTAAACTTGCTCTTATGACTAGAGTTGCATCGATCTGATACTCTGGATCAGTTATTGGTGATGCGTGACCAGAGTTTGATTAAATAGCAAAAAATATTAGTCTACAGTAAACAACTATGATAATTCTTATACAAACACAATTATTTATTTTAAAACAGCCACACGTGAGTGTGATAGGCAAGTTTAGCATGCGAAGTAGGTTACCTCAGGGCGTTGAACATGTCCCTGATATGGAAATGTTTTACTCTCGATACAGCAGCTAGTGGCACTGCAAATTATACTATTTGCAAAGCCAAAGTTTCAAGAGGTGAAAGTAGTGTTTAATTAATTTAATTCAAATTTAATCAAGCATTTTCAAAAGCATCACACAAAAAAACATAAACAGTTCGCGCAAATCAAACGGAAAAAGGATGAGTCAAAGCAGCTGACCTTGACAGATGCGTTTCAGAGGCAAGAAAAACTTTCACATCAGAACCCTAAACCTGTAAAAGTAACAAAAAAGGTACTTGAATTCATTGTTCTAGATAACCAGCCTCTCTCTGTTGTCGAAAATACTGGTTTCCGTCGCCTCATGGAGCATCTGGAACCGCGATATAGTTTGCCATCTCAAACATCCGTTTCTAAGAGCGCTTATCCTAAGCTGTATCCAGAGTTTCCTCACATATTGCAGACCAATTAAAAGACGTTTGGTCCTTCAGCTTCACCACAGATATTTGGACTCCGACATGTGCCCCATGTCACTTCTAAGTTTAACGGCACATTGGTTAAATGAAAATTATGATTTGCAGAGGCACACCTAAAAAAAAAAAAATGAGAGGGTCACACACCAGCAGGGCGATTTCAGAGTCGAAGAAATGCTTGATGGACGGAAAATTCCTATATCCAAAGTACACGTGATTTTGCGGGACAATGCCTGCAATATGAAGAAAACGATGGATGATTTGGGAGTCCATAGTTTGGGCTGGGTGGTACACTCATTACAGCTTGTTGTTAACGAGCAGAAAAAAAAAATAATCCAACCAATAAGTTTAGAAATCGACAACTCCTGTAGGATTTTAGAGGAACTGCAGTATATTACAATCTTGAATGCAGACATACACTATACTGGCAAAAGTATTCGCTCACCTGCCTTCACATGCATATAAACTTGAAAAACATCCAATTCTTAATCCATAGGGTTTAATATGATGTTGTCCCGCCCCATTTGCAGCTATAACAGGTTCAACTCTTCTTGGCAAGGTTTTCCACAAGGTTTAGGAGTGTGTTTATGGGAATTTTTGACCATGTTGAGTCATGTTTGAACATGAAGGAACCGTACTCAATCTTTTCCCACAAAGTTGGGAGCATGAAATTGTCCAAAATGTCTTGTTTTGATAAAGCACTAAAAGTTGCTTTCACTGGAAATAAAGGGCCGAACCCAACTCCTGAAAAACAACCCCACCCCAGTTCCAGTATGACTGCGTACCAGTGCACAAACAAGGTCCATAAACACATGAATAAGCCAATGCAAGAATTGTTACACAAAAGAATTGCAATACATAATTTTTTTCTTGACAGTTGACTAGTTAAAGTATGAAATAGTTACTAACACTAAGTAGCAAAGATGGAAATCACCAGTCACCTCCCGATACAATATTATTCTGATACCTAACGATTCAATTAATTTTGCGATTCTATAAAGTATCACGATTTTACAAATATCCTGATTCAATATTACAGTTTTACCCGATTTTGTTAAATTTTAAACCTACAAAAAGTTGAATGAGCAATTACTATACAAAATAACTTCAAAGAGTCTAACATTTAACTTCAAATTTAATTAAGCAGCAAAAAAAAGTTACTTTTTCGTGTAAGGATGTGTTATGAGTGGGTTTGAGACTAATTCGCTCATGAGTTTGAAGTAAAAGGCAGATCAGAGGCTTTTAACGTACATGATTTCTGATAATGTAATGCCATAAAAATGTGCTTCTGTTGCGCCACTCGGAAGCTTCTGCGCTTGCTACAGCATCGTTTGTATCTGAGGCTGATTGGCCGATCACCGGTCACAGCCAATCACACTGAAAACCAGTAGATTCTTCTCACTGTCTGATCGACCAGTTCATCTATATTATATAAATGTAAAAAAAAAAATTTTTAATCTATTTTTGAGTCAGATGGTCTCAACACTGGTAGTGCATTACATAGATTATGAAATAGAGACTGACATTAGCTAGTGCACGAGGCAGCAGAGAGGGCGACAAATTTGATTCATTCCTTTTGTGTGGCAATTCGCACTTCACCACACTGACTCCAAAATAAATTATTTTAAATAAATTATTAATCTAGTTATGTTTGTCTTTGTGGTGGGGAAATGTTGCTGTTCCTCTAAATTCCACAGGTGGTGCTCTAAACTATTTACACACAGCACAGCATACTGTGTGGTAGAAACAAATTACTTGGCAGGTTTATTTAGAATTATAACAAACTCTAAAAGAATTGTAATATAGAATTAGGACATTTATAAACTTGTGACACGCACAGAATCAAAATACAAATAAAATTGGCACTGAAGTATCGTGATAACACCGTATCAGGAGGGCTCCCAACCACATTACAGATCAGAGGTAGTGTAGTAGAACTAGACGGAATACTGAATGAACACTAGTGAGTGCACCTGACAGTGTGTGAAACACTGACTAAACACTAAGTAGTGCACTAGATAGAGTTCACAGTACTGACAAATAATTAAGTAGTGCACTAGCTAGAATATAAAAATACTAACTAAATACTAAATAGTGCCTTAGCTAGTGTATAAAATAGTGACTAAACACCAAGAAGTGCACTAGATGGAGTATACAATACTGACAAATTATTAAGCTGTGCACTAGCTAGAATATAAAATACTGACTGAATACTAAATGGTGCACTAGACAGAGTACAAGATACTGACTAAACACTAAGTAGTGCACTGGGTAGAGTACAAGACACTGACTAAACACTAAGTAGTGCACTAGCTAGAGTATAAAATACTGACTAAACACTAAGTAGTGCACTAGGCAGAGTATAAGATACTGAATAAAACTAGGTAGTGCACTAGGTAGAGTACAAGACACTGACTAAATACTAAGTAGTGCACTAGCTAGAGTATAAAATACTGACTAAACACTAAATAGTGCACTAGACAGAGTATAAAATACTGACTAAACACTAAGTAGTGCACTAGGTAGAGTACAAGACACTGACTAAATACTAAGTAGTGCACTAGCTAGAGTATAAAATACTGACTAAACACTAAGTAGTGCACTAGGCAGAGTATAAGATACTGAATAAAACTAGGTAGTGGACTAATTACAGTATAAAATAGTGACTAAACACAAAGTAGTGCACTAGATGGAGTATACAATACTGACAATTATTAAGTTGTGCACTAGCTAGAATATAAAATACTGAGTAAATACTAAATGGTGCACTAGACAGAGTACAAGATACTGACTAAACACTAAGTAGTGCACTAGGTAGAATATAAAATACTGAGTAAATACTAAATGGTGCACTAGACAGAGTACAAGATACTGACTAAACACTAAGTAGTGCACTAGGTAGAGTACAAGACACTGACTAAATACTAAGTAGTGCACTAGCTAGAGTATAAAATACTGACTAAACACTAAGTAGTGCACTAGACAGAGTATAAAATACTGACTAAACACTAAGTAGTGCACTAGGTAGAGTACAAGACACTGACTAAATACTAAGTAGTGCCCTAGCTAGAGTATAAAATACTGACTAAACACTAAGTAGTGCACTAGGTAGAGTACAAGACACTGACTAAACACTAAGTAGTGCACTAGGTAGTGTACAAGACACTGACTAAACACTAAGTAGTGCACTAGACAGATGTGACCAGATGACAGACTACCAGATGTACACTACACTATACCAGCTGTAAAAGTAGTTAGCTGTAATTAATGAGTGCTATGGCAGCTGTAAAGTTTACAGGAAGTGACGCAACACTATTAGCCAACAAATAGTGATATTAGCAAATGCAGCTTAGCAAGAGTCGAAGTTCCAATTCCACTAGCTTAGCCTAGCATGTTATCTAACACTGCACAATACATGCTGATGTTAACTAAACTCTATTAACGGTTAGAAACACGTGATTCTAACTCCTCCAGCGTCGATACCGTAGATAAACAGCACCGTTTGCTGAGAGAGATGTTTAAATGCAGGTGGAGAGGCGTTACCTGGCTGAGTTATGCTAAGCTAAGCTAATCAGTCAGAGGAATGCTATACTGTGCTAACTAAAACTGAGCCAAACTGTTGCGCTTTCTGTAAAACCACAGCCACCAGGAGGGCAGAAAACGAGGGGATTCGTGCTTGGACTCACTGATTAGCCGCGTCTCGATTCCAGTCAACACGCCGTCAATCCATCAATGAGCATCAGGCTGTCATTCAGGCAAAAAATGTGCCATGAAAGCAGGAGTTAAAGTTTAGCAGGTTTCCGGAATGGCCGTGTTTGTGTGGGCGGAATGTCGCTCTGTAGTGCCGCGGTACCGCCGCTCGCCTGCAGAGGCCGCCAAACCCACACAAATCAAACATCACGGGCCCTCTTGAAAGTAATTATTATGTAACGTACTACCAGGCCAGAAACACAGTCACACATTAATATTTCATTAGAACCCCTTTTGCTTTAATTAAGACACCCATTCGCTGTGTCGTTTTAATAAGCTTACGCAGTGTTACGACATTTATTTCCATCCAGAGTCGCATTAATTTCTCTAAGAACTTGTACTGATAATGGGAAAGTCGGACTGCTGTATATAATCTTCTCCAGCACATCACAACCAATACATTTGGCAAAAACTTTTAATTATTAAATTCAGTTGTTCCAAACAGGCCCCCTACCCCCGGTGAAGGGCAATCTTAATGCTTATGCATACCAAGACATCTTGGATAATGCTGTGCTGGCAAATGTTTGGGTAATGCCCTTTTCTATTTCAGCATGACTGTGCCCTAGTGCACAAACCAAGGACTATAAAGGCATGGTTCGATGAGTCCAGTGTGGAGGAACTTAACTGGCCTGCAAAGAGCCATGACCTCAACCCCATCGAGCACCTTTGGGATGAACTGGGACAGAGATCGCAAGCCAGGTCTCCTCGTCCAACATCAGTGCCTGACCTCATAAATGCTCTACAGAACGAATGGGCACAATTCCCACAAGAACACTCCAAAATCTTGTGGACAGCCGTATGGAAGAAGATTGGGAATTGTTATAGCTGCAAAAGGGGGACCAACTCCATATTGAAGTATGAAGTATGTATTCAGATATAATGTCACTATACTTTTGTCCATGTAATGTACTACCAGGCCAAAAAAAAAGTGACACACTAATATTTCACTAGACTGCAATTTTCTTTGACCCCTTTTCTTCCTCAAAAATGATGGTTTACCATATAATTTTAAAGAATTACAGTGGAACCTTGGATTACGAGCATAATTCATCCGGAAGCACTCTTGTATTCCAAAACACCAAATTTATATTTCCCATAAGAAATAATGTAAACTCAAATTATTCGATCCACAGCCCAAAAAAATAACTACATAAAAATAATTAATTCAAAATATAAAGTAAAAATAAAACAAATTAACCTGTACTTTACCTTTAAAATGGACTCTTCTGCTATAAAGCCATGCTGTTTTAATAGCTGCAGTATGTGATTTCCTTCCCTTAAATAGACATCATCTAGAATATATATAAACCATAAACACCTTCATATACTGTACCTTTCAGAATTCATAGTGTATTTCAAAACATGCAAGCTGCCCAGACCGTATGCATTTATGCTCTCAAATTTAAATTTTATTTGTCACATACACAGTCATACACAGAACGATATGCAGTGAAATGCTTATACGACCACTCGTGACCTTAAAATTTTAAAACAAGAAATAAGAAAGAGAAATAAATAGCTGAACTATAAGAAAGTAGAAAAAAATATAAAACATTTTAAAAATATATAACAAATATAAAAACCTATCTGTACAAGACAAAATCAATTTAAATGCAAAATAAAAATGGAAATCAATGGAAATGTCCAGAAAGTGTGCAAATGTGCAATATGTGTGAAAATGTGCAGTTTGTGCAAATGTGCTATGTCCATGATTGTCTGGTCTACAGTGTACTGGGGTATGTGCATGCATCTGTCCTGCATGGTGCTGTTTCCGAACCAGGTTGAGATGTTGCCCGTCAGGATGCTCTCTATGGTGCAGGAGTAAAAATTCCTGAGCACCTTGGAGGGCAGTCTAAAGTCTCTCAAGCGCCTGAGGGGGTAGAGACACTGCCGGGCCCTTTTTACCATGTTGTTGATGTGACAGGACAATAACAAGTCCTTCGTGATGTGAACACCGAGGTGTCGGAAGCTGTCCACCCTCTCCACTGGACTCCTG
The DNA here is from genome assembly GCF_024256425.1 of Clarias gariepinus. Lineage (NCBI taxonomy): Eukaryota > Metazoa > Chordata > Actinopteri > Siluriformes > Clariidae > Clarias > Clarias gariepinus. The sequence continues at coordinate 4,006,405 of NC_071113.1, forward strand.
TTAATGATGGGGGTCTGGTAGTTCCTCTCCTGCTTTGTACTAAAGTCCACTATCAACTCCTTTGTCTTGCTGACGTTCAGGAGGAGATTGTTCCTCTGGCACCAGTTCTCCAGATTTCCAACCTCCTCCAGGTAGGCTGTCTCATCATTGTCAGAGATTAGGCCCACCACGACAGTGTCGTCAGCAAACTTAATGATGGTGGTGGGGTTCGTAGTGGCTATGCAGTCATAGGTGTACAATAAGTACAGCAGGGGGCTCAGAACACACCCCTGGGGGCTCCAGTGCTGAGAGTGAGGGAGGCCGAGACATGTCCGCTCATCCTTACTGCCTGCGGTCTGCCAGTTAGGAAGGTGCTCCAGCTTGGTGGTGAGTGTGGAGGGAATTATGGTATTAAATGCTGAGCTGTAGTTGATAAAGAGCATTTTAACATAATTCCCCTTCCAAGTGTCCAGGTGAGTGAGTGATGTGTGGAGGAGATGAGAGATTGCATCGTCTGTGAAGCAGTTCGGGCGGTGTGCAAACTGTAATAGGTCCAGTGTGTCAGGTAGTAAAGAAGTATCTGACCAGCCATTCAAAGCACTTTATCACTACTGAGGTGAGGGCTACAGGGTGATAGTCATTGAGAGAAGCAGGATAGGGTTTCTTTGGAACAGGAACAATGATAGACTCTTAGAAGCATGTGGGGATTACTGACTAAGAAAAGGAGATGCTGAATATTTCTGTGAACACAGGTGCTAGCTGGTCTGCGCAGGCTCTGAGGACTCGACCTGAGATGCCGTCTGGTCCTGCTGCTTTCCTTGAGTTTACTTTCCTGAAGGCTCTTCTTACATCATGCTCGGAGATGATGAACGCATTTCCGGTGCTGGCAGTGGCTTCATGTTTGCAACCGTTAGCGCCGCTAGCATTAGCATCACTAGCGTCTTTAGCTGCAGCCTCGAAGCGAGCATAGAAAGTGTTCAGCTCGTCTGCCAGAGTTACGTCTGCGTTTATCATACCAGATGTTGGTGCTTTATAATCCATTATTGTCCTTAGTCCCTGCCACAGGCTCCTAGAGTCACTCTGTTGGAGCTGTGACTCTAGTTTCCTCCCATAGCGCTGCTTCGCCTCTTTCACTACCTTCCGAGCATTGTATGACGCAGCCTTGTACGGGTCCATGTCCCCCGGCGCAAGTCCCACGTTGTAGGCAGTGGTGCGAGATCTCAGAGTGTCTGATTGTCATTTTTTTTTTATGGTATCATCCGCAAGTTTCCCGATGATCCCACAACCGCTTCCACAAAAATGTTGATGTCATCGGAGCTGTTACGGAACATGTCCTAGTTTGCGTCATCGAGTGTGTCCTGTAACGCGGCCACCGATTGGTCCGTCCAGCGCACGACTTCCCTCTGAAATAGAACTTCCTGTTTGAGCCTTTGTTTGTATTTTGGAATGAGGAAGATGGCCGAAGCCTGGCCAGGAATCGAACCCTGGAGGTGCAAGGCGACAGTGCTAACCACTACACCATTGTGCCATTGGCTTTTTGAACTGAACTCTGATAACAATTTATGCAAGAATGTCAAATTTGTCAAATTTTCTGACCATATGACACTTTTCCGGTCCATTTTAAATGAGCCTTGGTCCACAGAACATGACGGTGCTTCTCGACTATGGTCACAAATGGTTCCTTTTTGCATGATAGAGCTTTAGTTGGCATCTGCAGATAGCACGGTGGATTGTGTTTACCATCAGTTTTCCTGGGCCCATTTAGTAATGTCAATGATACAATCACGCCAAAGTCATCTGAGGGCATCCAAAAAGGTCTTGTCCCTTACGGACAGAGATTTCTCCAATTTGTCTGAATCTTTTGATAATGTTATGTACTGTAGGTGAGGAGATTTGCAAAGCCGTTGCAATTAGATGTTGAGGAACATTGTTTTCAATGATTTTGATTGTGTGAAGCTGCTTTGAGATGATGACAATTGTTCTACAATTTTACACTGTCTTGAGATCACATAGGCCCGGTTTGGTGGCGATTGCATAAATTCCCTAGATGGAGTATATCAAATTCCTTAGGGTGCATATTGGAAACAACCCAAAATAATTGGCTTACTGTTGAGTTAAGCCTATGACATACAATGTAAAAGTTGTCCAGTTCAATGAGCTCGAAATGTGTACAAGATTTTGAGTGCATATATGCAAGTGTGTATGAGCTATGCAGCAAAATCTTGTCATTCAAGCCATGGCTGGGGCCCAGACCCTCAGGTGTCCTAATATTTCTTTATATTATCTTCTTCTTCTTTGTCTTTCGGCTGTTCCCTTTCAGGGGTCGCCACAGCGAATCATCTGCCTCCATCTAACCCTATCCTCTGCATCCTCTTCTCTCACACCAACTAACTTCATGTCCTCTCTCACTGCATCCATAAATCTTCTCTTTGGTCTTCCTCTAGACCTCCTGCCTGGCAGTTCCAACCTCAGCATCCTTCTACCGATATATTCACCATCTCTCCTCTGAACATGCCCAAACCACCTCAATCTGGCCTCTCTGACTTTATCTCCAAAACATCTAACGTGGGTTGTCCCTCTGATAAACTCATTCTTAATCCTATCCATCCTTGTCACTCCCAAAGAGAACCTTAACATCTTCAGCTCTGCTACCTCCAACTCTGCCTCCTGTCTTTTCTTTAGCGCCACTGTCTCTAAGCCGTAGAGCATCGCTGGTCTCACCACTGTCCTGTACACCTTTCCTTTCATTCTCGCTGATACTCTTTTATCGCACAACACACCTGACACTTTTCTCCACCCATTCCAACCTGCCTGTACCCGCCTCTTCACCTCCTTTTCACACTCTCCGTTGCTCTGGACCGTTGACCCTAAGTACTTAAAATCCTGCACCTTCTTTACCTCTGCTCCCTGTAGCCTCACCGATCCTCCTGGGTCCCTCTCATTCACACACATGTATTCCGTCTTGCTGCGGCTAACCTTCATTCCTCTGCTTTTCAGAGCATACCTCCACCTCTCCAAATTTTCCTCCACCTGTTCCCTGCTCTCGCTACAGAGCACAATGTCATCTGCAAACATCATAGTCCATGGGGACTCCTGTCTTACCTCATCTGTCATCCTGTCCATCACCAGAGCAAACAAAAAGGGGCTTAGAGCCGATCCTTGATGCAGACCCACCTCCACCTTAAACTCTTCTGTCACACCTACAGCACACCTTACCACTGTCTTACAGCTCTCATACATGTCCTGCACCACTCTAACATACTTATCTGCCACTCCAGACCTTCTCATACAATACCACAGCTCCTCTCTTGGCACCCTGTCATACGCTTTCTCTAAATCTAAAAAGACACAATGCAACTCCCTGTTACCTTCTCTGTACTTCTCCGCCAGCATCCTCAAAGCAAATACTCTCTTCAGTCATCTCAGTGTCCCACTGCTTCTTAGCTAGCCTCTTTCCTTGTATACACTCCTGGACTTCCTCATTCCACCACCAAGTCTCCTTGTCCACTTTCCCCTTACCTGATGATACACCAAGTCCCCTTCTACCTGTCTCCCTGATCACATTGGCTGTAGTTGTCCAGTCAACTGAAAGCCCCTCCTGACCACCCATAGCCTGTCTCAACTCCTCCCTAAAGACTTCACAACATTCTTCCTTTCTCAGCTTCCACCAATTTGTCCTCTGCTCTGCCTTTGTCCTCTTCACCTTTCTCACCACCAGGGTTATTTTACACACCACCATTCTGTGATGTCTGGCTACACTCTCCCCTACCAACACTTTGCAGTCACTGATCTCTTTCAGGTTACAACGTCGACACAAGATGTAGTCGACCTGAGTGCTTCTGCCTCCACTCTTATATGTCACCCTATGTTCCTGCCTCTTCTGGAAGAAAGTATTTACTACTGCCATTTCCATCCTCTTTGCAAAGTCCACCACCATCTGTCCTTCTACATTCCTGTCCTGAAGACCAAACCTGCCCATCACATTTTCATCACCTCTGTTCCCTTCCCCAACATGTCCATTGAAGTCTGCACCAATCACCACTCTCTCACCTCTGGGGATGCTCTGCATCACTTCATCTAACTCACTCCAGAATTTCTCTTTTTCTTTTAACTCACATCCTACCTGTGGGGCATAACCACTAATAACATTGAACATTATCCCTTCAATTTCCAGCTTCAGACTCATCACCCTATCTGATACTCTCTTCACCTCTAGAACATTCCTTACAAACTCCTCTTTCAGAATAACTCCTACTCCATTTCTTTTCCTATCCACACCATGGTAAAACTATTTGAACCCTGATCCTAAGCTTCTAGCCTTGCTACCTTTCCACCTGGTCTCCTGGACACACAGTATATCCACCTTCCTTCTCTGCATCATATCAACTAACTCGCTTCCCTTCCCTGTCATGGTCCCAACATTCAAAGTCCCTACTATCACTCCTAAACTCTTGCCTTTCCTCTTCTCTCTCTGCTTTCGAACACGCCTTCCTCCTCTCCTTCTTCGACCAACAGTAGCCCAATTTCCACCAGCACCCTGTAGGTCAACAACACCAGTGGCGGTCGTTGTTAACCCGGGCCACGACCGATCCGGTATGGGAATTATATTCGTGATTCGCATCATTGATTTGGCAAATGTTTTACATCGGATACCCTTCCTGACACAACCCTCTGCATTTATCCAGACTTGGGACTGGCACAAGAAGACACTGGATTGCGCCCTACCCCCCGGTGGTTGCATTGGGAAAATATATATATAATAATATATATAATGTATTTATGATTATATACTCAGCAAAAAAAAGAAACGTCCCTTTTTCAGGACTGTGTATTTCAACAATAATGTTAAAAAAATCCAAATAACTTTACAGATCTTCATTGTAAAGGGTTTAAACAATGTTTTCCATGCATGTTCAATTAACCATAATGAATTAATTAACATGCACCTGTGGAATGGTCGTTAAGACCTTAACAGCTTACAGAAAGTAGGCATTTAAGGTCACAGTTCTAAAAACGCAGGACACTAAAGAGACTTGTCTACCGACTGTGAAAAACACCCAAAAAAAGATGCCCAGGGTCCCTGCTCATCTGTGTGAACGTGCATTAGGCATGCTGCAGGGAGGCATGAGGACTGCTGATGTGGCTATGGCAATAAATTGCCATGTCCGCACTGTGAGACTGTAGCGCTGTAAGACAGCGCTACAGGGAGACAGGAAGGACAGCTGATTATCCTCGCAGTGGAAGACCACGTGTAACAACACCTGCACAGGATCGGTACATCCGAATATCACACCTGCGTGACAGGTACAGGATGGCCACAACAACTGTCTGAGTCACACCAGGAACACACAATCCCTCCATCAGTGCTCAGACTGTCCGCAATAGGCAGTCCATGAGGAGGAGATGCACTGCAGTACTTCAAGCAGCTGGTGGCCCTTCATTTAGGGACACATTGTGAAACATTTTTAGTTTATGTCTTATGGTGTTGACTCTTTTAGTGTTCATACAAATATTTACACATTTAGTTTACTGAAAGTCAAAACAGTTGAAAGTCAGAGGACATTTCTTTTTTTGCTGAGTATTTTTATATATATATAGCCTACCTATTATATATATTTATGCTGAAAAAAAGATATCACTCTATGATGTCACTCAATGTGATGTCACAATATTACGTCACTCAATATAATGCCACATAGAAAGTTATTAACCACTTTTCAGCGTAATTTAGAAGCATCGATCCATTTGTGAAGAGTGTATCAAATTCTAATGGGTGCATTTTGCAAACGACCCAAACTAACTGACTTCTTGTTGAATTGAGACTATGACCTATTGAGCTCTAAATGTGTACTGGGTTTCGTGTGCATATGTGCAAGTGTGTATGAGCTATGCTGCCAAGTCTTGTGTGAGACAGACTCTCAGGCATCTAATGTCAGCAGATTCCACCTTAATTCCAAAATAATAATAATCCTTAGGAGAACATTAAGGCCCTTCACACAATATGATGACATAGGGCTGATGTTGTAGTGCTTGGGGCCTAAATAAAGTGCACTTGTAAAGGTAGTGAACGATCTACTGCTTTCTTGTGATTCTGGTTCCTTGTCTATACTGCTGCTACTTAATCTCAGCTCTGCCTTCAATACTGTCTCCCATGATTTGCTTATTTCTCGTCTCTTTGGTCTGGGTATCTCTGGTACTGCTCTTTCTTGGTTTTCTTCCTATCTCTTAGATAGACAATTTTATATTTCTGTTAAGGATTTTCGATCGCCCACCGTCCCCCTGAACTGAGGCGTTCCCCAGGAATCTGTTCTTGGCTCACTATTATTCACAATTTACATAATCCCACAATTTACATGATCCTTCAAAAATTATTATTATTATTATTACAAAACTAGCAAATCACAGACTTCCACACACTACTTCTGATTGGCTGTTTCTTATCTAATCAGCACTATCGAGACCGCATAACAGAAGCGTTGTTAATAAAGTTTTCTAAGTAAAGTGAGCGAGTTGTCCGATTTGAATTTTATTCGACGTAGTCTAGCGATGAGCTATATGGAAAATGAGATAAGTAAATAAAAACGCACAATGGACAAACGAAACTGATACATACTAATTCTTAATTTAATAAAAAAAATTATACTATTATATTTGTTTCTAATCAAATAAAACTTTACAATGCTTCCCTTATATAATTTCCTTTCATTTATATATAATCATATATAATAATAATTTTAATTTCCTATAATTTGCTGTAAAGCTAAAACAATGATAATTTTTAAAAGCCCCATACAAATAAAATGTAATTTAATTCCGTTATGCCACATGATTAGAGAAGAAACAGCCAATCAGAAGGCAGACTCGCGTAGGGGAGACGCTGCACGCGCATAGAGTTCTTCACCTGCTCTTAAAAATGTCGAAACTGTGCGCTCAGGAATGTGGCTTTACTATAACAGTACAGTTTCACACTGTAGATGTGCACTGTCTAGTACACGAGTACGCACGTGTGTAGTATGTAGGACGTAAGTGCAGAGTTCACGTGGAGGGGGCGTGGCGTAATTGCATGACGCAACCGCGCCTGCTGTAGTGTGAGAGCTGAGAGCTGCGCGCGCGGGGTTCATTCATCATCTCTGCTTCACGCGGACGCTTCGGGCTTCATAAACCAGCGCGTGTGGTACGTAATCGCTTTGATCTGAAGTTGTTTGTGTGATTTATTGCCCTGGTACACGTTTAATGAGATATTTAGCCTTACAGGACAGAATGAAGGTGATTTTTGAGGTCAGTAATTCGGCATTAGAGCTGGTCAAGCTAGAAATATTACAGTAAAGTTATTTTTATTAAACAATGCACTCTTCCATTCTTCTGGTCTATAGGCTATATATATAAAGATAAATAGATGATATAAACAGCCTTTTTTAAAATTATATTTCTCTCTGCATTCTGTAGTGTTACAACCTGGAACCTGTAATAGACTTAATTGAGATGACGTCATAGGTTCACATAAAAGAAAACAATATCAAATGCTTTTTTTAATGAAAAAGGGGGAACAAATCTCTCTAAAGTAGTTCTAGAGTATTAGTTCTGGTACGGTGTAGTGTGTAAATGCACCACCATATGCTTCTTTCAATCTCTTTACACCCTATTGCACAATAATGCTGCTTGCTGTTTGCATTACTTATGATAGTATTGATTCACACCATGGCTACTTGCACTACCTTGCACAGTCACTTTATGTACATCTGTACATACTTAGGACCACACACCCTTTAGGGTCTTTATTTAATCTGTCCTGTTATTGAATGTTGTGAACTTATTGTGTATTGTGTTTTGTCTAACAAATGTCCAGTGTTTCATGTTGGTCTGTACTTTGAGAGCCACAAAGAGCCGGAATCAAATTCCTTGTGTGTATCAACTTGGTGAATAAAACTCGGATTCTGGTTCTAATTCTGTATGCAGTTCCCATAATTAATTTATGCTGACTGTCGCCTTGCACCTCCAGGAACCGAGTTCAATTCCCGCCTCGGGGTCTGTGTGCATGAAGTTTGCACGCTCTCCCTGTGCTTGGTGGGATTCCTCCAGGTACGCCGGTCTAAAGACGTGTAGATTAAGCTACTTGTTGTTCACAGTACCACAGTCGTAAAATTGTCGTAATTTTAGTCATAAAGAGGATCCTAGATGGATGGATGGATGGAGGGAGGGAGGGAGGGAGGGGCTTGTTTTGCATGGAAATAAAATGTCACATGACCAAAATAGAAACACACCTGTTGTTGTTGTTGTTGGTGCAAAACAGTTCAGGATCAAATGCACAACAGCATCTCTAGCATATAGACTACAGAGTAATATCCTATTGTTCGGATATTTCCTGTTTGCACTTTTATTCAGTAAACACTTCTTTCTGTTTGTTTGATCTGGTCGCTCAGTTCAGCATGGCCGACTCTGAGGGAAAGTTCTGTTTCGCCATCGACCGCGGCGGGACCTTCACTGACGTCTTCGCTCGTCTGCCAGGCGGTAAAGAGCGAGTGATGAAGCTCCTCTCGCACGACCCGCAGAACTACAGAGACGCCCCGACCGAGGGCATCCGGCGCATACTGCAACAGGTGAGGGGCAGACAGGTGGAGAGAGAGGGAGAGTGCGATGATGATGATGATGATGATGGTGATGACAACCTGTTTGACTTTCCAACAGGAAACAGGAAAGAGTTTCCCCCGCGATGAGCCGCTGGACTCATCTCTGATCGGGTGGATCCGCATGGGCACCACAGTGGCCACCAACGCGCTGCTGGAGCGCCAGGGAGCGAGGATGGCGCTTGTCGTGACGCGCGGCTTCAAACACTTACTGCACATCGGCACACAGGCTCGACCCGACCTCTTCGACCTGGTATACACACGCACACACACACACACACACACACGCATAGACAATATTACAAAAGATCAACCTGATTTCTGCAACCTGGAACTCATACACACACAGGGACTAAAGTCAGACTTCCTCTTGGCATCCATGGCCCCCTGTCCCTCTGTGAGTTTGACACACATCGCTTGAGGCTCTGCAGTTAAACACATTGAAACCTGTTTTTCTTACCTAAACATTTTTTACTAGTGACATGGATGGCTGAGGAAGCAAGGAAATGCAGTGTTGTTAGTCTATCTCACTCGTTTTGTGTGTGTGTGTGTGTGTGCGCCTGTTACAGGAAGTACAAGTGCCTGATGTGCTTTACGAGGAGGTCATTGAAGTGGATGAAAGAGTTGTCCTGAAGCAAGATGCCTGCCGTCTGCCAAGCAAGGAACCTAAGCGAACCGTCACAGGTATTACTTTGGTGTGTGTGTGTGTGTGTAATGCATTTACTTAATCTTGCTTTCGACCAGCCCTTACCTGAGCTATTAAACACACTTCTGACCAATCAGAATCCAGAATCCCACAGCGCTGAGGTTTAATAAAGTCTAAAGTTTAAAAAAATCACAAAGCCAAGTTTTCAGGAAACAAGGAACAAAGGGATACATCTGGTAATGTTTAATAATATTGTGTTTGTGTGTGTGTGTGTGTGTGTGTGTGTGTGTGTGTGTAGGTAGTACAGGGGAGAGTTTGGAGGTCTGGACCGAGTTAGACCTGCAGTGTGTGGAGAGAGATCTCAAAGCAGTGCTGTCTCGAGGAATCACCGGGCTGGCCGTGCTTTTTCTGCACTCATACATGTGTGTGTGTGTGTGTGTGTGTGTGTGTGTGTGAACACATCCTTTTCTAAATAAATCATTTGGAAGTGTGTGTTTATATATATATATATATATATATATATATAGATAGATAGATATATACAGTAGAACCTTGGATTACGAGCATAATTTGTTCCGGAAGCGGACTCGTATTCCAAAACACTCGTAAACCACTTTAAATCTTCCCATAGGAAATAATCGAAACTCAAATTATTTGTTCCACAGCCCAAAAAAATAAATGCATAAATTAATTAATACAAAATATAAATTAAAAATAAGACAAATTAACCTGCACTTTACCTTTTAAAAAAAGTGAGAGAGAGAGAGAGAGTGTGTGTGTGAACCAGCACGGTGTCAAATTACGCACGCACACATATAACGATAGGCTGAGGGAGAAAATTAGTGCACGGATGTTGATTATACCAGTAAGAGACGCGCACTAAGACCCAGCAGGGGAGACGATTACCCACAATTCCGGAGCACAAAAGAGAAGGAAAAAACATTGGTTCAGTTGTGATCATGTGGCGCTCGTCGTCAAAACAAGATGCACATGCATGATACATGATACTCTGTGCTCGTAAACCAAGACTTGCTCGTTTTTCAAGTCAAAATTTATTAAAAATCTTTGCTCGTCTTGCGGAACTCACTGTCTATATATATACATAATTTCAATATATATATATATATAGTATATATAATTTGTGTGTGTGTGAGAAACAGGTACCCAGATCACGAGCAGGCGGTGGGCGCTCTGGCTCGGCAGCTCGGTTTCTCTCAGGTGTCTCTATCGAGCGAGGTGATGCCGATGATCAGAGCCGTACCTCGCGGCTACACCGTGTGTGTGGACGCCTACCTCACACCCAAAATACACCAGTACGTCAGCGCTTTCACCTCCGGCTTCAAAGGGCGACTCGCTGTAAGTGTGTGTGTGGGGTCCCTTTAATTTGTCCTAATGTTCTCTTTATCTTAAATACACTCACAAAAGATATCATGAAAGTACATGTTATCGTGTGTGTGTGCGTGTGCGCGTGTGTGTGTGTGTGTGTGTGTGTGTGAGAGACAGGACGTGGACGTGCTGTTCATGCAGTCTGATGGAGGGCTGACTTCTATGGATCAGTTCTGTGGGTCTCGGGCGGTTCTGTCCGGCCCAGCTGGAGGAGTTGTGGGTTATGCCCTCACCGCGTATAACAACACACAACACACACCCGTCATCGGCTTCGACATGGGAGGTGAGACACACAAACTAACACACACACACACACAGATCGAGTGTAAGTCAAAAAGGAAAGGCATTTCTTTCCCTAACGAGTTTATATTCAATCAGTTCTGGATGATTTTAGAGTTTCCTTTCTGTTTTCTTTTCAGTTTTTCACACTATTGTAATTAAGTTAGGGTGACTGTAGCCCCTTTATAAGTGTATAAATAAACAATATATGTGGAGAATTTTAAATCCTTGTTCTCTATTAGTTTCAGTAATCACCTTCGATAGTTTCACAGGCTCAGTATTTCCAGGAACCGTCTAAATTTCACAGTCGTGATGTTTTGTTTATTGTAGACGCCACATTTGGTTCCGAAGTAGCCAATATACTGTACATTCCTTACAAAGGCCATGAAGGTACAAAGGTTTATAGGGTTACAGTTTTAAAGTGGTTAGATATCATTCGCAGTAGTTATAAGCAACAGACAAATTCCCAGGATCCTTTTCAAATCAGTTTTTCAATTTTGCCCAAATTCAGAATTTCTAATAGAATAACAGAGTTAGGGTTAAATATTCCTGCAATATTTACTATTCCTAACTTTTGCTATTTTGAAATAATCAGCTTTATAGAGTTATATCCCTTTTGGTTCTCATCATCAAGTCCCATCTACTTTTTCACCAATTCAATAGTCTCGACCAAACCTGTCACTTTATTCATGTTTTAAAGTATTTTAAATCTTAAATCTTGATGTAACCTGGTTTTGCTCTGTTTCTACATATTTGCCTGATCATCCCCAACACTTCGTCCAGGCGTAGGAGTGTGAGACTGTGAGACTGTAATTAGGATATAATTGTAATGAACATGTAATTAAGTTAGAATTATCCAAGGTCAGGTAAACACCTACTGATGCTGAATTCTGATACAGAATTTTGAGAGAATTATTTGCAAGGATATAGTTTTTTTTGAAGATGTGCATGTGTGTGTGTGTGTATGTGTGTGTGTAGGTACCTCTACAGACGTGAGTCGCTATGCTGGTCAGTATGAACATGTTTTTGAATCTACAACCGCCGGGGTCACGCTGCAGGCACCTCAACTCGACATCAACACCGTCGCAGCGGGAGGAGGGTCTCGACTGTTCTTCAGGCAAAACACACACACACACACACACACATTTCGCCATCCCGTGTATTTCTCTTCCCCTGCATGTGGTTATAACAGTTTTCTATTGTTGATTTAAGATCTTCTACTTTCACATTTCTCTGCCACATCTTAGCCGTCACGTCAGTGTGTCCTTTCTGTAAACCATTGCTAGCCGTTCCCTCAGTACACCTGAAGTGATAAAGATGTTAAACAGTAATGCATGCACTCTGTTTCATAATGTTTTACAGATTATTGTTAAAACTAGAACTACTCGTAGTCACACATTCCTTTTTTCTCCAGGTCAGAGATCATCCTGTGTTCTGATCCGATACTGTTTTAGTAACAGGTTCTTTTGTGAAAGTATTAGATCAGAACGTGTCAGTGTCAGAAAATCAACATACGTTGAAATTATTTTGAAATATTTTCAGTGTAATAGGATGACATGGGAGACCTCGCACCCTGCTCCGTGTGCTCAGGTTTCCTTGTTATGTGTTTCTTTTATATTTCGACAGGTCTGGGATGTTTGTTGTGGGGCCCGAGTCCGCCGGCGCTCATCCCGGTCCAGCTTGTTATCGAAAAGGTCAGGTTTTTCCCCTTTGACCTAAAAAAGGTTTTTCTCATTTCTGTACAAGTTTTATCTGGTGTTTTTTAAATTTTTGTGGTCTGTGACTCTCCTTTTACATTTTGTCCAAAATTGTTTTATTTAAATTAAGGATGTCAATATTAATGTGTTAACGCATGTGATTAATCTAGGATTTTAAAGTGTTACTACAGGTAACCTTGGATTATGAGCATATTTTTTGTGTGACTTTAACAAGGAGCCTCTCTAAACACATTTGTTTTTGCCTCCTTTTGAGGATTTTGTGGAAATGTAATGTTCGTTGTCGTTAAACAGATTGATCTCCCGCACTGAATAGAATAGAACATTTAATTATTGGTCACATGTACTTTACATGCACAGTGAAATTATTTTTCGCATATCCCAATTAGGAAACTGGTGTCAGAGCGCAGGGTCAGCCAGCTTACAGCAGCCCTGGAGCAGATAGGGTTAAGGGCCTTGCTCAAGGGCTCAACAGTGGTGATGCTGGGGCTCGAAACCCCCGACCTTCTGATCAGTAACCCACAGCCTTAACTGACTGAGCCACCACTGCTACAGCCTTTTTAACTTCTTTCTTCACGGACGTCGTTGTTGCTGTACAGTTACTAAAGAACAGTCACTACCCTGGGGCACAAAATAAAAAAATGCTTTATGAGCATGGAAGATGATTACCCACAATCCCACAGCATGCGAGAGAGAAGAATCATTGGCTCAGTTGTGATCACGTGATGCTCGGCAGACAAACGTATACGTACTACTTGTGTTTTAAACCCTTGCTTGTTTATCAAGTTAAAATTTAGGAAAAATGTTTGCTCGCCTTGCAAAACACTCACAGACCAAGTTACTTGGCAACTACAGGGAAGACATGTCGCTCAAGCATGCACTAGCCAACTGCACTAGCCAAATTCTAATTTTATTAATTACTTTTTGAGATATTATAAAACTGTTTCCTCTAACCAACTTGTCATGCATTACCATGTTTGTAATACAAGTAAATCTGAATATTTTACAATTGTGATTCATCACACCATCAAGATGTGTTGAGAAATGTAAAAACTACCGGTAGCTATACCACATTCTCCAAGACAAATACAAATAAAGAAAAGCTTAAATTCAGATCAGTTCAGTCTCCCAGGACCTTTTTTAAAGACCCAAGACAAAACCAAGATCTGTTCCTCAAGACTAAACCAAGACAAGTATCTCAAGATCTATAAAAAGACAACAAATATCAGATCCTTAAGACCCACAACTTGAGCAAGATCAGTTTCTCAAGATTAAGACTAGAATCTCAAGATTAAAAAAAAACAAACAGTTCTCCTAAACCTGCAAAAATACCAGACGCCAAACCCATACCAGAACAAGTCTGAAACTTACCAGTACAAACAGTATAATACCAGGTCCAGAATACCTAAACCTGACCTGTGGACCCAAACCAGTCCCTCTGGGCCATGTTAAAGAGATCATGCTAATTGATAAATGAATCAAAATAAATAATAGATTTTTGCTTAGCTTTCTACTGCATTAATTAAATATATTTATGTATTTCTTTGCCCTATAGGGGGTCCTCTCACAGTCACAGATGCTAATTTGGCTCTTGGCCGTCTACTCCCTTCTTTCTTCCCTCACATCTTTGGTCCTGGAGAGGATGAGCCGCTCTCCATAGATGAAACCATGAGCCATTTTCAGAAGCTAACTAAAGAGATCAACCATTTCCTTTCGACCAGCCAGGCCCAGTGGAATGGAGACGGTCACACAAGCAATGACGTGTCAAATAGCGGCAAATCAGAAATGACTGTTGAGGAGGTCGCTATGGGATTCATCAGAGTTGCGAATGAAGCCATGTGTCGACCAATCAGAGCACTAACGCAGGTAAACTATGGTGGAAAACTACTTGGTTCTACTATTACTACTGCTACAAGGGGTCACCACAGCGGACCACCCAATCTGCACATAACTTGGCACTGATTTTATGCCAGACGTCCTTCCTGAGGTATTTCTCTCATTTTGTTCTACTGGGCTTGGGACGGTTACTGCATGCAGTAGTATGGAGTGTGGCAACCATTGACAGTGTGCCTTAAACCCTTGACGGTGTGCCAATTCAGCAATCTAGAGTCTTACCCGTCTGAGTGGGTAATTATGCTATTGAAAACTGGAAAATGAGGTTGTAGCACCCTCTTGTGGATAAAGGTAGTACTCCTTTTTGCATTCGTATATCATATCAAGTCAAGTAGGCTTTTATTGTCACTTTAACCATATACCATGGAACCTTGGATTACGAGCATAATTTGTTCTGGAAGCGGGCTGGTATTCCACAACACTTGTAAACCAAATTTAATTCTTCCATTAGAAATAATGGAAACTCAAAACATTCCATCCACAGCCCAAAAAAATTAATTTCAAAGTGCAAGAGAGCGAGAAATCGTTGCTCAGTTGTGATCACGTGACGCTCGGCATCAAAACAAGAAGCGCATGCGTGATACATGATACTCGGTGCTCGTAAACTAAACTTACTTAAAATATTTTGCTCGTCTTGCGGAACACTCGCAAACCGCGTTACTCGCAATCTGAGGTTTCACTGTACAGTTCAGTACACAGTGCAACGGAACAACGGTCCTCCAGGACAGGGTGCTACATGCAACATAAATGAACAACATAAATTAACAGAAACTATCTAGCTAACTTACAGGCCTAATTAGCCGCTAGCTAGGACAAGACAGATTTACATTTCAAGTTAACAGGGAACTATGCCCCTTTTAAAAAAAATTTTTAAAAAGAGAGACAACATAAAGTGCAAATGTGCAAACAAGAGTGACAATGTGACAACATGACATTACAATACTCTGTGGTAATGAGGTGATGAGTGGAGGTAGTGGGAAGAGAAACAGTAAACGTTTCGTAAGTAGCAGCAAAGATTAAAAAAAATTGTTTGTTCAAATTAGCAATTAATGAATGTTTTGCAAAAGTGCATTTACAGGTTGGTGTGTACAATAGTTTGATGGTGTTGATTAGTGTGTGTTTATCAGTCCAGTCTCAATGTTTTGAGGTAGTCAAGTTATTCTGAGTAATACTGTGTGTATGTGTGTGCGCGCGTGCGCGTGTCCTTCTTCTTTCTGCCCCCTTGTGGAGAATCTTCAGATTGCAAATAATTAAGGTTTCTGATTAACAGGTAAAAAGTGAGCAATCAGCTTACTTAATGGATTCAGCTCTAATAGATTCTCTCTTCGCAGGCAAAGGGCCATGATACGTCTCAGCACATGTTGGCGTGTTTTGGAGGAGCAGGCGGACAACATGCATGTGCCATCGCACGATCACTGGGCATGAAAACCGTCTATATACACAAGTATGATCGCACTCAAATGTAACATTTTAATATCCATATCCAGTACATTTTCCACGCCATCTCACACACACAGAGTGTAAACACTCTCTCTCTCTCTCTCTCTCTCTCATGTTCCCTATACAGATACAGCGGGGTGTTATCAGCGTACGGTTTGGCTCTAGCCGATGTTGTGGAGGAGGTTCAGGAGCCGTGCTCCCTGCAGTATAACACACAGTCTTACTCAGAGCTCGATAGCCGTATCCAGCGACTCTCGCAGCGCTGCCAGGACACACTCTGCAAACGTGGATTCAGCAGGTTCTACCACTTTAGAAAACTATGAAGCTCTAGAAAACTTTAGACTTTAGATGTGAGTGTAAGTGTTGGCTTGGTGTTGGACAGGTCTCAGATCAGTACGGAGGCGTTCCTGCACATGCGCTACGAAGGAACAGACTGCGCGCTTATGATCAGCGCTAACGAAGCCCCGCCTCACGCTCAGTCCTGCTCTGCCGGAGACTTCCGTACCGCCTTCACCGCACGGTAACACACCCTGTAACGTCTAGTCTCGTCATCTCATTGATTAGTGCCTCAATAGCTAACGGTTACTGTGTTTACTATTAAAGGTCGTTAGTCAGCTTCCACTTTAGCCGGAATTATATATATTTTTTTCCTCATGAACAGCTACATGAAAGAGTTCGGTTTCACTATCGCCGACAGACCCATAAGCGTGGACGACGTCCGAGTCCGATGTTCAGGGAAGTCTGGAATCGGGACAACGGCCATGGCGCAAACAGGAGGTCGAGCGCCGAAACCGACACGGGTGAGAAATCAAACCGGCAACAACTATCTGTATTTTAGTTTCCTGGAAAGCTTTGATTTCATTTTTTTGCTCAGATGACCAAGTGTTATTTCGAGGACCAATATCTGGATACAAGCGTCTTCCTGTGGGAGGATCTGTCATGTGACCACAGTATCGACGGCCCCGCGATCATCATCGATAAGAACAGGTGTGTTTACGGCTCGGGTGTGTCCGTCTGCGCCGCCGCCGCCGCGCTCTCGCAGCGTCAGGACTGAGTGATGAACTGACCCGCTTGTCTTCCAGCACCATCCTGGTGGAGCCACGCTGTTCGGCTCGCCTGAGCCCGACCGGAGACGTGTGTATCGCCGTGGGAATGGACGGCATGTGCGCGCTGGGGACGGAACTGAACGCGGTGCAGCTGTCCATCTTCTCTCATCGCTTTATGAGTATCGCAGGTCTGAAATCACAGCAAGTAAACGGTGTGTGAGGCGCAGTTATAATACACTGTTATAGCTATAATACACTCCCCCTTTCTCTCTTCTCACACACACACACACACACACACAGAGCAGATGGGCCGTGTGCTACAGAGGACCTCCATCTCCACCAACATTAAGGAGCGTCTGGATTTCTCCTGTGCCGTGTTCGGACCTGATGGGGGTCTGGTGTCGAATGCTCCTCACATCCCTGTGCACCTGGGAGCCATGCAGGAGACTGTGCAGTACCAGGTGTGTGTGTACACACGCACACACACACACACACACACACACACACACACAGGGGATGGGAATCAGGGAAAGAGCGCGGATTCTCCTTATCTCTCTCTCTTTTCATGTCTTTTATTGTCTTTGACTCTGTCTCGCTATCCATCTCTCCATCTTTCTGTCTCTCTTTCTGTCTCTCTGTCTCTCTCTTTCTGTCTCTCTGTCTCTCAGCTGAAGGCGCTCGGCGGCAGTCTGCAGGAGGGAGATGTGATATTGAGTAATCACCCGTGTGCTGGAGGAAGCCACCTGCCCGACCTCACAGTCATCACACCGGTACACACACACTCTATATGTTTTTTGTGTGTGTGTGTGTTTATTTGCTTTATTTCCACTTAATTATTGTTAATTTCAATTATACCACAGATATTCTCTGTTCTACAGTATGAAAAGTCCTGTGGGCGGAGTTACACAGCTCACTTTGAGCCTATCACAGGCTGATATGCAAAAATATTCTAATGACAAAAGAACGATGATATGGAGAAGAGTTCGTCTCTCTCTCTCTCTCTCTCTCTCTCTCCGTGCGTCTAGGTGTTCCGTCCTGGCGTGAGTGGCCCAGTGTTTTTCGTGGCCAGCAGGGGGCATCACGCTGATATCGGCGGCATCACCCCGGGCTCGATGCCCCCTCACTCTACCTGTCTCCAGCAGGAGGGGGCCGTCTTCACCTCCTTCAAACTGGTCACTGAAGGAGTCTTCCAGGAGCAGGGTTCGTATCTTGGTCTCGCAGCTAACACCACGTCTACCCTTCTTACACTTTACCAATTATTTTTTCCTCGACGTTTCAGCGGTGACGGAGGCTCTCATGGCTCCCGCCCGTTACCCAGGTTGCTCCGGCACACGCAATCTCCATGACAACCTGTCAGACCTGCGAGCTCAGGTAGCTGCCAATCAGAGAGGGAGTCAGCTGGTGGGGGAGCTGATCGACACCTACGGCCTGGGAGTGGTACAGGCGTACATGGGCTACATTCAGGTGTGTGCGTGAGCAAGAAAAAGGAAATATAGCACCGCCATGCGAATTGTATAAACTATTGTGTGTGTGTGTGTGTGTGTAGAGTAACGCAGAACTGGCTGTCAGAGACATGCTGAGAGAATTTGCACGTCTGCGACGTGAGCAGAGCGGCTGTTTAGACGTGGAAGCCGAAGATCAGATGGACGACGGGACGCCAATTAAACTCAGAGTGCAGATAAATGAACAGGAGGTTCTTTATACACACACACACACACACACACACACAAACAAACATATATACTGTATACAGTAGAACCTTGGATTACGGGCATAATTCGTTCTGGAAGCGGGCTCATATTCCAAAACACTTGTAAACCAAATAAAATTTTCCCATAGGACATAATGGAAACTTTAATTATTTGTTCCACAGCCCAAAAAAAATAAACACATAAAAATAATTAATATAAAATAAAAATAAAACAAAAAAGTAAAAATAAATCCTGACAGATAAGTGTTTCTGTTTTTGCGTGCAGGCGCTCTGTGTGTGTGTGTGTGTGTGTGTGAAGCTAAAGTAGGAGGAGACTCTTACTTTCAGCCCCTCCCGTCTCCCCCTTCTCATCTTACACAGTAAACCTTTCTCCCCTCTTATTTAAATTTCACACACACACACAGACATCAACAGGTGGTTTGTTGGAAAAATTAGCAAGGAACATCGCTAATGACACTCACGTGAGCGCATACTAACAAATTACGTGCGCGCACACACTTAACATCAGGCTGAGAAAGAAAGTGGATCTTTAACCTCTCTAATGAGACTTTCTTTTTCTTTACACGTCTGCACACACGTTTTATAACAAACAGTACACGCACACTTACAAGCACAAAATAAAAGATTATTTAAACATACACACACACACGTGATCACAGTGTTATAGTGAACAGTACACGCATGCACGGATGTTACTTATACCAGTGAGAGACTAAGCACTAGTACCCAAAAGGGAACACGATTACCCACAATTCCACAGCACAAGAGAGAGAAAAACCGTTGGCTCAGTTGTGATCATGTGACGCTTGTCGTCAAAAACAAGAAGCGCATGCGTGATACATGATACTCGGTGCTCGTAAACCAAGACTTGTCTCATCTTCCGGAACACTCGCAAACCGTGTTACTCGCAATCCGAGGTTTCACTGTATATACTAAAGACAGTATGACTAAAACAGGTTCATGAACCTTTCCTCCGTACGTACGTGTGTGTGTGTGTGTGTGTGTGTGTGTGTGTGTGTGTGTGTGTGTGTGCAGGGCAGTGCTGTGTTTGATTTCTCAGGATCAGGTCCAGAGGTGTGGGGGAACTGTAACGCTCCTCGCGCCATCACACTTTCTGCCCTCATTTACTGCCTGCGCTGCATGGTGGGGCAGAACATCCCTCTCAACCAGGTACACACACACACACACACACACGCAACAAACATGCTTAATACTTACAGAATGTGTGTGTGTGTGTGTTGTGTTTTCTTTGCAGGGCTGTCTTACCCCCATCAGAGTGATCGTCCCCGCCGGATCTATCCTGCAGCCTTCCCAGAATGCCGCGGTGGTGGGAGGGAACGTGCTGACGTCACAGCGAGTGGTGGACGTCATCTTCCGGGCGTTCGAAGTGTGCGCCGCCTCACAGGTTAGTGAACGCCCCGTGTTTTACACACACAAACACACACATGCATGTAATAATGTGTGCGTGTTCGTTTGTGTGTGTGTCTGTTTCCGGCTTTAAGGGCTGCATGAACAACATCACATTCGGCAATGAGAAGTGCGGCTACTATGAAACGGTCGGGGGCGGAGCAGGGGCGGGGCCTGGCTGGAACGGGCGGAGCGGAGTCCACAGTCACATGACCAACACGCGCATCACAGACCCTGAGATTCTGGAGAAGAGGTGATGAAGATGAAGAATGTTGCCATGCAGTGAGGTAGCTGAGCGTTAGTGACAGATGTTCGTGTCTCTCTCTCTCTCTCTCTCTCTCTATCAGGTATCCGGTGGTGTTGGAGCAGTTCTCCCTGCGGGACGGATCTGGAGGTGGGGGTGGGTATCATGGCGGTGATGGAGTGATCCGGAAGCTGCTCTTCAGAGACGAGGTCATTCTGTCAGTGCTGACGGAGAGACGCTCTACACGACCGTACGGGCTGCGCGGTAAACGCCTCGCTAAACCCCTGCCTCTGTCACAAGTATTCTGTGGTGCATGTGGATTCTTAAAGCTATGTGTGTGTGTGTGTGTGTGTGTGTGTGTTGCGTGGCAGGAGGACAGAGTGGAGCAGCTGGACTGAATCTCCTACAGCGAGCTGATGGACGAGTGTTAAACCTGGGAGCAAAAACATCTGTCACCCTACAGCCTGGGGTACAACTGTGTGTGTGTGTGTGTGTGTGTGTGTGTGTGTGTGTGTGAGAGTATGAATCAATCTCCACTTCTACTCACACTCCCTCACTCCCCCTACAGGACAGGTTTGTTCTCCACACCCCGGGAGGAGGAGGTTACGGTGAGGAGGAGGAAGAGGAGAAGAAGCTCTCGTCCTCTAAGCGGCTCCGTTTAAACGGTGTGTTTACCGAGAGAGGGAGTGTGTACGAGTACCGCCGAGCTCAGGAGAGTGTCTGACCCCCCGTGTTCCTAAAAATCAGCTCATATCCCTCTGTTTATCTCTAAACACCACCGTAAACCAGTTAAGACCAGTTCAGGTGTAAAAATACGATAGGTTGTAACCCTGAATTTCAGACTAGGAAGGAAACCAGCGTCTCAACCCGAGTCTCGCCGAACGCCAGTCCAGCCAGCGATATCAAATTACCGTGTCCTCTCAGAGCGCTAAATGTAAAGGAAGTAGCACTTGTTACTTGTTATAACGCTTCCACTCTACTGTATACACACGCTGTTATTTTAGAGCCGTCAGCATGCCGACAGGTCACTTGTTCACATCCCGACGTAAATCCAGTGCAGCGCAAATCTGTTCACTTCAGAAGCTCCGCCCACAATTACATACAAATAAATTGTGCAGAAAAAGATTTTCCTGTCGCCATTAAACACAATGATGCCCTTGAAGCTTTGTGTCGCCAGTTAATTAATGAGCTTTACGGGATTTATTAATAACATGAACGGTTCCACTCTACTGTACACACACACTGTTATTTTAGAGCCGTCAGCATGTTCACTTGTTCACATTTCACTTGTTCACACCCCAACATAAATCCAGTGCAGCACAAATCTTCACTTCAGAAGCTCCGCCCACAATCC
Source organism: Clarias gariepinus (assembly GCF_024256425.1). Classification (NCBI taxonomy): domain Eukaryota; kingdom Metazoa; phylum Chordata; class Actinopteri; order Siluriformes; family Clariidae; genus Clarias; species Clarias gariepinus. The sequence goes on from NC_071113.1 coordinate 4,028,129, forward strand.
ATACAGTATAAATTGTGCACAATTACGTACAAATAAATTGTGCAGAAAACAACAGGAGCCAGCAGAACTTTTTTTCTTGTTTTCTCTTTTATCTTTAAGTGAAATGCTGTTAAAATGATGAACCGTAGTTACTGATGCATTAGCAGCTTGCCGGTTGTTTATTTTAAGAATTGATTTCATTAACAAAGTAATAAAAAAGCTGTGATTTTAATGATGAAATGAGAAATCCGAGGACCATCGTTTTTTGTGTGTGTGTGTGTGTGTGTGTGTGTGTGTGTGTGTGTGTGTGTGTGTGTGTGTGGTACAGATTGGGTGGCATCATCGCTACCTGATCTGCATCCTCTGCCCACAAAGGAACTTTAATTACTGAAACCAATATGGAGTTTTAATAGCGCCACCTGCAGTCCCCAAGCACCTATTTGTAACAAAGCGATGAAACGGGTTTCTTCTCTTTTAAACTGAAGATGTGCACTGTAGAGCTCACACCAGTGTAAACGGATCATATTAAACTGGGAACATAAGGACGGGCCTTATTGTGTCTTTTTTAACATTATAAACACAAATCATCTTTGCTTTTAATTCAAAAAGTATTTGCCCCCGTCTGATGTGATGTGTTGCATTTTGAGATCTTTGAGCATGCTTCACTTTGTCAGACAGGTTTTATGTAAGTGACCTGGCAGTAATAAGGCCCGGATACCGTAAGTGAAATTCAACTCAGCTTCAGTGAGTAGTGAGAGGGGGTAGTTAAAAGTAAAAAAATAACTTTTTCACATAGGACCATTTTTTTCTTGAATTAATGAAATCATTTACAGACTGCATTTTCTATTTACTCTGGGTATCTTTGTGTAATATAATTTTTTTTTGATGATTTGAAAATAAAAGGCCAAACATTTTTACAAAATTAAAATTTAAAAATATAAAAAAACTTAAATAATTTGAAGATTGAAGTCAAAACATTTAATGGATATACGTATGAAGTTATTAAAGGGCTCCCCAAATGTTTTATTGAAAAAATAAATGCATTATTTTAAACTGAAATTTTAAATGTTTATTTTTTAAACAATAAATACACAAAATAGGATTTTTATATGTAAATAATGTTATCGAAAAAACTTTGTTAAATTAATGAATAACTGTAAAGTGGAATTTAGTCTTTTAAACAAAAGTTGATGAATCTCTTTTTAATTGGTAATAATTATTTAAGAATCCTTGGAAAAATAGAAACAAACATTTTAAAATTAATAAATGAACTTAAAGCGAATTTTACTGTTAAAAACGTAAATGTATAATGTTAGGAATATATTTTAACCTTGGAAAAATCAATGAATTAAATAAAAAATATTTTTTTGATCTGTGCCTATTCTGATACAAAAAAGAAAATAAAAAGCACAGCATGTTCAGAAAAACTCAAACATTGTGAAAGTCCACTTCTGTAGACATTAATACAAAGAATTGAAACATAAATGTATGTCTGCAGCATATATTCTGTCATGTTTCTGATCTATCTGACTCTTTTCTGTCAGTGGTTTGTTTGTTTTTTAGCTGTATTTTCTGCATGAATCTGTGAGTAAAGTCGGAGTGCTGAAGCTTGACGGATTCCTGAGGGAGATAAGAGCAGCAGGGAGTCGAGCTTGCGCTCATCGTTAGCACAGATTAGTCCTGTGTGAATAAATTATGAGTCTCTGTGATGCGACTCTGTGTTTTATTAGCTGCTCCTGAGGTCTCTTCACCAGAGCGGAGGTAACCCATGCCGTGTTTAGAGTCCTGAAATTCCTCGTGTTCAGGAGGAGGATGACGAGCCGTAAACACTGACGGTAATTTATAGGAATTTTTCACTACTCCTGTAGGATCACTCACTCACTCATCGTCTAAACCGCTTCATCCTGTATACAGGCCTGGAGCCTGCAGGATCAGTGAAATTTTATTTCAAAAAAATATTAATTGTTTAAATATTTATCATTCAGCATGCAAAATAAATGTGCATGGTTGAAATGATTATATTCAAATTCAGATTCAAATTCAGATTCAAATAACTTTATTAATCCCAGAGGGAAATTGCTTATGCTCGGTTACAGTTGCTCACAGTTGTTAACTAAGAAAGGTAATAAGGAATAAAGGTAATAAATAATAATAATAATAATCTTAAAAAAAAAAAGTTCTTTTACTTTTATATTATTTACTTTTTTTAAAGAGTTTAACTGTAAAGATATGTTTTTAAAAATATTTGTTGTACTTTATTATAAATGACCTGTGCGTGTTATTAAACCACATTGTTTTCAAATATTATTTAAATGAAAACTATTTTTTTATGATGAACCTAATAAAAAAAAAAGATTTGATTATTTGTAAATGTATTCAAGAAAAAAAGTATTGTGTTCACAAATTTAGTAAATGTATGTGATGCAAATTATACAGCTGTAAAATATTATTTAAATGCAGTTTATTGGTATTTTTTTGTAATTGTTTGTGTTTTTAAAATTTACATTTTCCACAAAATTATTTAATTCTAAATATTTTTCTTTAAACTATTTAGCATCATTATTTGTTATAATCATTAAAAGAAAAATTCAAAACATTAATAAATTTACTTTCATTGGGTTTAAAATGTTTTGGGAGTTAATATGTGTAATATTTCTGTTTAATATCTATTTATTTGTATTTTTATGCATCAATATTCAAGTAGAGTTATTTTTTATTTAAAGAGTCATAATTTTGTTTATTTATTCAACTTTATTAGGATTTGCCTGATATCCACTGAGCTTGCTGACATACATAGTTACTGGGTCACTGTGCTACTGGGGCTACACTAAGATTATGCTATCCTGTTATATGTAAATGACATTACATTAGAAATAACGTTAAATAAGATTATGAAATGCTGTATGTTTTCATGATGCCAGATTATGACGTGGTGATCACACCATGACATATTGTTATGGTGATTGTTTGTCATGTTCTGCTTGAACATGCAGCCCTTTCTGGTGACATGTTGCAAGTAGAGTTAGATCTCTGTAAGGAAGAGCAGGCCCAGGGGGAAAGAGGACGGAGGGGTATAAAATGGAAAGACAGGACAGTGAGACACGGCAGGAGGTCGAGTGAGACCCGGAAGAAGGAAGACAGATCACAGATCAAAGACTCAGATCCATATGTGCATTTACAGAGATTAAAGAGGTACACTACTAGATAGAGTGCACTATATAGGGTTAGTAGGGGATGATACTAGTACGCTTTTATACATACATTGGGTGTAGTGGGTGTTAGACATTTGTATCACATGTTATGGTGCAGAGGTCAGTACTTGCTTGGTAGAAGCACTAGGTAGAGGCCCTTCCTCTCAGTCTACTAGACATGTAGTGCACTAGATAGGGTATTGGAGTAATGGTGGCTTAATGGGCATACAGTGCACTAGATGGGTGTAAATACCATTACTGGTGATCTGTTGAACATAACCAATCAACTAGCAATAAACTCATCTGCTTCATGTTGTGTAGTTCCCGCTTGTGTCACCAAAACAACTTTAAATTATCAAGGCCTTGACTCCACAAGGCCTCTGATGGTGTGTGTGGTATCTGGCACCAAGGTGTTAGCAGCAGATCCTTTAAGTCCTGTAGGCCAAGTGAACACCTCAAACTCAGTCATGTTCTTCAAACCATTCCTAAATGATTTTGCAATATGTCAGGGTGCATTACCCTTCTAAAAGAGGCCATTGCCAGCAGGGAGCACCAATTTCATGAAGGGGGTTACTTTAGTTCATGCAGGTGCTACGTATCAAAGTAAGATCCACATGAATGGTAGGACTAAAGGTTTCCCAGCAGAACATCGTCCAGAGCATCACACGGCCTCTGCCTTATTCTTTCCATTGTGCATCCTGGTGCCATCTCTTCCCCAGGTATACTATACACACACACGCCATCCACATGATGTAATGTGCTCCCATTGCTCTCTTTTCCAATCAGCTCGAACGTGCTAGTCTTGGCGTCTCATGCTGATTCATGAGCATCCCATGACCCAGTTCACCAGTTTTCCTTCCTTGGACTGCATTCGGTAGGTATGAACCAGTGTATACCAGAAACACCCCGGAACACCTGGTGTGTAGGAGATGCTTTAACCCAGCTTTTAAGCAATAAGTGCTACTTATTAAAGTCATTCTTAGATCCTTATGTTTGCCCATTTTTCCTGCTTCCAGCGCATCAACTCGGAGTCAACTATTTGCTGACTAATATATCTCATTCCTTGTTCCATGTCACTATGAGATGATGATCAATGTTATTCACTACACCTGTAAGGACATTACCATCAAGTATGTAGCAAACAATAGTTAGAGACAAGTGAATTACAAGAAAAACAAGAAGATTAATTTATTTTCCTTAAACATACAATGGTTTACTAGATAAAAGTGCACTAACTAGGGAGCAGAGGCTATTTTTGGCAAACTATTTATATAGAATAAAAAGTGCAGTAAATAGGGAGCAGGGGTCATTACCGGTGGCCCACTGGATAAGTAGTGCACTAGATAGTGAGTAGAGGCTAAGACTTATTGGATAAGTAGTGCCCTAGATCAAGAGTAGGGGTCATTACTGGTGGCCCACTGGATAAATAGTGCACTAGAGGGGGATAAACAGTGCACTGGGTAAGGAGTAGAGACCATGACTTATTGGATGAATAGTGCACTAGATAGGGAGTACGGGTCATTAACGGTGGTCTATTAGAAATATAGTGCACTAGATAGGGTGTGAAGCCAGTAATCATGCCAGTTGGACACAGTCTGTAGAGACCATTAATGGCTGAGTTTTGGTGCTCATTAGATGGGGTGTAGAGTTATCAAACACACACCACTTTAGATTTTGGGCACCACAGATGGGTTCTTAATATGTTCACATGTTTCCAAGTCGTTATTGATAGTGTTCTAGGCTTTATAGTTTCAGATTTAACACCAGGCCATTCAAACTGATGTGCTGACATCACAGCTCTAATCACATGCTGCATAAACACCAAGCCTCACACCTTCACAAGCACCCAAAGTGTAATGTGATGTTCTCACTTATAAAGTCGTTCCCCAAACACACACACACACACACACACCCTTAATGCAGATACAGAACATGTCTAGGCTGGAAGACCGCATTGGGGAAACTGCATTTATTTCTTCACAGTGATGTTGAATTCTTGGATTTATGATCAGAAGGTGTTAATTAGTTTTCTATAACAGCAGCCCAGACAGTAGTCCAGGTTCATATTAATACACTCATTATAATATTTATATATATATATATATATATATATATATATAAAATAGGGTGACTTCACACAAAATGTTTTTTCCTTTGTTTTATATTTTGGAAATCTTTACATGTGGAAGGAGGCTCCAGTGTCAGAGCTTCGTAACAGTCAAATGTAAAGCCATAACAGCATCTTCTGGACGGATAAAGTTACACTTTGTGATTACTTCGTACCATAAGAAGCTTTTTAGGTCGTATTGCTTTAAAAAAAAGAGAGAGAGGGAGAAAAGAAAGAGAGACAGGTGAAGGAACAAGTGTTTATAGTGTCGTTTTGTTTGGGTTCCACACAGTAACTATTAACGGAAGATTTTGTAATTTATAACTTAATCATCGGAATTGGCTGCTGTTAAAGAGGAATACATACTTGAAAACGAGCTGTTACAGGGAAATAATCAGCAGGTACAGAAACTCCACTTTGTTGATCATTTTCCTCTAACAGCATCACACCGAGCGTTTTATTCCTCATGTATCTTTTAATTCAGCAAACATCAATACGACAACTTTTACACTTTATACATTTATAAGAGAAAGTAAAAATAAAAAAAACAAACCAGCATGGAAATGTTTAAAATGCAAATACTGGACACGGCATCATTTTGAAACAAACAGTTACAGTAGCGAAGACACGATTTACCCCGAAAGCAATGTGGAGGAACAGCAGGGAAAAAAAAAAAGATGCAAAGTAAAGGACAGGACTACGTGAACAAACAGCCTTCCGGTGACTTGCTCCGAGAGGACATTGTAAGGGAGATGCTACACCCCCCACCCTCCTCCCGCCAAAAAATAGAAATAAAAAAAACTGTATACAAAATATGCGTACAAATGTTTTGTGTCCCAAATATAATAGACAATCTTTAAAAACTAAAATAATTAAACGAGAAATGTTGACAAGGCTCATCTTTGAAGGCGGAAGGGTGAAGTAACTGCCAGAACCATTGGATTGAATCTTCTTTGGTATAAAATAGCCCTAAACAATAGTGTCACTCACACACACACACACACACACACACCCCTACCTATCTGCATTTGATAAGTTTCCCCTGAATAGCTCAGGAGATTGCAGACTAACGACGAGCCATCAACATGCAGATGCAGCGGCACCGAGATTCTCTCCAACCCAAAGGGGGGTTGGGACTCACATATGCGCACGCACGCACACACACACACACACTTTCACAATCATCTGTAACCCACATGAGCCACACCATCCATCAGATCAATGTGACGAGCACTAATTGGACCATCAGTTAGCATTTGTGTTTACAGTAGCATTACAGCCACATGTGGAATTTAGCACACAGTTTAACCATGTAGCTAACGCTTGAGGATTTCAGGAATAATACAAAAGGTAGTAGCATTTCTTAAAAAAAATAAATTTGTACAATAAATTTGAGGTAGAAATGACAAAGTATGTAAACATCAGCTGAATACCCTGTTTTTACCCAACACCTTGCTTTTTACCGTTCCAAAATGGCGTTTTAAAATACAACAAGAACATTAAAATTTCTCAAATTCCCAACAGAAAAAAAAACCAAAATGAGTGCAAACTGTCAGTGCAAAGATTTCGGCCATTGCTGCTACATTCATCAGTCGATTAGTAAACTTTCCTGAAGTAAATATGATAAAAAAAAAAAAAACTCAATGTCCCCGCCCTAGGAGAGTGAAAATTTATCATCATTTATGTGGTAAATTTTAACAGCACTAGGAATACTTGGTAAATGGAGGTCCGTATTGATTTGGTGGTGCATGCACATCAAACACACTCTTATTGGGTGGAACTGACTGCAACATACTGTCCAAGTCCATCAGCAGGGGTGGAGCTTGCAACGAAACACGCCCACCGGATAACAGGGGCCAGTAAGAATGTGCGCCGAAGTGATTGGGCGCAACATGATGGCCGTAGAACGGAACAGAGCCGAGAGGGAGGAAAGGGTTCGTGTTGAAGCGCATGCTGGGCGGGGCTACAGCGTTCGGCGGTGTGTACTTAGCATAAGAGGTGGGCAGCTCCCAAGGAGGAGGCGCTGAACCTCCACGCTTTGCCATTTTGCTTGGTGGGAAATACCCATCATATCCGTCAGCCCTGTGGTGTCCCCCATCAGTCCCTCGTTTTCTCACCTCGAACCGCGTCATCCCTCTCCAGTCTTCATCTGACGACGAGGAAGACGCGGGACTAGCGGAACTGGCTGACGCACTCCGATTGGATGAAACGTATCTAGGGCGTGGCGAGCGATGAGTACACTCCGCACCCCATCCATCGCCTCGACCCCTGATCGTGTCCGCCGGTCTAAAGCTGTGCAAGAGAGAATCGATAGCGAAAGACGAGTCCAGTTTGGGGCGATAAAGGTCTTCTGGAGCAGGGGACTGACGACGGATGGGCAAGTCAGGGGCGCTGGGCTGCGTTTCATCCTGCTGAGTGGGAGTATGCCCTTGCAGTATGTAGGGCGCCAGGTCCTGGGCGAAGATGGTTTCATCTTGTCTGGACACAGCTGTGTTCTGCCTCTTTAACAGCTCCAGAGGGACTCTACTCACCTCTACAGCCCAAAAGTTCCCCTTCCCCTGGGGCTTCCCTGGATCCTTTAGCACCTGGAAGGACAAGATCAACTTTTAACAACAATTATAAACAAACATGTATACCACTATTTAAATGGAAAGCATTAGCTAAGCTAAATAAGTGATAAAAAATTTTAAGATCCTTATGTAATAAACCTCGCAACTGATTGATCAAGATAACCTAAACTCTGCCTTTGCTTGACCTAGTAAAACCTTCCAAGAACTCAGAAATGCTTCACTATCGGAACACCATTGCATGTGTCCATCATGCGTCTTCCACAACAAAGCGGTATACTGCATGCTAATATGCTAGCTGAAACAGCTTTGAAATCAAAGGATTTCGTCAGCAGGGATTTTGAGAACATACACACCTTGACGAAGCAGTCGTAGGAGGACAGGTTGTGCCGCACCGAATCTCTCCATCCTTTATAGTTCCCTTTGAAGAAAGGGAAGAGCGTACTGATCTCTTTCAGGATCTGAGGAGAAAAAGTCAAAACATCTTTTTTGAAGTTTTAGGTGCATCACAGACGGCTGAGAGTTGATAGCATTCATCTGAAATGCTTGAATTATACATCTTTTATATTTCATGTACACTTATCAGTTTTACTTCTCAGTTCATTTCTGTAAAACATGTCATACCAAGTTTAGCTATAGCATCGACAACCAGCTCACTACTACAGTAGTTAGTATGCAAGATGAGTTTTCTTCACCAAGCTAAATTGACTAATTTATTCTAACCTCTTTCCAGGGAACAAGTTCTAGTATTCAACTATTAAGTTAGGAATCATTAATGCAGATGACATTTTGACCCTCATACACTTGATAGTATGCATTACCTTCACTCCTCTTCTGTTCATCCCTCATTCTTATCACTCTGTCTCACCAGAGCTCCGCACTCCCTGCTCTAAATACCAATTACAGTGTGTGTTTGTACTGTATTAGTGAATAGTGTTGCATATTTTTTTGTTAGAATTCAAACTATTTCTAAGATTTGTAGTAAAATTTTATATTTCTTTATTCTGTATTTATTATAAATATATAGAATCATGAGACTTTTTCCATCCTTATTTGAGCTATAAGGACACGGGTGCCTGGACCTTGGAAGTTTCAGGTGGTTTTAGTTTTTTTGGCTTGAGGCATCTGTGCCTGAAGGAAAAAACGTCCTGTCTGTTGTAGTTTAATTTTAAACAATGAAAAAGTGTCCCTTTTTTTGTTTGTTTTCGTTACAGTACAAAACATGTGTGTGATCTTTTTTTTCTAAACAAACATAGAAATCATGGGAAAAAATTCTGTGAATAGGTCATTTAAAAACTCAGTTTTGTAATTTGCAAAAATTGGATAAAATGTATTAATTATTAAGGCGAAGGTCTCGACTCAATTCTATTTTAATCTTAAATCACTTCACTGGGTAAATCAAAAGTGTCCTATAGAAATATAGATCTAAATGTTAAATGTATCTATTAAATATCACTATTATACATGTGAAAATTCTTAATTTTGAAAACTAAAAATAAATAAATAAATATAACTGGGAATTATAATTTTTTAAATGGAAGAATAGCAGAAGGTAAAATAGCCCTTGATGCAGCACACATTAAACTGTTTTTGTTTGTTTGTTATAAACTATGAAACATTTCTCTAAAGTGGATCTCTGGATAATCACTAAGACTTTATTCCCAGGTGTCGAGTCTTACCTGGGAGAGAGTGAGCTTCTTCTGTGGTGAGTTCTGGATCACCATGGCGATCATGGCCAGGTAAGAGTACGGCGGTTTCGGGTAGCGCTGATAGTTCTTCTTCTTGCCCGAGCTCGGCGCCCACTCTTCGGCGTGCTGATCCGCGGGGAGCCGGTGCGCACTGCGAGTCCCGGCTCGAGGCTCGTCCACCAGCCCGGGCACGGCTTTCCCTTCGGGGCCGGTTAGCTGTGGTAACACACTCCCCATCGCCCCGCTGTGTTGGCCCAACACTCCGTCCAGGCCTCCGGAGTTGGGGCGCAAAGTTTCCTCGGAGGTCCCGGGGCGCCGCTGCGTGACCGAGTCCTGGATCCGGGCCGCGGAGTCCCTGTGCGGGCTGAGCGCGCCGCGCCACTCCGCTCCCCCCCGGAGCTTCGTCATGCCGATGGAGATGATAATGATGATGATGGAGGAGGAGGAGGAAAGCTGAGGACTTCACGTCCTCCTCGCTGTCTGCGGAGAAAACAATTAACAGTTTCACATCAACCCCGCTGTGTAAATAGAGGGAACCATCAGCCCCCATACAGCCAGAGGAGGGGACACACACACACACACACACACACACACACCAGACCTGCTCATTTCCATACCGGGGTATTTCACTCTAAAGTCATAAGCATCATCCATAACCGACCTCCCATTCAGCACTGTTAGCACTTAAAGGGTGACTTTTATGGATCTTTTCAATCCTTTTTTTTTTTTTTTTTTACCTTTTTTTGCTCCAGTTAAATAAACTCAATCATTTCTTCAAAAACACGTAAGAAGTTTTTAAAATGTCCTTTTAAACATCAACATCATCAAAATCTCATCCGCAAAAAAAGAAATCTTACATAAAAACCATTGCCAGGAACACAACTATTCCACTGTAACCTGGAGGGCCCAATCCACCCCAACACCCCCACCAACACACACACACACACACACCCCTGACAGTTTGCTTATAGTAAGCACTGATAAGTATTGAAATGAAGCCATTGGCTCCTCCAGGGGGGAAGGGGACCTGAAAAAGGGGACTTGTTCCCAAACCAAGCATGACAGAAACTGTGGGTTGAGCGAGAGAGAGAGAGTACAAATGTAGTGTAGTGGTTTCACTCAATAAACAAAAGAACACAATAAACACACAGCTAATAAACACACTCCCAGATCACACAGAGATTAAAGCACAGCCATCAATACCAAATAATTAAACAAACACCATTCAAGTCATTTAAACAGGATAGACTATTTAAAGATGTGTATTATTATTATTATTATTGTTAGTAGTAGTAGTAGTATTAATAATAATCACCATCATAACACACATCTTTTATTCAATATTTGTTTGGTCAAAATGACCAGAAAAGTTTCCTGTTGAGATTACAGCTCAAAGATTTTAAAGAAAAGAAAAAGACATGGAGATTTCTAACATTATGATGCAGGACACACCGTGTACACTCTACTAAAGCGAACTATTAAACACTACACAAGGCGTTAGTCACTAAGTAGTATTACAGTCTGTAAAATCATAACAAGTGAGGATGGGGTTCCCTTATAGTCCACTCACTATATATTGTTTATTTGTAGTTTTCTTAAAGGGCGCTTATATACTTTACAATGTGGGGTGTACAGGACAGTGCACGAGACAGGGGGTAGGGGCCTCGCTGGGGATTTGGAACACAGCCCAGGAACTGAATCTAAAAAATATTTCAGAGTTATGCATGTGGCACAATCCACTGTGCCCAATGGGCTAATGTTGGAGTTTCTCACACACTCACACCTCAGAGCTTTAGAACAAGGATGAGATGAAAAACTGTTTCAGTTAGTAAGAGACCAGACCATGCAGACTTCATCTGCTTTCTAAGTCACAGAATAAAAATAAAAGACAGACAGACATTTCTGGAATATCTGGAGAAGAAGACAGGAAGGAAAACAGAAAACATTGAGCAAGGAGTAAAAGTAAAAAAAAAAAAATCAAAAGAAGGGAAATAGGAAGGAAAGGACTTCTAACAAAACTAAAGGAAAAAAAGAATAGAAGGGGAAAAAAAATCCAAAGACTGACAAAAAAATAAAATAAAAAAATTTGGAAAGAGGGATGAGTGGATGGAGGGAGGGATGAGTGGATGGAGTTGCACCAAATGAAAGAAGAATAAATGTCAGACTCTTAGAAAAAGAAGAAAAATGTTAAGGCGAGAAAGGTAAATAAGAAAAGGAAAACAAACAGGAAAAGGACATTTAAAAAGAAACAGGGAAAAAAAGGAAGAAAGGAAGGAAGGAAGAAAATAAAGGAAACAAGAATGAATAAAAGAAAAATGAAATGACAAACTGGAGGGAGGGAAAGAGGGAAGAAAGAAAGAAAGAAAAAAGATAATAGTGCATTCTGTACTGAAAGTAAAAGCGATGTGTCAGAGTATGGCCATACATAAATGTGTGCTGAAAAACATTTTTGGTCATCAAGTACACACACACACACACACACACACACACACACACACACACACACTTCACCTGTGTTCCAGTGAAAGTCTCTCCCCTCAGCACAGACTTTTGTTTTAGTTTAAAGCCCAGTGTCTTGTTCCTTTGAGACGCAGAAACCCCAGGGAATTCTAATGAAGTGTGTGTGTGTGTGTGTGTGTTGATGAGGCTCCACACTACCACCTGCAGCTCTAATTAGACTCAGACTGAGATTGGCTCAAACACACTCTGCTGAAACCAAGCAGATCTCATATCTCGGTGATCTCACACACACACACACACACACTGTGAGACACTGAGTCTAAATGTGTGAGAACATTTTAGCAGCTCATTTTTAGAAAGTAAATCAGCAAGCGTCCAATATTTCCCCATGTTATTAATTTTGCCTAAGTGTGTGTTCAGGTTTGATTTTTATTATTATTTTTTATTTGAAAATGAAATTAGTTTGAATTTAATTTCTCCCAGTCACACATTCTACAGGTTTAATATGCAGTTGCTTTAAAATAAATTATTGATGGATTAAAGAGATCATAAAGGAGTGTGATCTTTTTTGTCATTTACTTCAATAGAAATCTTTTTAAATAAAAACATTATGAATTTAGACAATTGTATTACAATTTTTCCAAAATTTTATCAAACTAAATATAAACTATATAAATAAAAGATTACTAAACCTGTTTTAGACATACTTTACTATATTTATTGTAAGCATTAAAGATCTTGTTTTTTGGCAGGTCATTTCTCTAATAAGATCTATAAGCATTAATTTCTAAAAACAAAATAATATGTCAACAGAAGAAGAAAATTAATGCTTGAAACTAGTATAATAAAGGGAGAAATTTGCTTAATACTCATATTCTTGTTTTATTGTAATCTTATAATGAAAAACAGATTTTTAAATTTTTTGAAAGGAAAAATTTATTGAAAATAATTCCTTAGGAAAAAAAAAATCCTTCAATTGTGAATTCTCAGAATTTTTTATACACTTTTTATTTATATACCTAAATAATCCTCTGGAGTGAATTCTGGTAACAAATCACAACGGAGGGACTTCCTAACCTCACACAGAAGCTTACAATCAGAAGCAACAGTTTTGCAATCAAGCTTTTCTATTACTTCAACAATCATCATTATCATATATATATTTAACATAGATTTTACATTAATGTGGTTTCGACAGAGGGCTTTTGTGCTCTAGGATTCTACCCAATCATAGATGAAGCCTGAATTGTTATTATACTACAGGTTTTAATAAAGTGAGAGAGGCTTGCTAAGAGTTTAAAAGAAATCATATTTTGTTTAAATAATTTTGTAATTTTCCTAACAATTAAATTAATCCATAAACATTTGAAATAAATAAATTAATAATGACTTCTTATATCCCTGCATTAAAGAAAATCTCATGTTGTGTCCATTAGTAGCTCAGTAGCTGTGTACACCAAGTGCATAATAACAACAGAACAGATCTTTTGTAGTTTACCTTTTTTCTTAAAATAAACAGTTTAGCCTGTTTTACATTCCTTGCATTTTACACAAAAAAAAATCAACATGTTAACATTTGATATACAAAGACAAGCTGAATTTTACGGACATCATGGTGTTAAAAACATCTTAATTTTTGACAAATCTTGGTTAATTTCTTTGAGCTACCACAGGCTTAACATACAAGCGCACACGAAACTTGATATATGGGACAGCCCATTCAAACAGGAAGTGAAGTCATATCTACGCCACAGGAAGTGAGACAGTGTCCCTGAAACAGGTTAACATTTTGTAGGCTCTTTTTAAGAACAAGTGCTGACGCGTCTCTGGGGCTCAGGCTAGAAAGTGCCTTGACCCCTGAATCGCTGTTCCAATTTACAAGTTAAATGATGAAGTCATATTTTCTTTACAGACTTTTGTACAGTTCTGTAGTTAATTTCGTTCACTTTTCTCTTTGGTTTAATAAAATTGTCCTTGCCGTTCAGTTTATCACTGCTTGTCTACAGGGGTTTTGTGGAGTCCTGTGCTTGGATTCTGTTTTCATTCCAAAATTAATGAACTTAATAAACTTGGATAGTTAGAGCTACAGCTCTGGACTGAACAGATTACAGCAGGGTAATGTTACAGCGTCGGATATTGTGTGTATTTAAAAGAATGACTTCATCCTATAAACACTTCATTAAGGCAAAAAAGCAAATGTGAAAGCTGTGATGGATTTGTATTTGTTTTCAGAGTCATGGATCATGTTTGTGATCGTAAACCGCTGAAGCGTGGCTGTCCCTGTACCCCAGTTAGGGTTTTATGCTAAAGGGAGGCCGTCAGATTGACGTTAGCAAAACAAACACAACACTACACACAGAGTACTGAACAAGCCCCCTGCCGATTCCGAGACGCTGAGGCTGAAAGGTCGACTCGTCCTGCTGAGAAAACCCCAGTGAGACTCCGGCTTTGTCCCGAACCCGAGTCTGAGCTGCTTTTAGACTGTCACTCTCACTTTCTAGACAATAAGCTTATAGCCGGAGACACTTTCAGGACTCTCAGGCATCTGTCTTAATTTTTTTTTTTTTTACACATTTTTTTTTTAAATTATCTATAACGTGCTTTCAGACACACTTTTTTGACACTGCATAATTGTCAAAAAAGCATAATTTTTCAATTTTTATTTTATTTTATAATAAATTATGGTTTAAATGATGACTTACTTGTTATTCAGTTTTAATTTTTTCAAGCCTGCGGCTGTTATTTACCGCACATTATTACTTTTTTTTAATGATTTTTATTAACATTTTTTGCAGTTTGAAAAGAAAATTCTCGCCAGTTAGTTACTGAAAACTTAATATTAGTTTTTAAATTTATTATGAAAAACAATAATATATATATTTTTAATTTTCGTCTTTACAAATTCATATAAAACTGTACATTTCTCATGGTCACACTTGCAAATCCTTTTTACATAATGACTTAATTTTATTTCATTTTTCATCTTGATGAAATATTTGACATTTTTTGTAGCATCTTTTTCCTTTAACTGAAACTTTTATGAGAAATATTTACATTTTTTCTTTCAGAAAGGTCCTGCTTTGCGTTGACCTTAACTTTTTTTTTTATCTCGTAATCTCTGAGTGTGAGGAAGTTATCTCTGCTGCTCTGCTGATAGGAAGCTGAACGACATCTAATTCAAAGCAGATGGGAAAGAGAGAGAGAAATAGAGTTTCCCATCATTCCCTGCACAGCGTCAATGCAACAATGTGGAGCGCAATCTCCAGATTAAAGACCTGAACTGTAACTCGTCTCTGAAACCATGAGACAGTAAGTTAAGGGTCTGGTATTTCTGTTTAGGTTTAAGTTTTAGTCTTTTCAACTGTCATAATCTCAGCTTTAATTGATTGCGTTATTTATTTATTAAACTAAATTGGCTATTTGTCTGTGCCTTTACAGAGCACTCGTGTTTTTTGCCTTTAGCGATTAGTGGCTATATGCTGAAGCTAAAGTCAGAGCCATGGCCATGATTTTGGAACTGCGGCAATTCATATCAATTTTCAATATATTCATTTATTTTAATTAATACTTAAATTGAAAACAACATTTAGGCATTGAGTTATTACTTTTCCATTAAAAGAACAATAACAGGCACTGTTAATGTTTTCCTTTGTTTAAACAAGTAAAAAAGATATAAAAAACAAAGAATAATACGTGCATATTTTTAATAATGTTTTAAATAATTAAGAGATAAATGTAAATATAAAATGTTCATAATAAAATCAGGCTTACTTTGATGTAGTGGTATATGAAAAATTACATGATTGTAACTAAAGGGCAGTCAGACTTTATTCTTTACCCATTTGTGCATGTCTTTCCAAAAGGTTGATGAAAAGTTGTTGCAAAGTAAAAATGAATGGTCAGTTGATTCAACATCATTACTGCAAAAAAGCAGTTTTTGTGATCAATGCCATATCTCTGATTTAACAGTTAATTTGATGAATAGATACTAAGTATTTTGTAAAGAATTCCCTTTGTTTTAGGTGGTACAAGAAGTTAAAGACATTTAGTCTTTCTTATGATATAGTTATTTCTGACATTTCAGTTTGAAAAAGATGGATACATTACTTTAGGAAAGCATAGCAAAAACTTGTTAAAGTGGGAACTAGGCATCGTAACGCAGTTAATGTTTTTGCTAACAAATCGTCAATTTGTTTTCCCCTCTTTTTTAAGTTAAAAGTGTTACATGTCCAACATTACCACATACAATATAAATATTTTATGATAATCTTTATAGTTGCTAAGATTTTATTCATAAATTTAAATTTGATAATAGTATACACCTCCTCCTTGTATGCAAAAATTATGACCATGTATTGTCAAATATTTGTCAAACTTCATTTCACGTATTAGTATATATATATATATATATATATATATATATATATATATATATATATATATATGTATGTATGTTCTTAGCATTGCACAAGTAACTTTTGGTCAGGTCTCACATTACCCTGTGTATACTGACTATGTGTAAGACATAGTGTACACTGACATTTACAACCTGTCTTTGTGTTACTGTCTCTTTTGCTGCTGGATATCTGGAATTTCCTTTGGGATCAATAAAGTATTTAACTATCTATAACTGCGATCTATTCTCTTACTGTTCAATTTGACTACATTGTACCTAGTCATACGAACATAGTATCTCGACATTTCGCCTTAAGGCAAAAAACAAAAATTTTGCAAGAAAAATTGAACCACTCTATGTCTATATAGATCTCTCTCTCTCTATATATATATATAGGGCAGTACAGTGTAGTAGTAGTTAGCACTGTCTCCTTGACTCCCAGCCAGGCTCAATTCCAGTCTCAGTGTGCATGGAGTTTGCATGTTCTTCCCGTGCTTGGTGGGTTTCTTCGGGTACTCCGGTTTCCTCCTGCAGTCCAAAGATATGCAGGTTAGACTAATTGGTGTTTCTAAATTGCCCACAGTATGTGTGTGTATATGTGTGTGCCCTGCGATGGATTGGCACCCTGTCCAGGGTGTACTCTGCCTAGTGCCCCAAGTCTCCTGGGACAGGCTCCAGGTCCCCGTGACCCTGAACCCAGAATAAAGCGGTATGGAAGATGAATTAGTGAGTGATATACATATATAAACTTGAAACTATGCGATATATACAGTACTGTACACTTGCTGTTCACTTTTTTCTATTTACCTGTAATGTGTCTCATTGATGTCGCCATCTAGTGGACAAATTAATTATGACTTAAATAAACAGTTGATTTTGGCGGCGCCAGGCGTGCCCATTTCAAACTGCATAATGTCTCCCTCTAACGGACAAAGGCGGTAACGCGGCTCCTTTTTTTTAAAGTGGGGCAGCGGCGCGGTTGTTATGGAGAAGCTTTACCCCGCCGAGCTGCAGACATGGAGCCGCTACTCGGGACATAACCACGGCGGTTAACGCGGATATGCCTTCATCAGACCCGTAGCGCCGGCCTTCAAGCGAACAGGTCTGGTACACATTGCTTTTCTATTTTTCTCGCACTCTGTGGTGATATTTTTTTGAAGTCTGGGGCTAAAATATTAAATAATATACCCCCCCCGCGCGCTCAGTTTCCGCGACAGGTTTCCTTTCCAACTGACGCTTTATGCTAAGCTAATTAGCCGGCTCCTCTTTCGCTTCTTCGTAACTCATTAGCGAACTCACTTTTCCCCATTTATATTATCATCTAAGAGTTCTGTTTGCGTCTAAAAGCGCGGGTGACGTGTCGTTTCGGATCGATAACCGTTTTTGCGTTCACTACGAAACATCCTGTGTGAGATCTTCGTGGCTGGGGTAAGTTCTCTTTCCCCCAACTGTTTTGCGACAAGTTACGCCCTCTCTTTAAGAAATACGCTCTGTGATTGGAGGAATGCGTGCTCGTGAGAGCGGCCAGCCAATCACAGTACTGAAAAGAGCGCGTGTCGGAATGCGGATGGGGAAAGAAAAAGTACGCGTAGTGGCTAGCATAGCCTCGTGCATCCTGCTATCATCAAATAACCAGAACTGGTGTTCTGTACGTTTCTGTTAATTTTATTTTTGTTTTTATTTGTGCGGTAAAGTTTATATAACTTTGAAATTATTTTTGATTTTCTTTCGCCCCAAGTTTTTGTAAATGTTAATGAATTATGAAAATGTATGAGAATTTATATTAAGTTATATTAAGTTATAATTTTTTATCATTATGATTTATGAGATTTAAATTATATTTAACAAGTTTAAAATAAATATATTTTTAATAAAATAAAAAGATTTAGACATGATTGTGTAAGTTTTATGATTATTGCAGGGCAGAAATACAGGTGTGTGTGTGTGTGTGTGTGTGTGTTCCTTATCTCAGATTGAACAGATTATCACTGTACACACACTACAATAACAAGCCGCGTTTATGTTAACACACACACACACACACACACGCGCACGCAATCTGGTAAATCCTTTGCATGTTTAAAAACATTGTATATGTTTAACTTCGTCCGTCTACTCCATTAGCATCCTGTCCCTAACCTCTAGCTCAAACTTTTTCTCAGAGAATATTTAATAATTAAATATTAAATATTCATAAATGTATCATTTGTTGCGTACTGTACAGAAACTGAAAAACAGACTGTGTACAGTGGAAAACCCCTAGGTGGCGCCACTCAGGTTTTCTGAAGGATGGTTTGGAGGTTCAGAATGTCTTCTCCTTTCCGAGAGCCGATATTCGATAAACCCAGGTTAATCCATAAATAAGCGAATGGGCGAAGCGAATAGAGCTGGAGCTCGCCTACTTACCTCAGTTACCGCTAGCTAGCTTAGATTTAATATATACGCTACCACTACTTTTCATTCGTTTGAACTCCATTATCCGTACCCTGTGACGACTCCTATGTTTCTTGGGGTAAGTTAAGCTACAACGATTCCAGTTAGCTTTTAGCACCACATATCGCTAGCCTCAGAAATGACTGAAATTCAAAGTGACGTTTATAATTCGGAAAAAATGCCAACGCTGACCCACTTTCACTTTTCACTTCCATCTAATTTCACCTTATAATTTGCAGATAGCTCTGTTTTTTGCTTGCAAAAATAGGTAAATCCTTTTAATGCAAAGTCAGAATTTTTTGGTTTGCATTTTTATATTCCGATCATAACAACCTTCACAATGACCGCAGGGTGTTTCAGGAGAGACAGAGCTTATCAGTGTGTTTAACGTGCTAAGTTGATAAACATTTTTCAGTAACAAAAATGTTTACATTAAACCGTTTTGGCTCTAATGCTTTCTCTTGATGTACGGAAGGTTCACAGTGAGTGTGTGTGGACCATGTTTGCTGCCTGGATTTGTTTTCGCAGGGAGTTGTAGACAGACACTTGTTGTTTTAATGTATATAAGATGTAGAGTGAAATCTCGGATTGCGAGTACCGCAGTTTTTGCAAGTGTTCTGCAAGACGAGCAAAGATTTTTAATACATTTTGACTTGAAAAATGAGAAAGTCTTGGTTTACGAGCACTGAGTATCTTGTATCATGCATGCGCTTCTTGTTTTGACGCCAAGAGTCATGTGATCACAACTGAGCCAGCGCGTAATTTGACACTGTGCCGGTTCACACACATGCGCACACACACACACACACACACACTCTCTCGCTCTCTCTCTTGCCTTTAGCATGTGTTTGTGAACCGACACGGTTTAAATTTACATGCGCGCGCACACATAACGACAGACCCCAACACACATGTGTGTTTGGGTCTATGAGTGTTTTGGAATATGAGCCCGCCTCCGGAATGAATTAGTCTCGTGGTCCAAGGTCTACTCAGTTGGTACCCTTTTTTATTTTATTTAATTTATTTATTTTAAGTCATTTATTTATTTATTTATTTATTTTTAAACTATACAGACAAAAGACAACAAAAGACAACAAAAGAGAACACAAAACCAAACCCCCATCCCCCCAACACCAGACAAACACAAGGATGCCATAACAATCAGATGTCCATAAAAAAAAACATAAATAATCTTCCCCACACCCTTCCTTTACAGTACAATATTATCTGCATTCATGCCCTCAGCAAAAGTTAAGAAAGGCTGCAAAATATTATAAAATGTGCCACTAGACCCTCTAACTGTATACCTAATTTTCTCCAGTTTAAGACAGTACATCACTTCCCTTATCCAGCAGCTAAATGTTGGTGGATCAGGGTCTTTCCATTTAGTCAATATTAGTCTCCTAGCCAAAAGGAAACAGAAGGGGACAATATTTAAATTTTCCTTTAGTTAGTACTAGTTTTTTCTGAGGGCACACCAAACAATGCAATAAATGGAGTTGGCGCTACGATCTCTCCGAATAGTCCAGAAAAGGTTTCAAAAATATCAGTCCAGATCATGTAAAGTCTTGGACAAGTCCAGAATATATGCAGCAGGAGCCTGCCTGCATCTGTCACATGTGGTGTCTATACCGGCTTTAATCTTAGACGGTCTGATTTTTGACCAGTGTAGATGATGCACAATCTTAAATTGTTTTACAGCATGCCTAAGGCAAATGTGTGATGAGAAAATTCCCTGTTTTATTTTGTG
The DNA here is from genome assembly GCF_024256425.1 of Clarias gariepinus. Lineage (NCBI taxonomy): Eukaryota > Metazoa > Chordata > Actinopteri > Siluriformes > Clariidae > Clarias > Clarias gariepinus. The sequence goes on from NC_071113.1 coordinate 4,048,700, forward strand.
CCAGATTTCCTCTGAAATTGGTTCATCTAAATCTGTTTCCCACTTTTTTGAGTAAATCCAAAGGTGTTGAATCATACGTACTGAGTGATTCATAAATCCTGCGTATAGTTTGTTTTTGGACTGATTTACATTCCAATATTGAATCCAATAAAGACAGTGGAGGGCATGATGGGAAATTATTAGGATTCAATGCCACAAAGTTCCGAAGCTGCATTTTTCTATAAAAATGTGATTTGGGAATGTCGTATTTCTGTACCAACTGTTTGAAGGATGCAAAATTTCCATCAATATAAAGTTCAGACAATAAGACCGAACCCTTTCTAGCCTATACTTCAAAAGCATCATCTGTCATTGATGAAATAAACATGTAATTTTTAGCAATTGGGGCAGCCTGTGGTACCTCTTTTTAAGGGAAAACGATGGTCTGACCTGATTCCAGACTTTAACTGAATGTTTAACAACTGGATTAGAGGTCAAACTAGACATTGGATAAATAAATGGTATTTTATAACACAATAATGCTATTAGACAATTATTACAATTTGTACAGTATATTTCTATTTTTGTACATCATATTTCTATTTTTATTTTTAGTTCTATTTTTTCTAGCACATTTTTATTTTTAGTTCTATTTTTCCTAGTTTAATTTAATTTTTTTATTTAATTTCTATCGTATTTCTTTTATTCATATGTATTTCTTATTTGTAAACTTTAATTCTCTTTTAGGGTCAATGGCAGTCTTATAATGCATTTCACTACATTTCGTACTGTGTATGTTTGTGTATGTGACAAATAAAATTTGAATTTGAATTTAGAGAAGTGGGCCTAACTAAAGCCCTCTCCAGAATTTTCCAAACAGGGGGATTAATGTCATTCTTTAACCAGAACATCAGTGCTCTTATGTTGACTGGCCAATAATAATAAATGAAATTTGGATGTCCCATTCCTCTTGAATTGGTACCATTTTTTTTTTAGTAAGTGTTTAGCTATTAACACACAATTAAACCTTTTTTTTAAACGTTTTCCTTTACCGGCTCAAAGAGCAACGTGTCTTTACATGGCATATCTTTGGACTGTGGGGAAAAAAAAACAAAGTACACGGAGGAAACCCACCAAGCACAGGGAGAACATGCAAACTCCATGCACGCAGAGATGGGAATCGAGCCTGGAGGTAAAAGTCCACTACACCACCGTGCTGCCTAGCAACAATCAATTTTCTTTAAAATCTTTGGATTTGTCTCCAGTCTGAGAAATAGGAAACAAATAGGCTGGTAGTCATAATAATAGCAGACAATTTTAGTGCATGCAATTTCTCATAAAACAACAGGGGTGGATTTACTTCCTGTGTGTCTGTAAATGGCCCTAGGATGTGGTGCTTGGTGGAAGTTGTGTCTTTTAGTAACATCAGCAAACGTTTTGGCAGTCCCAGTTTATATCAGAGAGTTGAGAACATCTACATGTCTGCCAGTCATACCGGACGGATGTGCTGTTTGGATGTCTGTGGTGTTAAAACCGCGAAGCTCCTACACAAACTGCGTGCAGGATGGCAGCCTCGGGGAACATGTGCTCAGATCAGATTAAATGGAACTAGATTTAGTAGTAGTGTGAGATTGGATGGAGTTTTATGTCCCAGTGTGTTGATTTACTGTGTACATTGATGCATTGGAGGACTGATTACCCTCGGACCTGAGACTCTGAGCTCTCAGTCAGTAAACACATTTTTTTCCTGTTTCCACATCCTCTTCTCTCTCTCTCTCTCTCTCTCTCTCTCTCTCTTTCTCTCTCTCTCTGTTTTTTTTTGTCTATACATGACCGAGATTATCTGTGTGGGTTTATCCGTTGCCTTTAAGCTTCCTGTGCTCAATAAAGCAGCTTTCAGTCTCTCATGCTGTACACCTGACTCATTAAGGGTGCACCCAGAGTTTTTTTTGTCAGTCTCTCTTTACATGAAATCTGCTGTAGTGATCAGAAGTCTGCGTATAATCTGCTACATTCTCTCAACCAATCAGGCAAACCGATCTTGCCTAGTGTCTGGATTGCAACCACTCAAGTGAAACTAAAGATGCATTAAAATCTAAACAAAAATGTGGACAAGGGAATGTGAGATATAATACGGTTAATGCCATGTTTTCATCAGCAAGAATTATTAAAACTACATATTGGTAGCTAACCAGTATTACTATTGGGTAGAATTTGACTTGCTGCCTAGTCAGTTTACAGTAGGGCAAAAAAAGTATTTAGTCAGCCACCAATTGTTCAAGTTTTCCTACTTAATAAGATGAGAGAGGCCTGTAATTTTCATCATAGGTAGTTGAGAACAGGTATACCTCAACTATGAGAGACAAAATAAGGGGAAAAAATCCAGAAAATTACATTGTAGGATTTTTTAAGAATTTATTTGCAAATTATGGTGGAAAATAAGTATTTGGTCATGAACAAAATTTCATCTCAATACTTTTTCATTGCCAACAAAGGGTTTATAACAGAGGTCAAACGTTTTCTGTAAGTCTTCACAAGGTTTTCACACACTGTTCCTGGTATTTTGGCCCATTCCTCCATACAGATCTCCTCTAGAGCAGTGATGTTTTAGGGCTGTCGCTGGACAACACGGACTTTCTTCTCCAAAGATTTTCCCTGGGGTTGAGATCTAAAGACTGGCTAGGCCACTCCAGGACCTTGAAATGCTTCTTACGAAGCCACTCTTTCGTTGCCCGGACGGTGTGTTTGGGATCATTGTCACGCTGAAAGACCCAGCCATGTTTCATCTTCAATGCCCTTGCTGATGGAACGAGGTTTTCACTCAAAATCTCACGATACATGGCCCCATTCATTCTTTCCTTTACATGGATCAGTCGTCCTGGTCCTTTTGCAGAAAAACAGCCCCAAAGCATGATGTTTCCACCCCCATGCTTCACAGTAGGTATGGTGTTCTTTGGATGCAACTCAGCATTCTTTCTCCTGCAAACAAGAAGTTTTATTTTGGTTTCATATGATCATTTGACAATCTTCCAATCCTCTTCTGGATCATGTAAATGCTCTCTAGCAAACTTCAGACGGGCCTGGACATGTACTGTCTTAAGCAGGGGGACACGTCTGGCACTGCAGGATTTGAGTCCCTGGCGGCGCAGTGTGTTACTGATGGTAGCCTTTGTTACTTTGGTCCCAGCTCTCTGCAGGTCATTCACTAGGTCCCCCCGTGTGGTTTTGGGGTTTTTGCTTACAGTTCTTGTGATCCTTTTGACCCCACGGGTTGAGCCATTAATACAGGTAACGAGTGGAGGACAGAGGAGCCTCTTAAAGAAGAAGTTACAGGTCTGTGAGAGCCGGAAATCCTGTTTGTTTGTTATTGACTAAATCTTTATTTTTCACCATAATTTGCAAATAAATTCTTTGAAAATCCTACAATGTCATTCCCTGGATTTAAAAAAAAATTATTCTGTCTCTCATTGTTGAGATGTACCTGTGATGAAAATTACTGGCCTCTCTCATCTTTTTAACTGGGAGAACTTGCAGAAGAACTGTTTTGCTGCGCTGTTTTCTTTCTTTTCCAACACTTTTTAATCACCGTCTGGCAGGAAAATAGCCTTATTTCAATTCTAAGTAAATGAAGGTAAAATTTAGTTTGTACAACTCATAGATCATAATTCCTCGAATAAACAATAATAACATAATGAAGTCAGTTAAACCGTGTACTCATGTTTGCTTACAGCCAGGTCTTGTAGTGTATCGACTGACCAATCACAGGAGGAGAAAGAGATCAGCCACCTTTCCTGCCTCCAAACTGAAAAAACTTGAAGACCGGCACTGTTGCACTCACACAATACACTTTTGCACTCGCGCTACTTTTAATAGCAATATCATAGGCCACAACCCGCGAAAATAAATGTGTGCACAGCTCTAGTGCTTTCAGACGTATCTCGTTTGCAGTTGCTGATTTTGGCATTTTTCCAGTATCACACTTTTTGCTTATATCGTGTTCATTTAATTGTGGGGAACCAAAATCGTGATCAAATCGATGATTCTGTTATTACCTACTATTAGCAGTTGTTAATACTTTAAAACCTTTAAGAAATCTCACGGCTTGAGACAAATCAGGGACATTAGTCGAACTGAAAATCACTGAGAATGGGCACAAATCAGATTAATGTCCTTTCCCTGCGTCACAGCTCTACATACCTCAACATGCGTTTTTTCATGTACCTAACAACGTTTTTTAAAAAGGATTTGCGCTACAATGTATTTTTACACACTGCGTCTAAAGCTGGAAGTGACCCAGATAGGCTGCCTATCTAGGTCACCTCGTTATACATGCATTACCCAGATGACTAAACCTCGCTGACTTTAATATCACTACGCGGACTCCATGATAAAACCAAGCAATAGATAGATACGGTGTGAATTTTTGGGATTGATCCTGAGTGCTGTGACTGAAGGCAAATAAAAAAGGAAAGCGATATGATCCCAGAGATGAAAACATGCCATGGAATGTTAGAGATAGGAGAAGAATGCTAACAAGCAGACGAGTAGTGCGGGGCTGGATCTGATTCTGTGTGTGATAATGAAGCATACACTCCGCTTCGGTACAGGCCGCTTTTTCTAGATGTGCACACTAACGATCTGAGTAAATAACTTTTGCAAAACCTTGTGGATAAAATGTGAAGAGAAGTCTGCAAGCGCAGTAGTTTAGCCAGCATTTAACCACCACGATCCTTGCACGCACTTGACAAGACCGTTGAGGGGAACCACGAAGTGACCATGTTTTCTTGCAGAGAGCACTTCCATTTTTCTTCTTCTTGGCTCTCGTACCCATTCTCACACTACCGTCCCTCTTATACTTTAGTGGGCCAGACATTATAAATTATCATGCTAGTCGTTCAAACTTGAGCAGGCACTTTTCTCCTACTCACTGAAGGAATGTGGGCTTATAGAACACCCCCACTAGCGGGAATTTGGAGGTCTATCAAACGCACAGGTTCTCCTTAAATGGTTTTTTAGACAACCATGTACTGGTTTGTTCTGACAATCTTGTGGCTCATTTGCCATTTGTTCAGATGTTTATGGTCAAGCATACTCGCTGGTGTGTGACACGTTCACAAGGTTAACATCCTCCAAAGTGTCTTTACCCTGGATCGTTTTTGGTATCAAATCAACTGGTGAGGATGCACCCGCCCCGCACTGGGCCTCACTGTTTACTACAACCGTCCGCTGCTGATTCTGTCCACATCACCGTCTTGCTTGAGGCCCCAAAGCTGCCTGTTAGGTTTCCCCTGAGGTGCTTGACATCCTTCCTGAGTTAGACCTGTGTACCAAAAAAACGACTATACAGTCTCCTCCGAAAGTATCGGAACAGCAAGCAACAAAACAATACTTTAGTTTTTCCTCCAACACATGAATTGGACATCAAAAGATCAATAACAAGCGATGGACCAAAACTTCACCTTCTATTACATGATATTTACGTCCAGATCTCTGTTAAACACCTTGCTAAAAACCATCAAATTTCCAAGTGATCAACATTATGGGACCACATTGCTGACTCTCAGGTGTGTCCTGCTGGATTAATTGTTTAAACCATCGACATCCCTGAGAGTCTACTCTTGGTTTCAGTCTTGAGTTTCACTGAAGACTGCATTTGTTGTTAAGAAGGACAAACCAGCATGAAGACCAGAAAGCTGCTTACAGGCGAAAATCAAACTGTATGATATGCAGTGAAATGCTTACACAACTCTTCGAGACATCAAATGGAGAGAGGATAGAATAGGGAGATCTTACTGCAATAAAATAACAATCGCACTACAAAAATTCGGAATTGTACAAATCTACAAATTTACAGAGTTGCAATAAAATAACATAAAAATAGAAATGTAGCTATATAAAATGTATAAAATATTTTAGATGTGCTGTATGAAAGGGTAACAATATAGTGTGTGAGTATGACTGCAGCAGTTTGAGTGAAACATGGAATAAAGTGTGTGTGTGTGTGTGTGTGTGTGTGTGTGTCTCAGCAGCAGCGTTATTGTCCATGTTTTAAAGTGCAAGGTCCTCATTTTATGTGTAAACCAAGAAAACCAGCACGAAGCATCAGCCGAAGTTATTATGCTGAATGTTTGTTCCTCCGCACACTTTGAAGTTGTTTTGTGCAAGAATACGCGGTGAATTACAACAACTTAATCCGTAGATATCACCAGACGTTAGGGGACACGACTCACCAGGAAGCACCCGATACGATATCATCACGATACCCTGGTGCCGATTCGATTTGTACTGTGATTCTCTATTGTGACTAATGTGATTAGGTATTGTGATTTCAGAATTTTTTTTACTTCTTGTTTTAGTTCTAAACAGGTAATTTGGTCAGGACACCAAACGGCGTGAATAGTTCAGAGCGCACCACCTCCACCTGGAGGATTACAGAGGAACAGCAACATTGTACCACCTCAAATCCAAACATTTATATAAATTTAACAGCCATTTATATAAATTCATTCTTGTAGCCACACAAAACAATCATGATCCGTCACTCACTCGATTGTGGTTTAACCTGACACCCGCCGGGTAAAGAGATACCGCCGGATGTTGTTAAGATGCTGTTAAGATTACAAAGTGCATCATGGGAAAAACCTTTATCGCAAAAAAAGTTCAAGCCAGCACTTTTTTTGCTTTATAAAACAACCTTATCATTGTGACTGAGCACAACTAGAACGAGTGTGTGTGTGTGTGTGTGTGTGAGGGCGCAGTCATTATCAGAAGGTTGTAAAAGCAGCGAAAGTACTCTACAGCTAACCTTTAAACCTCGGTGCTAAAAGTGTCGGAACGCTTCAAGATTGCTGAAAGAAACACATCCACGTTTCACTTGTTAAAAACATAATTCAGTGTGAACCTCACACACTCTGGGGATATCTGAGCTAGTGTGTGCCTCAGGAATCACAAATATCTTCTCCATTTATGTCTAAGAGCTCGGCGTAGCAGTCGCGCTCGTGCCGCCTGAACATGCTGTGGAGTAGTGGTGTAGCGAGGTCCCGCGCCACGACCCCGTGCGATACAAAGTTTTTACTTCACTTAAGCGTCAACCCGAGTGTTTACTGATGAAAAATGCTTTATCTGAATATCTTGGCTTTGAAGTTGTTGCATCCGCTGCACTGCTTCCTGCTCTGAACATCTCATCTCCGTCTCCTCTGATCACGGCTAGATTATAATCCCACTGGGGGTTCAGGCGCTAGATAGCGAACCGCGCGGGACCCGGGAGTTTTCCTGACCTTTAACTTTAATCAGACCAAACGTTAAAGATGTGCAGTATCGATCTTGTAATTCATGTCTGTATGTCATGATGCACGTTACGTCTGTTATTGCGGTAACTTTTTAAAAATTACATTTGAAAAATGTTTTTCCTTTTTTCTTTCATAGCTGCCTTAGTGGCTCACACTCCACGCGGTCGATTTCATAACCGCCTCCAAGCTTTCGGATCCCCGGGTTCCTCCCAGATTTCTTCAGGAGTGTCTGTTTAAACTCACGTGCCACACGTGGCCTCGTTACAGCCAGCTCTGGGAACGTAAAGGTGTCACACAGAGGTGTTTGGGATTTTCGTTTGGGGTGGGCTGGGGTGGGGATGGTGGTGGGGGGGTTAAAGTTTCGTTATTTGGAATTTCTTTGAAAGAAGAAGGAAAAAAAAAGACTGGGTGTGCAAACTTTTGCACCGTGACCTAAAATGTTCTTCTCGTGCCGTTTCTACATTAACGTGCTTATTGTGCATTTTTGTGGCTGGCTTGTTGCTTGTAGTAGCCACGCCCACTGCATTGGCTTTTCTTCAGCTTGTCATAACATGTTCGCTCTTTAAACGTGTGTGTGTGTGTGTGTGTGTGTGTGTGTGTGTGTGAAAGAAAAAGGCTTTCTGTTTTATTCCACGTCTGAAAAGATCCAGTGTATGATGATGATGATGATGATGACTGTTTTGGAGGGTGTGTTCACTCTAAATACAACGTTTCTGACACACACACACACACACACACACACACACACACACACACACACACACACACAACATCTACTGTATGTGCTGAACCGGATTGGATATGATCTCATAAACTCTCATTAAATGTTGATGAGCTTCTCAGATCTTTAATGAAATATAAAATTCATGAGATGACAAGCTGTCTTGTCATTCTGCAGAGGGCGTGTGTGTGTGTGTGTGTGTGTGTGTGTAATAAGCTTCTGCGTACTGAAAGGTTGTGTGTGTTTGGTTGTGGGTGTGAGAGATTTTGGAGAAAAGGTCCACTGTGTGAGAAAGTTGATGGGAAGGAGGGTGTGTCATGTCTAAATATTATTTTAGTATTCGCATATGTATATACACACACACACACACACACACACACATGGGTCTAGGTAGCACACCTATAACTGGTCACATGACTCATGGTGCTATTCGGTATCCCTGGTGAAAGAGACACCGGTCTGTACAGCGGTAGGCTGGCTTTTCAGGTCGTTAAACCTCACACACGTGAGAACCGGTGTGTTCAGGACGGGTTTGTTTCGTGTGGGCGGAGCTAGAAAGAGCGCAACAACATTGTCCTGATTGGTTCACTCTTTTCCATACTGCTTTATCTTGGGGTGCCTGGACCCTCTCCCAGGAGACTTGGAGCATGAGGCGGAGTAGATCCTGGACAGGGTGCCAATCCAAATACACACGTGCACTCATTCACACACTACAACTAAATTGGGAACGTTTTAGCCGTTTTTCAATCTCATTATATATCTGAGCATTCTTGCACTCTTGAGTGGTCGTGGGATTTGAACCCAGGACCTTCCGAACCGTAGTCTCATGCCTTAACCACTGTGCTACTCCTGACCATAGCCTCATCGGCATGTCTTTGGACTGTCGAAGGAAACCCAGAGGAGATCCACCAAGTACAGGGAGAACATGCAAACCCCACACACACACACACACACACAAACCCAAGGCGGGAATCGAACCCAGACACTGGAGGTGCTATTCTGTGATATTCGGTTTGACTGTGTTATCGTGATTGCCATGACTCTACTTCATCTTTCAGCCACACCCAGTTAACTGTCCGCTCACTACATGGCGTATAACTTTCACCCGCGGTGCTTGTTTAATGTAACCGTGTACCAGAAGCAGGAGGTGGCTGAGTAAAAGCACTTCGTTACTGTCTTTGACTGTCTTTGAGTATCTGAGTGTTAGTACTTTTAGTAGTTTTATTAGAGGATGCGTTTACTTTTACCCCACACAAAGGTACAGCAAATATCTGTCCTTGTACTCGTCCACATGGAGTCGTGCTACCTAACGACGTAGTGGTGTGTGTGTGTGGTATTTAAAGAGGGACTATCGCCACCTGATGACTGTTATGCGTAATTGCGTGAATTGTCTTTCCATTGAGACACGCCTACTAATGTTACAGGTGTTTAAAATCCGAAGCGGAGCGGGTTGCAGACAGCGATGGAAATAAAACGTTCATAGCCGGAAAGGAGAGAGAGAGAGAGAGAGAGAGGGTGTGTTTATTTTTGAAAGCCTTATCTTTTTGTACTTGTTACTCAGGTAGACGTGTAAATGAAGGACTTCTCCTTGTACTTAAGTAATATTCGCCCCAGGGAAGTGCAGGATGTGTGTACTTTGCCCACCTCTGCTGTTTGCCCTCCACATGTCTGATAAAATAGCGTTTGATAAAATGCTTGTACAGTGCAGTCGAAGAAGTTTAGAACGAAAGTATTGGCTCCTATGTGGTGCACTTTTTAAAACTTGGTTTTGTAACCCAAATAATAGAAAGGACAAAAACTAACTTTGTAAGTTTGTTAACGCGTGCTTGTCGTCTCATCTTCACTTAACATGTCAGATATTCTCTCGTCCTGTTGCGTGATGTGGAACTAGCACCGCGGCTACTTGTTTGTGTGAAATTTAGCTAAGATGTTATAAAACGGAGGTTTCCGACCACAGCGGTTCCCAGTTTCTTGCCGTGACTTTTCTTCAGTTCTGCGCTATGAGTTCTTGCACTCTGAAGTTCATGGTTTCAGAGTTCGTCTCTCTTTCCAACTTTAATGTAACGGGGTAGTGGGGGTCTGCATTGATTTACATAAAGGTCTTTTCCCCCGCTTTCTCTCCCTCTCAGTCCTCGCTCCTGTCTACACGTGTACTGCGTGGTTACTGACATTTATCAATAATGAATGCAGATCTATAAATAGGAGCTGTGCGCTGTAACGTAGACGAGGCCTGTGCTGCAGATTAGATTAGATTAGACTAGATAATGTTGTGTATTATTTATGCATTATGCGTGAATATGGTGCTTTTGTTATTAATATATATGTTACTAATAAATATGCCATCAAAATCCAAGTAGCTGTGAAAAAAAAAACCTGTAAATGTAAAAAAAAAATGGTAATGAAATCTGCTCCTAGACTTTATAATTTCAAGATTCAAGTATTTAATTTTTTACATATATGGTTGTACGAGTACAGCAGTAGTGAAATGCGATTGCGACAAACTCCAGACTGTGCAGATAATTAAAAAAATAAATAAAAAAAAAAGGAAAAAGCTTTAATAAAAAGAATAAGTAAAGAATAATATGTACAAGATAAAAAAAAAGAATAAAAGAATCTGACAAAAAATTATATACAATATAAATTACACCGAATAATAAATGCAGAATATAAGATATAAAAACTTATCTATAAAAAAGCGAGTTAAATGTCACAATAAACAGAATGTTATACGTCTTAGGGAAAAATCACTATGGATTAGACCACGATACTGTACTGCGATTCTGTCAGTATCATGCTTTTATAAATATCTCAGTTCTACAGTATATTAAACATTTGTGTGAATAGTTTATAGCACCACCTGTAGGGTTAGAGAGGAACTGCAGCATTTACCGCCTCAAATGCAAACATATAACGTATAAATTAAAACTAATTGTAAATAAATCCATTTTGGATCAGTGAGAGCAAATTAGTTTTTATTTTCCTTTTGTTCCTCTTTTCTAATTACGCAAGTAAGTTGTTGTGAGACAAGAACGCTTGCCGTTATGTCATCAGTCACTGATTATTTTCCCATAACAGCGTGACACCGTGTGATTTTTTCTCCTTCATGTGTACACTTCTGTCCTTTCTCACTTTGTCGCTCTTTGTCTCCTCAGGTTCCTGGTTCGGTTCCATCGTGCCACAGATCTTAAAACTGACTCCTTAGGATGGCTGTGCTTCATTTTCTCGCTCTCACACTGGAATTTAAACGAGATTCACTGTACAGGAGTTATGGATCCGAATCCTGAGGAGCTGCTCCGGGGCTGCGATGAGGAACCGAGACCTGCTGTGAGAATCTGCTGCTTTTTCTCTGCTTAGGCTTCATTTAGAAGAGACTCTTTTTTTTTTTTTTTTTTTTTTTTCCCCCCATGCTGGAGAAATGGCAGAACGTCAGCGTGGGTCGACTTTTAGTCCTCTGTAAAGTCCAGAGTAACCTCCAGGAGGACCAGGATCGGACCAGATCATGACTTTTACTGCTTCCGTCCTTTCTTATTAGTTTTTTTTATTTATTTTTTTCTCAGTCAAGCGTGTCTTGCCCTGCTGTACTTCGACCGCTATCACTGTTAAACCAAGAAACTAAAGGCGCTAAAACAGGATTGAACTTCAAAGTCAGACTGTAAAAAGCCCGGTGAGATGGAGAAGGTCAGCTCTCCACTGTAACGCACACGTCTTCCCTTCTGTACCTCCAGAGTTTTAGCTCTATTGTAAGGTGAACCTGAAGCTGGCGAGTCTCGGCTTCTGCTCGTCAACACGTTCACCTCCTTCAGTTCTTGACCTTGCACTGTCCTCAGGCCTCGTCCGAAACCGCAGAACAAGGAGAAAGAGCTCAAATAAAGAATGTTTGATTTGAGATCAGGAAGACTGAACCTGTAGAAGGTCTGAAATCAGGAAAGATCTTTATTTTTATTTTTGCAATGCGTATAGGCTCATATGAAGTAACGCATCCTTCTTAATTCATCAGAATTCATGCTGGATAAAGTGTCCTCAAGCCCGATGTAAAGGAACTTGACAATCAAGAACTTGACATTTTTTACATTTTATTTTAAACTAAACCCTTGCCTAATTCACTTCATAAAAAAAATATATATATATTTATTTTCCATTAAATAATTTCATTGTCACTTTCTCCTCCTTGCACACTTTTAGACTATTCATCTCATAACAGTTTCTGTTTACTTTAACGTTTTTCGTCTGAAACTATCGCTGAGCTGATGAACCTGGTGGAACTGAGAAGGTCCAAAGATTTCAGGAGCATCTCCACAATCAGGAGACACAAAGCTGTACAGGAACCACAAGGCGACCCGCTTCTGAGGAGGTCGCAGGAATGAGTACAGCGTCAGAGATCCCCTGATCACGAAACGAGCGCAAACCAAAATTTTATTTATTTATTTTTTTGTTGTTTTTTTGCTGGTTGTCTGTGGAAATGGCGGAGCACGGCGAGCTGCTGTCCGAGATGTCGAACGTGAGCCGACTCTCCACGACGGATCGACTGAAGCACGCACAGAAGAGACGAGCGCAGCAGCTCAAGGGCTGGGCGCAGATGGAGAAGGAGAACGCGCGCATGGCGAAGAACAGCGTCGCGCACCGGAAGAGCGGCGCCGAGAGGAGGGGCAAGAAGGACGGCGGGAAGAAGGTGAGGTTCCCCAGCAACATCACGCTGCTGGAGGCCGCCGCCAGGAACGACATCGACGAAGGTAGATCTGGAAATTACCTTACGTAAAGTTAAAGTGTTCTGTAAACATTCCTAGTGTAAATAAATAAAGACACGCCTATTCTCATTCTGGATTGTGAGTAATAAACATTGTGATTTTAATGTGTGTGTGTGTGTGTGTGTGTGTGTTTGTGTTGCAGTGAGAGTGCTGCTGAAGAATGGTGTTAGCCCAGACCTGTTTAACGAAGATGGACTCACAGCCTTACACCAGGTACACACACACACACACACACACACACACACACACACACATGCAGTATAAGTCATTGCTTTTCAACATTGTTGTGTCTTTTCACCACAGGAACTTTCCTAGAAACTCAGGAAATGTAGCTGCATTTCCAGGAGCCAGGGCCAGTTTTTTTTTCCACCCCAGTAGTTCCACCAAGCTGCTTCCTGCCCCTGAGTCTGTAACTCTCTGCAGTCCAGGAACTTACTGGGGTGGACCAAGTGTACTGAGTGGCAAAATGCGAGCTTTACTTTTTCTGAACCTGCCTTTTTATAATTAAAAAGGAAAAAAACAAAAAACAAAATAAATGATAGTTTATTATCTTGTTTCCCCCGCGTGTGGCCAAAAGACAAACCAGGAATGTTTCCAGGAACTCATGATAACAAAAGCTGAACTTTATGGGCTCTCCATAAGCAGCACAGCACATAGAGAGCTCATAAAGTTCAGCTTTTGTTATTGTAAATTTAAAAAGATTTTAGATTCATGGAAGCTTCACAAACCACTTTAAAATGTTCAAATATCTCCCAGAATACCCATAATGCACTGTTTGTTTGGACACAGTCTGTGTATAAGCCGCTCTCTCTCTCTCTCTCTCTCTGTCTCTCTCTCTCTCTCTCTCCCAGTGCTGCATTGATGATTTCGTCGATGTGGTGCGCTGTCTGCTCGACTGCGGAGCGAACGTGAATGCGTGCGACAGTGAACTCTGGACTCCGCTTCACGCCGCGGCTACGTGCGGACACACCGGCCTCGTCCAGATCCTCGTCCAGGCGTGAGTGTCTGTCCCGGTATTTACAGCCGCAATAACAACCGGACAAACTATCGTCAGTGCTGGAGCAGCACGTCTACCGTAACTACATTAATTACAGTCGCGTGTAAAATCTTGTGCCACCTCCTTTAACTCCTTAACATAAGAAGAGTCGGGTGTCTTAGTATAAGGGAAAGATACCATCAGGTGAACAGTATGACTTTTTTTTTTTTTCGCTGGGCCTTCAATACTAAGTGCTCCCCCCATTATTCAGGAGCTTGTAGATCCAATTATTGCTCGAACCCTCAAACTCTCTTAAGGTCCCGCCACAACACTTCAGTTAGGTTAAGGACCTTGGACTTTAAGTAGGCCGTTCCAAACCTTCGATTCTTTTATTCATCAGCCATTCTGATGTACAAACCCCAATTACGACATAAGCGTAAATAAGAACAGGAACCAATGACCTGCATGTCCAATGGAAATCACCACGAAGACAAGATATTTAGTGTTCAAACTCATAAAGCTAATTTGTCTCTTGCACTCATGTAGAAATTTGAATTTTGGTCTTTTCAGTTGAATAAGGATCAACACGGATTTGCATGTCATTTGTATTCTGTTTTTATTCACGCTTTACACAACGTCTTAACTTCGCTGGAATTGGAGTTTGTAGTTTAACTGGTGTTATATTATGTTGTTCGTCTTGGGTTTTATTTGCTTAATACTGAGACCTGCTACGATCAGATGATTTTTATTATGTTTTTAACACACCAAGAAATAAATAAATAAAGGAGGCACAAACTTTTACACACGATTGCATAGTACAAAATACCGTCTGGGAGCAGCACGTATTTACTTTAATTACAGTAATTGTTATACAAAGTACAGTAAGTGTAGGAGCAGCACGTCTACTGTAAGCACACATTTCCTAGGTTGTAATTGTGTGTGTGTGTGTGTGTGTGTGTGTGTGTGTGTAGAGGAGCAGACCTGCTGGCGGTGAACGCAGACGGGAACATGCCCTACGACCTGTGTGAGGACGAGGCCACTCTGGAGCTGATCGAGGTGGTGATGGCCGAGCGGGGTGAGTCTCGTCCTCAGAGTCACAGAATCGCAACAAAATCCGACACATTCCCGTCACTAGCAGCGTGAGCACGTAGCATCGGCCGTGCCGCGTAGTGCTGAACAGACGCGTCTCCGCATACCGATGATCAGCGTGTAACTGTGTCCACAGGCATCACTCAGGAGCAGATAGACGAGTGTCGCGCTGCCAAAGAGAGAGACATGCTGACCGACGTCCAAGCGCTGATTGACCGAGGAGACAACCTGAACGTCAAGGACCAGCAGGGGGCCACTCTGGTGAGAGACAGGCGTGCACTGAGAGAGAGACAGAGAGCAAGACAGGAGGGCAGATATCAAGATGGAGACAGGAAGCGACATGGTGGGGTAAAAAAGACTAGGACAGAGAGAGACGAAAGAAAGAAAGGTAACTGAGATCGAGAGACAGACAAGAGGGAAAGAGGGCAAGACAAGTAGGCAGTAAAGTGCTGCACATGTTAATGGTGTGTGTTTTATTATTTTTTTTTATTTGCATTTAAATGCTTGTGCGTGTGTGTGTGTGTGTAGCTGCATGTTGCGGCAGCTAACGGCTACTTGTCAGTGGGAGAGGTGCTGCTGGAGCGCAGAGCAGCCGTAGACGAGACGGACTCGGACGGATGGACGCCGCTCCACGCCGCCTCCTGCTGGGGACAGGTGAGCAGTGCACTGTGGGTAGTTATCCCAGGACTGACGAAACACCTGACATTGATTCTTCACTTTGCTACAGAGGAAACACTCACCGTGATGTAGGGATGACTGGAAAAGTTTTATTTAGTATTTATTTTTTTTTAATCTGGGGTTTTATACAGGATTTCTTCTCTCTTGAAGATCTCGTTGGTTCACTGAGCATGTTATTTCTCAAGGTTTCAGCACAGTCTTCAGCACTTCAGCAAGGTGCAAGTTTTATTTATTTTTTTGTTTGCTTTTTCTGCAAACAAATAAAAATATAAAGCTCAAATTCATGTTTCCTGCTATATTAAACTCTATATTGACACTATGACACAACCTAGTCCTAGATTATGGTGTATCATCCAGATGTTGTCTATACACAGTGTCTCACAACCTAACTAGGCCTTTGCTAAACACACATTTATTATCAGAGCAGATTTTTTAGACAAAAAGTACTGAAACTCTAAATAAAAACTGTATGGTGACATCACTAACATGCACATGTACACGTGCCTTGAGATCCCAGACGAAGCGCACCTGGGACCGTATTCACAAAGCTTCTCAGAATTCTTTTAGAGAGCTCCTATCTTAGCTTAAAAAGTCCTAGCTGGGAGTCCTAAACTAAAAGTGATTTAGGAAACTTCTCAGAGCATCCCTTATTTTAGTGTGGGGGTGTGGTTGACCCCGTTGCTAGGGACTTCACATGATTGCAGGACCGTTTATTTAAGTTGCACTTTTGGATGGTATGTAGCCAACAATTCAAGAGAGATGGAAGGATTAAATCAACCAGAAAAAAAAACCTAATTGGACAGAAGAGCAGTGTTTACTTTTAGTGTTTGGAGAATATTTCTCTCTGCCATTTTGTCCTCTGCTGTAGAAACTCTTAAAAAGTCTCTCTACTCTTAACAATTTTATCTTAGGAGCTGTTTTTAGGGCTAAGATGTTTTGTGAATCATTTTTATATTTACTAACATTTAGTCCAAAATTTAAGGGGAAATTCTAAGAAAATGTCATAACTTTAAGAAGTTTTCTTAGAATTTTGTCACTAGGAGCAAATTTTAGACTTAAGAAGCTTTGTGAATACGGGCCCTGGATTGTGCTATTTAAAGTGCCTTTTTTGTTTTTAGCACGAACTAGGCAATCAAGACGGGGAAAAATTGATTCAGTTATAAAATGAGATTCTTTTGTGTTGTGATTCATGTTAGCACGCTGACTCCGAAATTGATTTTTGAAAAAACTTTTTTCATGTAAATAATGGAGATGAACCAGTCGATTGGTCAGTGACCAGAATAATCTGTTTTTAAGTGTGATTGGCCGTGACCGGTGATCATCTTCAGATATAAATGATTCTGTATCGACCGCAAAAGCTTCAGAGTGGTGCAACAAAAATTCAATTTTATGGCCGTACATTATTCAAAATTATGCACGTTAAAAGCCTCTGATCTGCCTTTTTCTCCAAACTCATTACACACACTTACACCAGTCTTAAAACTTAACTCACGTGGCCACTGTCAAGTTGAGTTTTGAGATTTTGAAGACGATAAAATGCTGCTGTTTCTTTATAATCCTCCAGGTGGTGCACTCTGAACTATTTACATGTTTTCATCCCTTGTGGTACGAGTGAATTATTTACTAAGTTTGTTTAGAAACAATAATTATAGCGATATGTAGCTTTTTTTGTTTTATTTTATTTAAAGTTAAATGTTAAACTCTCATTTTTAAGTAAGAAGTTATAAGGAGCGAGCTACGTTTTAATTACTTTTTTAATTTATTTTTTTTTTATTGTAACAAAATCAGGGAAAAGTGTAATATCCATATCAGGATATTTCTAAAATCTTGATACTTAAAGAATCACAATTGCAGTGATGAACTGAATTTTATTTCAGTTTAACTAATCAGGGTTCTCTGGTTCATTCTTCACCACACTTCTCTACGGTAAGGGTTTAAACATGACGAAACAGGAAGGCGCTTTTCCAGTAACCAAGTGGACATGGTCAAACTATGAAAAGCAGCCCCTGAGCAAGACCTGTCCTCCACCAAACTGTGAAACTGGCAGTGGGATCCTCTGACACACTCTGATTCGTTCATCAGTCTGCCAGATGGTCAGACATCCTCCATAACTTCAATGCCCATGTGTTACATCATCCTAAAGATGCTTTTGTGCTCAAGATTATGTGTAGATGTTATGAAAAGTCAAGACATGACACAGATTTCTTATGAGTTTCATGCGCATGTTTTCATCTATAATACGTCTAATATAAATTTAACAAGCACCATGTTCACTATTTCTCTCACCTGATCCTCGTGTGTGTAGAGACCATCCGTAGCCGAGATGATGGATTTGCTCACCTCGGTAACAGCCAGCAGGAGAACACACATCAGGCCAAAACCTGCTGTACTTCGTAGTACAGCTTCCTGTGGAATAGACACAGAGACATAGTAAGGCTGCACAGTTAATCAAATTTTAATCAGAATTTTGGCTTGCCGCAATTAAATTAATTAAACGACTGGCTGAACGGTACTCTGCCTAAAGAATGCAAAGCGAAAGTATGATGCTAGAATAAAACAAAATTCAGCGAGCGCAAATGAGATACGGACTTAGAAGAGCTGTGTACATAAATCAAACAGCCATGCACACATTTTTATTTTTGCGAGTGCAATGTCGCAGCCTGTGTATGGCTTAATGTTACTATAGAAAGTCATGCTAGTGAAAAAGTACATTACAAAAGTACATAAAAACATCATTTATTTAACATAACGGCACCTGAAGTTAGTGAAACCATACATTAGGTGTGAAATAATATTTTCTAAAAGAAGAGTTATGTCAGAATAACGAGTCCCGTCACTCAATAGTTCAGGACTGGATTTCATACAAACGCTTAAGTACCTGATCCACTAATAACGAAACTGGACTCCATATTAAGTTAAACTCCTCAGACTCCTGTTATACTGAACTTCCAGCCTCCTAACACACAGTATGACTACAGAACAATCCCTGTTATCCGTTATCACCCAGATGAGGATGGGTTTCCTGTAGAGTCTGATCCCTCTTAAGGTTTCTCCCTACTGCCATCTCAGGGAGTTTTTCTCTCAACACCGTCACCCTCGGTTTTCTCCTCAGGGACAATCTCATCATTTTGATGCATACACATTTTTCACTCATTTCCATAATTTCTTTTTGATTCTGTAATGATTTAAAGCTGCTTTATGACAGTGACCATTGTTAAAAGCTCGGTACAAATAATATTGAATTGAATGGATGAAAATGCGAGTCAAATTGATTTACCTTGTTGAAACAAGGAATAAAAAAAAACATTGTATGTTGAAATTATTGTCAAATTACTGGGATACTAATTTAAAACATCAGATTATTAAGTGTAATAAGTAAATCAATAATTTCTTATTTTGAAACGATGCTACATTAAAACAAGTTATTGAACAATAATACCTCAAAATCACATTGCTTAATATTTAAAGTCAAAATGATAGGTTAAGTAAATATAATGTGTAAGATTATTCTGATGCTCCATTCTAATCTTCTCAGTATCATCTTATTATCTTTGTCCTGTCAGCTCTGGAAAGATGTATAAAACAGATGGGTATAATACCGGTGTAGCTTTTAATTCATTAAGTGTAGTTCAGTATTGCTTTACCCTGAATAGAGGAGGTTGAGGTTGGGGATAATGATGAAATGCTGAGTAGATGAAGTGTGCGTGTGGATGCCAGTTCATCCAGTTTTGGAGAAGTGGCATAGACAGGATTGAGGAACTCGAAACTCATGGCCTTTGAACCGTTCCGTGATGCTGCTTTGCTTTATTTACATTTAGTCATTTGGTTTTATTAAATGTCATATTGTGTTCTAATAAATTAACATACACTAAACTAAAAACAACTAAATATTGAATATGATAATAAGTGAGGCTACCCATACCTGTGAGTTGGAGTGAAAGTGTGTACTGCAGCAGAGTATTTTTCTTTTCTTTTCTGATGCTCCTAAAGATTCTGAACTTCATTCTGATCTCTTCTGTAGTTGTTATTCCTGATGATTCCGTAAGGACGTATAAAGCGTTTAAGGTTTATACCAGTTTTAAACCTAAGGCCACCACTTTTGTATCTGGGAATGTTTGTGTGTGAGTGTGGAGGTTTTAAAGAAATGCAAGGCGGTTAAAGTGTGCATGTGGAAGTGATTGTGCAGCAAACCTGTTTTAATTTCTTTCTTTCTCTGGAGGATTTTTACTTTTCCATTGCACCATTTGGGAACCACAAACTGTCTTTTTCATCTGGTTTCGAAGAGCTTGATATTCAGAAATTAGAAACCTGGGACTCTACATGGCACTGAAGAAATGAAACTTGCGGTCAGGTTCCTGGCCCAGTAAAACGCTTGAAGGAAGTAGGGCTGTGTTTATGTAGTATTGAGTATAAAACTCCGGGTGGAATCCAGCAGGGCATTTGATCAATCTTATAACAGCTCTAAAGTCAGACTGGATAATCATCATCGTCGTCAGCTTGTCTGATATAATAATCTGTACACAATATTACACTGCCATGATATCCAGTGAAATTTACTCTGAATTATATGTTACAGTACATCACCTGACCTGACTGGTGTTATTTCAAAACATCAGAGTATGTAGTAAAAAATTTTTCTTCTCATTATAAAGGCAGGTGAGCCAGTTAATATGTAAATCTGGAGTAATTTGCACAGGCATTTTAAACTGACATCACCTGCGTTAGCTTCGACATTCGGCATGTGTTTAACAGGCACCTGAACACATTAATCAGTGAGGCTATATTTTATAATATTCCATTTAGTTCAGTTTTACCGCATATCTTGTTTTTATTCCATTGATGTAAAATATGAGTGCTTACACAGAACCGCTTTTAAACTATTTTTATTTTCATCACATTTTACATATTTTTAAGGTTATTTCGATAAAAGTAATAATAAAAATCAATCAATTAATTTCATCAATACACCTCTAAAAAATAAGTTATTAGAAATAAAAAGTATAAAAAGTATAAAAGGAAAGATTTATTTTCGTACAGTGAAACCTCGGATTGCGAGTAATGCGGTTTGTGAGTGTTCTGCAAGACGAGCAAAGATTTTTAATAAATTTTGACTTGAAAAACGAACACCTCTTGGTTTACGAGTACCGATTATCATGTTTCACGCATGCGCTTCTTGATGCTGAGCGTCTCGTGATCACAACTGAGCAACTGAGAGTTTTTCTCTCTCTTGTGCTGCAGAATTGTGGATCATCGTCTCCCCTGCTGGGTCTTGGTGCTCGTCTCTTACTGGTATAATCAACATCCGTGCATGCGTGTACTGTTTACTATAAAACTGTGACCAGTTTGACTGTGTGTGTAAAACATTTTATTTTGTGTTTGTAAGCGTGTGGACAGCAAAAGTCTCATTAGAGGTTAAAAATCCATTTTCTCTCAGCCTGTCGTTATGTGTGCTCGTGTGTAATTTGACACTGTGCCAGTTCACACACACTCTCTCTCTCTCTCTCTCTCTCTCTCTCTCTCTCTCTCTGAGGAAAACGGAAACACTTATCCGTCAGAATTTTTTTTTTTCCTTTTTTTTTTTTTTTTTTTTTAAAAGCTATAGTGCAGGTTAATTTGTTTTATTTTTACTTTACATTTTGTATTAATTATGTTATTTTATGTATTTATTTTTGGGGCTGTGGAAACTAATAATAATGGAATAATAATAGAAACTCAAATTATTCGTTCCACAGCCCCAAAAAATTTATACATAAAAATACTTAATACAAAATGTATTATGAGCATAATTCGTTCCGGAAGCGGGCTCGAATTCCAAAACACTCTTAAACATTCTGCTCGTAATCAAAGGTTTCACTGTATTTAGAATCCGTGGATGATAAGCGTTTGAGTCATTAATTTACAAAACAAACAAGTATAATATTGTACAGTGTTTACAGCAAACTGTTAGATCATTTAAGTAAACTTAAAAAGTCTAGGCTAAGATCATGGTGATTTTTCTTAAATAGTGAAATAAAAGTAAAACCACAAACAGCCATATGTGAAGTGTCTTACTACTAAAGTTACACTGGGTGTTAAAGAAAATGTTAGTTTTAGTTTTGTCTACATAAGTAAAAAAAATAAAAAAAATGCTATTACAGTTAAATTAGCCAAACACAAGTAGCTAGCGAACAGTACATTTGTCCTGGCTTAGTATTTGTTTTTTTAGTAGAGTAATATACACTTACTGTCCACTTTATTTTTTTATATTATTTATTTATTTATTTGGGAACACTTTTGGCTTTATGTTCTTGTCCAGTCATCTCACAGTAGCACAGTGCATCGACTCTGGATGCTTTAAGAATTCTGGAAACCTTGGATGACCGACAGATTCGTTTAATCTGAAAATACAACAGAGACTTAATCAGTGTTGTGTTACATAATCACTAAGTGTTTCATTATTAAATTTCTCAACTTACCACTGAGAAGTATGAAAAGGTTTCTTACAGGCCCATCTCACTTTGTCACTACACGGCCCGTCATTCCAGCCTTGTTTTTCTTTAAATCCCCAAAGCTCAGCACAGTCCTCCCCTTTACCTGCATCATTCGGTTCCCCTGGAGCCCAGTACCTGAAATCCAGAGACCTGAGATCTGAATTACTGACTCACTGGATGAGCATTTAGCCAAAAGGAGTACAACGGCCCAGGAGAGCTGATGTAAGCCCTTAAACAATGCAGTCGTTTTTATTGTTAACGCAGTAACAGATTAAGTAGTTATATGCACCGGTTATATGATGTTTACGTTTCAGAGACTGCTTGCCATCAAAATTTGCATAAGTACCACATTTTTTGTGCTGATGCCCCTGCAACAAAATATATATATATTTTTTTAATGAGGCTCTTTGTTTTAGAAATTAAATGTGAGGGTTTTATCCCTACGGCTCAAGTGTCGTATGTGAAGCTGAATGATGATGTATTGAGAATTCATTTAAATGTCTTACGCAGTGGTCACTGATGTACCATCCACCCATTTCCAAACCCCCTCTGTGTTCTTGTCATTTAAACCAATCCACGCCTTATCGCTGCCCAGCTGCTCAACAAGGAAATCCTGTGAAGATAAAAGCACAATATGAAGAAAAAAGGAAAGAATGAATGAATTTCTCTTTCACTTTTGTTCCATCTTACCTCTTCCTCTTTGGTCCTGATAATCACGAGGTCCGCTCCCTTCTTTTTGCAGTCCTGTCTGCTTTCAGGCCAGATTTTCTTCTCATTAGAGATGAAGTAAAGATTGAAGTTGAAGTAGACCCATCCTAACCTGGCCTGTGCAGCTAAAGACAGATTTATTTATTTATTTTAAACAGCTTTAATGCTGAAGGTCTTCTCACCTATCCTGACCAGTCCCCCAAAAATTACCAGTTTCATCCAGTACCACATGTGCAAAAAAAAAAAAAAAAATGTCTGTACTAACGATCCATTTTTATTAAATCATTAAAAAAATTCTGTTGTGGCCTTTTCCCCATTTTCTCTTTAATTGGGTCAGCTACTAACTACCCAAACCCCTGCCAGCTACCTCCTGTCTGTCATGCAACAGCACACAGTGAGCTTCCTTAAAGACAAATGATTTTTTCCAATTGCTTCACCAAAGCACTATTTGTCTTCTTCCACATGCATAAGCTCACAGAGGCCATGATTAGCCAGCGTCATTGTGACTGACAGCAGAGGGGGTGAGAGTACGCCCCTCTCATCCGTTGACCAGGACCACTTTTGCTTCCATGGCTTCTGCGTTCAATAATTTGTCACATGTGAAGCTGATTCTACTTCACAAAATATTTACTAATTAGCTATTTAATCTATTTGATCATCTGTGGTTTAAAGGGTGTAGCCTCTTTAGTGATGCGTTTGCTGTACCAAACCTTAGTGGTTGAGGGATCAGGGAGAAACTCTCAATTTACCAGTTGGTCTGCATCCCTACCCTCACCAATAGTCATGAACTTCGGATAATGACTGAAAAAACAAGAGAATATAAGCGGCTGAAGTAAGGGTGGTCTGGTTTCGAGATCAAGTGAGAAGCTCAGACATCTGAAAAGATCCCAGAGTATCGTCACTGTTACAACTCCGATTGGAGCCATTTGAGGTGGTTCGGACACCAGGTGCTCTGGTCGACTTCTGTTGTAGGTATACCTGCCAGAGGAAATCTCTCGGCTGGCCTGGATTTGGTTATTGGCCCCTCAGTAGGCGCTGTAGAAATTTCCTGGAGACAAGGATGTCTAGGAATCACTGCCTCTCCCATTACCGCCTTAACTCTGAATTGGACTAAGCGGTATAGATAATGAATGGATGAATAATTATTCAAACCATCATGACCCTAACCATGTGAAAGCAAATATTGAAGGTTGTTCCAGCACTTTGGAACTGCTCGATATGTTCCCATGTTATTGAAGGACAAACCTCATATCTGACTTGAACATAAAAAGAGATTACTTTTAATGTACACAGCTTTTAGCTTACCTAGCTCTCCAAAGTTGTTCTGAAGTCTCTCTTTTTCCTTTTGTAACTGGTCTTGCTGGTTTGCCAAGCTGCTGTAGTTTGTCTGCAGTTTATTTATTTTATTAGCTAGCGCTTTACATTTCTCCTGGTCCCGCGCTCTCACTATTGTCAGGTTGTTGTAGGTGGTCTGTAGCCAGTCTCTCTCAATGGTCAGGTTGTTGTTGGTGGTCTGTAGCCGGTCTCTCTCGATGGTCAGGTTGTTGTACCTGGTCTGTAGCCGGTCTCTCTCGATGGTCAGGTTGTTATACCTGGTCTGTTGCCGGTCTCTCTCGATGGTCAGGTTGTTGTACCTGGTCTGTAGCCGGTCTCTCTCGATGGTCAGGTTGTTGTTGGTGGTCTGTAGCCGGTCTCTCTCGATGGTCAGGTTGTTGTAGCTGGTCTGTAGCCGGTCTCTCTCGATGGTCAGGTTGTTGTAGCTGGTCTGTAGCCGGTCTCTCTCGATGGTCAGGTTGTTGTAGCTGGTCTGTAGCCAGTCTCTCTTGATGGTCAGGTTGTTGTCGCTTGTTTTTAGTCGGTCTCTCTCAACAGTCAGGTTGTTGTTGCTGCTTTCAAGCTGGTCGTTTTTAAGAATGAGGTTGTTATAATGAGTTTGCAAATCAGTGTTTTTTGTAGTCAGGTTGTTAAACTTGACCCACAGCCCCAAGACAGCAAAGATCAGGAGAACACACAGTAGGGTCAAAAAAACTGCTGCTAGTCTGTAGTATCTGCTCACTGGAGGACCATCTTCTTAAAAAAAAAAAAAAAAAAAGGAGACAATTAATAAGACAATAACACACTTAGCTTGCACCCACACTTACTGGCTTATTTCTCAGCGATATTCTTCTATAGATGCACTTTTTAGGGCTGCATGTACTGGCTATAGCCTTTTTGTTATTCTGTGCAATACATCAGCCCTTTAAGGAGAAGGGAAGCAGAGGCACACGCCGAGCAGGGTTTTTCTTTGTTGCTTAAGTTTCAAATTAACAGTGTTTGACTGATTAGTAACTTGTGTGAGGATCTATCCAATGCTGCAAACTTCAAAGCACTTATTGGAAGTCGCTCTGGATAAGTCCGAGACAGAAAAAAAAATGCAGCTGGTCATGTTACTGTCAGGCTTTAAATTGCACTGTGATGGCATCTCTTTTGGTAAAATAAATTCCCTGTGTTAAACTTATTGTTTAAATTATAGTCAGCATTTTTGTCACAGCTCCACAGAAAAGTAATTTGAAAAGAGGAGTTGCGACGTGCTGTGGCATGACATAATGGTATAATATAACTGTGTACACAAACAATATTTTGTCACTTTAAACTCATAATAATTTCCTTAAAGACTTGAATAAAATTGTGCTGGGGTTTGTGGAGCTCGTCCTGTCAAGAGTTCCCCCTCGCTCGTGTCTGTTTGTGTTCATACTGCACCTGATCTGATGATCCTGACGTTCTGATTGGCCAGATTGTCCTCATCCATTCCATCCTTGTCTTCAGAGGAATCAAACCTGTTGTATGAAACCAGCTGGAAATTTTTCACTGTGACCTGTCTCCTCTCCATCTTGCTTCCCAGTAATGCTTTAATGCTGGTGATGTTTTGTATCAGAGGGTGCGCCAGAACAAATACCCATGAGTCAGGGTGAATATCTGATATCACATGCATGGCTTCTGAATGGAGAAGTCAGGTTGTGGTTACTTGCAAAAATACTGAGTTTGCTTAAATCAGAAGTGATCTGAAACCTTGAATCCTGTGTAAAAACTACCAACCCTTTATCACATCACAGGGCCTAACTTTACTGTATGATTGATGCTTTTCATTTTAATGTCTGTCTAGACTGAGGCTTCATTGTTCAGAACAGGACTTATGATGTATACATTAGGTAGAGATGTTGAAATTCTCTAATCTCGGAATATGGGTTGCTGTGGAAGGAGCCGTTTGCAATAAAAGAAATTCAAGGACTGTGCTGATCAGTGAAGCAGTTAAACCTGTGGTGAGGTTCCTTGAAACACTCTCTGGCATTGTCTTCACATCTGTCTTTGAAACCACCTCTTTATCAAACAGTTATTAAGTTTTAGGGATTTTATTTTTGCACTTTTGCAAGGGAAAGACTAAATAACTGATAAAGTTTTCTAATAAAAAGACTTTAAATACCATATTTTCCAAACTTGCATTGTAAAGGGACTCGTCTGTAAATTTACAGTCATTTTGTCACTAGATGGTGCTCTTGGCACTCGCAACTTGATTGAAAATAAGACGTCATGATGAAAAAGTAAACTATAGCTCTAACTGTAATACAAGTGAGAATGCTGCCAAAAAAAGATTTAAACTGCAGATAATAAAAAAAGAAAAAAGCAATCAACCACAAGAAAGAAATTTTGGAGTGAGTGAAAAACTTTTGTCAGGGACTGCCGCAAAGCAGAAGCAACATTTATTGCAATGGACAAGAAAAAATGGCTAATTGTGGTATTGAAGCCATATGGGCTGAACTTAAAGAGCGAGTCCACAAATGTGTCCTTGAACAGCGAGCTGCTGGCAGAGGCCTATCAACTGTGCATGTTGTGTCTCCATGCCCAGATAAATGCCAAAATGTGGGTTTTTTGCCTTTTAATGCGAAAGGCCCGGGTTCAATTCCCACCCAATGCCAAGTGAGAAATGGCTAGAAATGCAAAAATAAAACAAGAAGATCAAATGGGAGGGTTGCGTCAGGAATGGCATCCGGTGTAAAACCTGTGCCAAAGTGTGCCTACTGTGGCGACCTCTCAATAGCAGGAGTCGAAAGACCAGCAACACTAGCCTTCCGTGGAGATGGCACGAAATTGCCACCAGGGATAATTTTTAAATGTAAGACCATGCCAAAGGTTGGATGGATTTACCACAGGCACTCAACCTTGCAGTTAATCGAGAGTTTTAAGGCTGCGATTGTACAAGTCTCATGATCTGGGGTTGTTTCAGCTGCTCGGGTCTAGACTCAGCAACGTTATGTGGCAATAAAATGAAGTCAACTGATGACCTGAATGTACTGAATGACCAGGTTATCACATCTATGGAGTTTTTTCTTTCCTGATGGCACTGGACATATTCCAGGATTTAGATTGTGAAAGCGTGGGTCTGAGAGCATGAGAAAATATGTTCATATGTAAACATGATTCCTTGCTCCCAGAGCCACTCTTTCACAATCGTTTAAAAAAAAATTCGATATTGTCACCTTGACTTCGATATCGGTTCCAGAACAATACTTTTTTCAGTACTAGTTTTGTAAGATCCACTTTAACAAAAAAAAAAAAAAAAAAAAAAAAAAAAAAAAATATATATATATATATATATATATATATATATATATATACACACACACACACAGTGGAACCTCGGATTACGAGTAATGCGGTTTACGAGTGTTCCGCAAGACGAGCAACGATTTTTATTAATTTTTGACCTGAAAAACTAGCATTGTCTTAGTTTACGAGCACCGAGTATCATGTTTCACGCATGCGCTTCTTGTTTTGACACCGAGTGTCACGTCATCACATCAATTCATGTCTCTTTTGCAGCGGAATTATAGGTAATCGTCTCTCCTGCTGGGTGAATACACACACACACACACACACACACACACACACACACACGCTTTGCAAGTAAGAGAACTTGAATCACAAGTCATCACAGGGTGATCAAATACTTATTGACCTCACTGTATATATGCAATTTATAACGGTATTTCACATTACGGTATGTATCATTCTTATCTTTCACCTTCTTATAATGTTTACACACTTAGTCATTTATATTATACAAAAATCTAAGCCTATTTAAAACTGGGTGGTTAAACGTTTCCTGTTTTAACTCTTTAATTTTATGTTCCAGCTACCTGCCATTTTTCCATTCCAAATTTTGTGACAAAATACAACAAACCCATTTGCCTAAACTCTAAGTCTAACGTTTAGTCACTTTAAAACGAAAGAGTTCACCTTCATAGCTGATATTGTTTCATTAGGAACTAGTTCATTATTGTAATTTCTTTAGTTCGTTGGTTTACAGAATATTAGCGATAATATAAATCAAGTAAACTAAGCCTTTGCTGCTTTCTGTAGGTCCTCAACCTTTACCTGATTACAGTTCAGCTCTTGCTCTTTCTGGCCATGAGCTAAAGCTACACTTAAATGATATCTAAAGTTACATGAGGATCTCGGTTGAAATGATGATGAGGTTAAATGGTATTGGAGAATTTACAGCCCTAGCTGGAGAAGACTTTATGAAGTTTGGCTCTCCCCTCATCCTGTTACATTTCAGCTTTATTGAGTTTCTTCTCCTTATGATTTATTTTTCTCTTAGTGTTAAGTTTCAGGCAGTGGGTTTTACGGAGCCGCATGTAAACACAAAACAGCTGTATGTCCTGTGCCTCAGTTTTATTAGCCTTGTGCAGAGGTCATGACCTAAATTATTCTTTTTTTTTAATTATTCATTACATACATTCCACGTTGGGTTGTTCCTGTTAAAAGAACAAACTAATTAATCAGCAAACAAGCAAAAACAATAAGGATAAAAGTTAAGAGGGAAAGATTTATTTCAATGCAATAAAAATGTTTTTACATTGAACATGTAAATAAAAGCAGAAAGTCTTAGCATTTAAATTATTGAAAAAAGGCTTTCCATCTATAGATAACAATCATTCCATTTAAATAAACTAAACACAACTAACTAGCTAACAGCACCATAAAAATAGTTGTAGCTTTTGACAGCTGGTGTAGCATTACATCAGAGTATTCCTGGTTCTCAACAGACACATACCCATGTCCGGTTTATTAGAAATATGTCTCCAACTGCTCATACATGTAATCAGCTGATCATCCGGCAGCAGTGCAGCGCGGTGCATTAAATCATGCAAATGCAGTGCAAAAGCTTCAGCTGCCATCATCAACCTGATGACTCCTGAAACTGCTGGCCTGGGATTTTCTCTAAAGTTTGCAGGTAATGGTTATAAAAATTTAATACCATCTGGTTTCACTGATAGAAGGAAGGTAGGCTATGATAACTTGCAGAACCACCCTTTATGACCATGGTGAGGAGAAAAGCATCTTGGGATGCACACATGAATATTTAAGGCTGCCAACAAGCAGGTGTACAGCTATTCCTAATAAAATGGGGCTAGCTTAGTTAGACATTACTGCAGCAGCTAAATATTACCTACATACAGTGGAACCTCGGATTACGAGCATAATTTTTTCCAAATTCCGTAATTCGTATTCCAAAACACTCATAAATCAAAGCAAATTTTCACATAAGAAATCATGGAAATTCAAATTATTTGTTCCACAGCCCAAAAAAATAAATACATAAAATAATTAACACAAATCTAAAGTAAAATTAAAACAAATTAACCTGCACTTTACCTTAAAAAAATTTAAAAATAAATCCCGACAGATAAGTGTTTCCATTTATGCGCACAGGCGCTGTGTGTGTGTGTTTTTTTTTTTTTTTCTTTCTTTCTTGTGTAGCGGTGTGTGTATTATGTGTGTGCGTTCGCGTAATTTAACACCGTGCCGGTTGTGTGTAAGAAAAGGACCTGCTCTCTGCTTCTTTTTCGCACACACACACACACACACACACACACACACACACACACACACACACACACACACACACAAACAAACACATTAAAGGCGAGAGAAAGAAAGTAAACCGGCACAGTGTCAAATTACGCGCGCGCACACATAACACACACACTTAAACACTGATGCACACTAAAGATGATAGGGAGAGGGTGTGTGTGTGTGTGAAAACCGGCACGGTATCAAATTACGCGCGCTACAACACACATTCCGCAGCGCAAGAGAAAGAAAAACACACACTGACACACAGTAAAGGCGAGTGTGTGTATGTGTGTCTGAGCCAGCGCGGTGTCAAATTACGCACGCGCACACACATAACACACACTCTCCAGCGCAAGAGAAAGAAAAACACACATACGGATGTTGATTACACCAGTAAGTGACGAGCACTAAGACCCAGCAGGAAAGATGATTACCTGCAGCGCAAGAGAGAGAAAAACCGTTGGCTTAGTTGTTACCACGTGACGCTTGCCGTCAAATCAGGAAGTGCATGCGTGATAAATGATACTTGGTGCTCGTAAACCAAGACAATGCTCGTTTTCCAAGTCAAAATTCATTGCAGACCACTCGCAAACCACGTTACTCATAATCCGGGGTTTTACTGTACATTAGAAGGCTGATTAAAGTAATATTAAAAGTGGATGGGAAGCTCAAGAGGACTTCTGTGGCAGAGATTGGAGATCGTTGCTGAAAAACAGCAGAGATTAATCTGAAAATACAAAAGACAAGCATCAGTGTTGCATCATGACGTCATCACTGAGTATTTTATTGTTTCATTTCGGAGCTTACCACTGAAATGTCAGAATGGATTTCTTACAAATCCATCTCACTTTTTGATTGCATGACCTGTCATTCCAGTCATGGTTATTCGGAAAACCCCAAAGCTGAGCACAGTCCTCATTACCTGCATTGTTGGGTTCGCCTGGGGCCCAGTACCTGAAACGAAGAGACGCACAAATCCTCTAAAAACTCTAACACAGATATAACACTGTAGAGCTGCTAAGAATAATGACCTAAATAATAATAATAATAAAAAAGACCAATAACATCTTTGTTACAGTGGTTAATTTCACCCTTTGCTCAGAGGAGCTTCTGGACCATGCTCTGTCCCTAATTTGCAGACATGTCCAACTTAATTTCATTCTTCTATGGTTAGCAGCCCTTGTTTGTAAATCTTACAGTGACTGGTCATAACCCATGTCTCGAACCATCGCACCACATTCCTGCAGTGTCAGCTTTCCCATAGGCGTTCTAATTTTTAGTGAAGTACCTCAACAGCTATATGAATTCGAAATTGATGAAATATGAGTTAACATGTATTAATTTATTTATAGATTAACTTATAGAGCAAAACTTAGGATATAGATACGTGTCAATAATCCCACATTTCTCATGTTAATGCTCCTACAATCCATTTACTTTTTTCATATTAAATTCCATAAAAAACAAAAAACTTTAATTAATCCTGCAGGTTTTTCTACAGCTTAAACATCATATGCTGAATGAAAGCTGATGAGATAATCCCAAAATAAATAAAGAATTAGTTAAAACGTCTCACGCAGTGGTTACTTTAGTTCCATCCACCCATTTCCAAAGCCCCTCTGTGTTTCTGTCATTTAAACCAATCCATGCCTTATCGCTGCCCAGCTGCTCAACAAGGAAGTCCTGTGAAGATAAAAGTGCAATAGAAAATGTTCAGAAACGGTTTAAGCTTAATATTTCTCTTTCACTTTTAGGCTCTTTCACCTGTTCCTCTTTAGTCTTGATCATCACGAGGTCTGCTTCCTTCTTTTTGCATTCCTGTCTGCTTTCAGTCCATGGTTTCTTCTCAGTAGAGATGAGGTAAAAATTGGGGCTGAAGTAGACCCATCCTAGTTTGACCTGTTCAACTAATTAGACAGAAGAAAGTTACTGTAGGTTTAGTCACCTAATTGTTCAATGTATCTTTTCACCAGCTATCGGACCAGTGCAGCATAAAAAAGACACTTGGAAGAAAAATAAATATTATTTTAATTCTTCCCCAATTTCTCCCTAATTAAGTCGCACCTGTGTTCATGTTGGCCATTTTTTCAACAACAATAGCCACCAATCACAGAGGGCATAAACTAACAGGTGCTTCTTATGATAAACCTGAAGCCGCTAATTGCATCTTTTCGAACTCCCGCTCACGAAATGTTAGTTTGCGACTTACTTAGAGGAAAGTCTTTCCGCGTGCTTCAGCTCACAGATCGCTGTGTCTGGCTAGAGCTGGTATGATTGTTGCAACAGTGCAACCATTCCACAGCCTTTCTTTTTACCCTACACATTGACATCTGACTCTCTGCTTGAACTTGAAAATCAACCCCTCTCCAAAGTTTTTGTTCAGTCCCGCAAGGTGTCAGTCCTAAAGTTGCTACACATCATTTTAACCCCCAGCAGCACTTGTACCCCTGTCATTGTTGCTCCTGTAGTTAAAGTTTTTTTGGAAATTTATAATGTTCTGCTTACCTATCTTGTCAAAGTTGTTCTGAAATTCTTCTTTCTCCTTCTGTAACTGATCTTTCTGGTTTGCCATGGTCCTGTAGTTTGTCTGCAGTTTTTCCATTTCATTAGCTAGTTTCATACATTTTACCTGGTCCTGGGCTCTCTCGACAGTTAGGTTGTTGTAGCTGGTCTGTAGCCTGTCTCTCTCGAAGGTCAGGTTGTTGAGGCTGGTCTGTAGCCGGTCTCTCTCAAGGGTCAGGTTGTTAAAGCTGGTCTGTAGCCGGTCTCTCTCAAGGGTCAGGTTGTTGTAGATGGTCTGTGACGAGTGTCTCTCAAATGTCAGGTTTTTGTAACTGGACTTTAGCAGGTCTCTCTCAAATGTCAGATTGTTGTAGCTGGACTTCAGCAGGTCTCTCTCAAATGTCAGGTTGTTGTTGCTGGACTTCAGGAGGTCTCTCTCAAATGTCAGGTTGTTGTTGCTGGACTTCAGCAGGTCTCTCTCGACATTCAATTTGTCGTAGCTAGTCTGTAACTGGTCTCTCTTGACAGTCAGGTTTTTGTAGTTGACCTGTAACTGATCTTTCTCAAAGGTTAGGTTGTTGTTGCTGATCTGTAACTTGTCTTTGTCTCTGTTCATCTTATTGTACATCATATAAAGTTGGTTGCTATGATGGGTCAGGTTTACGTAACTGGTCTGGAGCTTTTCTTTCTCGAGAATGAGATTGCTGTAATGAGTTTGTAAATCAGTGTTTTTTGTAGTCAACTTACTGAACTTGAACCACAGCACGGAGACAGCAAAGATCAGGAGAACACACATTAGGGTCAAACACACTGCTGCTAGTCTGTAGTATCTGCTTACTGGAGCACCACCTACTAAATGAAAATAAGAGATACAGACATGTACACTTTATTATACAGTCTTCTAGTTCTTTGAAAATCACAAGTGTCCAGGATTAAACCAAGACTTTGACCTGAGATTTTGTGATTCCAGGATGAAATCGAAACCTACCTTCCATCTGTATTTTTATGTAATCAGCATTAGATTATCATTAAGCTATTCATATAGTCATGTATATGAGTGTCAACACAGAAAAGCTAAAGTTGCTTATTCTGACAATAACTGGCTATTGCAGGTGTTTAATTTTTAATATTAATAATGAGTGGTACATTGGGCTTTTTATCCATTTATATAGTATATTAATAATAATAGGTCTTAAAATAATTGAGATCGCAACAACTTGAGATCATTTAGAAAATGTGCACAAAAAGAATAAAATTTGTGCCAAATTTGTGTGCTACTCTATTTAAGCATCGTCTTGCCTGTGTTCTTATGTGTCTATTTACGACATCATGTGTGTGTCATATCGCACCTGATCTGATGATCCTGATGTTCTGATTGGCCAGATTGTCCTCATCCATGCCATCCTTGTCCTCACAGGAATCAAACCTTTTGTATGAAACCAGGTGAAAATTTTTTACTGCGACATGTGACATCTCCATCTTGCTTCTCAGTAATGCTTTAGCGGTGGTGGTGTTT
This sequence comes from Clarias gariepinus, assembly GCF_024256425.1. Lineage (NCBI taxonomy): Eukaryota > Metazoa > Chordata > Actinopteri > Siluriformes > Clariidae > Clarias > Clarias gariepinus. Next base: position 4,082,270 of record NC_071113.1, read on the forward strand.
TTTATCAGAGGTTGCCAGACTAAATCCCAATGAGTCAGTATAAATAGCTGGTAATATCATATGTAAATGGAGAAGTCCGCTTGTGGGTGTTTGCAAAAAATGCTGAGTTCCCAAAAATTTTAAACCTGAACTGAAACCTTGTTTTCTGTGTAAAACATGTTAAAAGCATATGTCAACATGCGTATGTCTATCATTAAACTGTGACTTTTACCAGGAATTGTCAGAGTTCTCCACCATATGGATTCCAATGGAGAGAGATGTCAGTAATGAAACAAATCCAGGAACTGTGGGGTCATTAAAGAGTTAAACCTGTGGTCAGATTATTTAAAACAGTCTTCTGCTTTTCCTTCACATCACCTTAAATTTAATAAAAAATTTTTATAGGGCTTTTAACAGTTGTCATTGTCGCAAAGTAGCTTTATACAATCAAAAGAATTATTTAAGTTTGTTTGGAATGTGAATGTGTATGAATTAAAATGGTCAGATAGTCCCTGATGAGCGAGCCGAGGGCGACAGGGGCAAGAAAAAACTCCCTGAGATGGTAATAGGACGAAACCATAAGAGGAAACGAACTCAACAGGGATCCCATCCTCTGGGTGAAACAGAAAGCAGGAATTGATCTGCATTCATACTGTGTGTTAGGTGGCAGGCAGTTCAGGTACTGTATAGCAGTTGATGTTAATTGATGTTAATATGGAGTCCAGGTAGTTATTAGCAGCTCAGGTAGACTCGTAGGAAATTCTAGTCATGAACTATCCAACAACTGCAGCCAGTCCTCAGAGAATCAGCTGCAACATCAGTCGAGGCCAGAACCGTCTTCATGGTAGAGTGAAATTGTCCCCAGACACCGGACACATCCCAAAGAGACACACAAGGCATCCATGTGACAAGATCTCCAAACAGAAGCGGGGCACCAGGATGAGTCAGACAAGTGCAGAGGGCAGAGGGAGTCTGGATCACTGGCAGCTCAGGAACGACATGTGTAGCTCGACAGAGAGAGGGAAGGAGAGAGAGGGGAAGGGAGAACCAGAGAGGGGAGAGCAAATTTGTAGGAGAGATAACAGTTAGGTATGGTCACAGTCACATAATGTATAAGCTGAACGTATGTTTAGTGTAAAGTACAAGCAGGGACTCCGACCGGACCAATTATAACAGCATAACTAAAAGGGAGAGCCAGAAGGAAACATGGACATGAGGGGGAACTAAGATGTAAAGCAACCAATCACCTCACCGTCAACAAACCTGAGTGATCAATGAGAGTGAGGAAGACAGCATTTAAACATACCAGTTCACCATAATACTCTACGTCCATGAGTCCCCCAGATCTGCTCCTTTACCCAAGACAAATCTATTTATGAAAATGCTTGGCTAAATAAATAGGTTCAATGTTGTTAGTGGTTATGCCCCACAGGTAGGATGTGAGTTAAAAGAGAAGGAGAAATTCTGGAGTAAGTTAGATGAAGTGATGCAGAGCATCCCCAAAGGTGAAGGAGTGGTGATCGGTGCAGACTTCAATGGACATGTTGGGGAAGGGAACAGAGGTGATGAAAATGTGATGGGCAGGTTTGGTCTTCAGGACAGGAATGTAGAAGGACAGATGGTGGTGGACTTTGCAAAGAGGAGGGAAATGGCAGTAGTAAATACTTTCTTCCAGAAGAGGCAGGAACATAGGGTGACATATAAGAGTGGAGGCAGAAGCACTCAGGTCGACTACATCTTGTGTCGACGTTGTAACCTGAAAGAGATCAGTGACTGCAAAGTGTTGGTAGGGGAGAGTGTAGCCAGACAACACAGAATGGTCGTGTGTAATGTAAGTGCTGAAAATGTTTGTCTTCTATTTTGAACTGTGATTTGTATTTCCGGATGTTCGGTCACATGGGTGGCGCAGGTGGATATCTATCTAATTGTGTTTGTTGTCTAAAGGTGAGAGAGGGGGTGAGTAGTGGGAGCGCTCACTTTCTGTTGACCGTCGTAAGCCGTATGCTGTATTGTTCTTGTATATGTTATACTGTGTTGTTAATAAAAAGGTGAATTCAAATGAACGGGAACGCGTCACAGAGGAATTCCTTCTACTTAGCCTCTCAGCGGCTATAGGTTGTCGCTACATGTAAAATAACCCTGGTGGTGAGGAAGGCGAAGAGGACAAAGGCAGAGCAGAGGACAAAGTGGTGGAAGCTGAGAAAGGAAGAATGTTGTGTAGTCTTCAGGGAGGAGTTGAGACAGGCTATGGGTGGTCAGGAGAGGCTTTTAGTTGACTGGACAACTACAGCCAATGTGATCAGGGAGACAGGTAGGAGGGTACTTGGTGTATCATCAGGTAAGGGGAAAGTGGACAAGGAGACTTGGTGGTGGAATGAGGAAGTCCAGGAGTGTATACAGGGAAAGAGGCTAGCTAAGAAGAAGTGGGAAACTGAGAGGACTGAAGAGAGTAGACAGGAGTACAGGGAGATGCAGAGTAAGGTAAAGGTAGAGGTGGCAAAGACCAAACAAAGAGCATATGAGGACTTGTATGCTAGGCTAGACAGTAAGGAGGGAGAGGTGGATCTGTACAGGTTGGCAAGGCAGAGAGATAGAGATGGGAAGGATGTGCAGCAGGTTAGAGTGATTAAAGATAGAGATGGAAATGTACTGACAGATGCCAGGAGGGTGATGGGAAGATGGAAGGAGTACTTTAAGGAGTTGATGAATGAGGAAAACGAAAGAGAACAAAGAGTAGAAGAGGTGACTGTTGTGGAACAGGAAGTAGCAAATATTGGTAGAAGTGAGGTGAGAAGGGCGTTGAAGAGGATGAAGAGTGGAAAGGCTGTTGGTCCTGATGACATACCTGTGGAGGTATGGAAGTGCTTAGGAGAGGTGGCAGTAGAGTTTCTGACAAGTTTGTTTAACAAGATCTTGGAGAGTGAGAGGATTCCAGAGGATTGGAGGAGAAGTGTATTGGTGCCAATTTTTAAGAACAAGGGAGCTGTGTAAAGCTGTGGCAATTATAGAGGTATAAAGCTAATTAGCCAGACAATGAAGCTGTGGGAAAGAGTAGTGGAAGCTAGGTTAAGGGCAGAGGTGAGCATTTGTGAGCAGCAATATGGTTGTATGCCTAAAAAGAGTACATCAGATGCAGTATTTACTTTGAGGATGCTGGCGGAGAAGTACAGAGAAGGTAACAGGGAGTTGCATTGTGTCGTTTTAGATTTAGAGAAAGCGTATGACAGGGTGCCAAGAGAGGAGCTGTGGTATTGTATGAGGAAGTCTGGAGTGGCAGAGAAGTATGTTAGAGTGGTGCAGGACATGTATGAGAGCTGTAAGAGTTCAAGGTGGAGGTGGGTCTGCATCAAGGATCGGCTCTAAGCCCCTTTTTGTTTGCTCTGGTGATGGACAAAATGACAGATGAGGTAAGACAGGAGTCTCCATGGACTATGATGTTTGCAGATGACATTGTGCTCTGTAGCGAGAGCAGGGAACAGGTGCAGGACAATTTGGAGAGGTGGAGGTATGCTCTGGAAAGCAGAGGAATGAAGGTTAGCCGCAGCAAGACGGAATACATGTGTGTAAATAAGAGGGACCCAGGAGGATCGGTGAGGCTACAGGGAGCAGAGGTAAAGAAGGTGCAGGATTTTAAGTACTTAGGGTCAACGGTCCAGAGCAACGGAGAGTGTTCAAAGGAGGTGAAGAGGCGGGTACAGGCAGGTTGGAATGGGTGGAGAAAAGTGTCAGGTGTGTTGTGCGATAAAAGAGTATCAAAGGAGAATGAAAGGAAAGGTGTACAGGACAGTGGTGAGACCAGCAATGCTCTACGGCTTAGAGACAGTGGCGCTGAAGAAAAGACAGGAGGCAGAGTTGGAGGTAGCAGAGCTGAAGATGTTGAGGTTCTCTTTGGGAGTGACAAGGATGGATAGGATCAAGAATGAGTTCATCAGAGGGACAACCCACGTTAGATGTTTTGCAGATAAAGTCAGAGAGGCCAGATTGAGGTGGTTTGGACATGTTCAGAGGAGAGATTGTAAATATATATCGGTAGAAGGATGCTGAGGTTGGAACTGCCAGGCAGGAGGTCTAGAGGAAGACCAAAGAGGAGATTTATGGATGCAGTGAGAGAGGACATGAAGTTAGTTGGTGTGAGAGAAGAGGATGCAGAGGATAGGGTTAGATGGAGGCAAATGATTCGCTGTGGCGACCCCTGAAAGGGAACAGCCGAAAGACAAAGAAGACTTAAACACTGAGACTGTGTCTGAGTCCCGAACACTATTTGGAAGACTATTCCATAACTTTGGGGCTTTGTAAGAAAAAGCTCTGCCCCCAGCTGTAGTTCTCATAATACGCGGTACTGACAAGCTGCCTGCATCCTTTGATCGAAGTAGGCGTGGCGGATCGTAAGACACTAGCAGTTCACTCAGGTACTGCGGCGCGAGACCATTTAATGCTTTATATGTCAAGAGTAGTATTTTAAAATAAGTGCGAAATTTTACAGGGAGCCAATGCAGTGAAGATAAGATAGGGGTGATGCGCTCGTATCTTCTGGATCTAGTGAGGACTCTCGCTGCTGCATTCGGGACTAGCTGAAGCTGAACAACAATTGTTGAACAACCAGACAGTAAGGCATTACAATAGTCCAACCTAGAGGTGATAAAAGCATGAAACAGTTTTTCTGCATCATTTGGTGACAATACACAGTGGGGAAATTAAGTATTTGATCCCCTACAGATTTCCTAAGTTTGCCCTCTTACAAAGAAACGAAGGGTCTATAATTTTTATCATAGGTTTATGGTAAAGGATTGAGACAAAATATCAACCAAAAATCCAGAAAAAGCACATGATACAAATGTTATAAATTAAGTTGCATATCAATGAGGGAAATAAGTAATTGATCCCCTACCAGCCAACAATAATTCCGCCTCTCACAGACTGGTTATGTGCTCTAGTGGTACACATATTAATTTAAGAAGGTGCTCCTAACAACATGTGGTATGTGTAAAAAAAAAAAAAAAAAAAAAGTCACCTGTCCACAAAATCTCTATCTTCCATTCAAACCTCAGTACTATTGGCAAGACCAAAGAGCTGTCAAAGGAGGTCAGGAACAAGATTTTAGACCTGCACAAGGCTGGAATGGGCTACAAGACCTTTGGCTAGAAGCTTGGTGAGAAGGAGACAACTGCTGGAGCGATTATTTACAAATTGAAGAAATACAAAGTAACCATTAATGGCCCTTTATGCAAGATTTCACCTCATGGAGTGAGAATAATCATGAGAAAAATGAGGGACCAGACCAGGACCACTCGGGAGGAGCCTGTGAATGATCTCAAGGCAGTTGGGAGCACAGTCACCAAACAAACCACACACAATACGCCTGCATGGATTGAAATCCTTCAGCGCAGCAGTAAACTGTCTGATCACAGGAAGAAGAGATGAGAGAACGAAAAAAACAACAACTCTAATTCAAGAAAATAAAGAAAGGCTCCGTGATTGTAACGAGAGTGCATTCGTTTTTCGCTAATCGCTAATTGCTTGTGCCGTGAGTGAGGTTGTGAGTGTGTGACGTTTGGTGTGATTACCATGTAATTGTGTAGGGAATGTGTCTAAATCCATTTCAATGCCATGTAAAGAATACATCGTAATTGGTTTCCCATAACAACAGAACCTAAAGTGTTTTCCTTTTAAGGCAGTTTTTTTTAAAATAACTTTCTAAAGTTACATTTAATGTTAACGTTCATTTCCATCAAATCTTCTGCTCTACACACCTTCTGGCCAATCACATCAGAGATAGCGACAGGCATTAAGTGTTGTGCAGCTCCACATGATCTGATGACCATTGTGTGTGTGTGTGTGTGTGTGTTTCTTGTCATGTAGCTGCAAATGGTGGAACTCTTGGTGGCTCACGGCGCCGATCTAAATGCCAAGTCTCTCCTGGATGAAACTCCACTGGGTGAGTGAGACACTCGTGATGTGGGCTGTAAAGTCACAAATGCACTAGATTAGATATTTGCTTCTTCTTTTTTTTATTTGTAAAAAAATGGAGATATACATTATATTTGCAGTGCATTAGGATTAACCTCTTATCTTCAAATACACTAGATACATTTCACTGTGTTTGCTCTGCGTGTGTATGCAGTGTTGGGCCAACACTTATTCTTTGTGTGTGTGTGTTTGTGTAGATGTGTGTGTGGATGAGGAAGTGAGGGCGAAGCTACTGGAGCTGAAGCACAAACATGAAGCTATCATGAAGAACCAGGACAAACACAAAGGCTCGCTGCAGAGACGAGCGTCCAGCGCCAGCAGCAGGGGGTCTGTGTGTGTGTGTGTGTGTGTGTGTGTGTGTGTGTGTGTGTGTGTGTGTGTGTGATATATTTATTAGGTCACTATAAGATTTTGGACTAAACAGGAGAACTAATTCTGTGTGTGTGTGTGAGCAGTAAGGTGGTGAGGAGGACGAGTGTGAACGAGCGCAGCAGTCTCTACAGGAGAGAGCACCATAAGGAGGCCATGGTGTGGCAGGACCGAGGCAGACAGGACGGACAGACGGAGGACGAGGATGAGGACAGACAGACGGACGCCGAACTCAAAAACATGGTGAGGGAGACACGAGTACACAAACACACACGAGTTCATGCCGAACAAATCTGTGAAAGTGAGCGTACTGTACACCTGCTGAAACCAGTCTCAGGTCTTGCTGAATTATATTTCTTTTTGTTAATATGTGCAAGAGTGCCAAACTATTTTTATTTAGTCAGCGGTCAGTTATGAAACTGTGGCTGTTTTAACATCCGGCCCACCTGCAGTACAGCACAGTATCATTAATTTAGTCTCTGAAGTGGTTGTCTAAAGGTCCTCTAAAGGTGACCTCTCCTCTTATGAGCTAATTTCTCCAGTTGCTAGTGTCATTTAGATAACATCTGACATTGTAGAATTAAATTCAGATCGTCTCTAACACTGTTGGCTGTTTCTGTCTCCCTCCGCATAGGCGGCGTCCACCAGCAGAGTCCAGGATGCCCGTCACCCCGATAACGAGCGAGGGTTAGAGAACGGAGACCGGGACCCGTTCGTAGGAAATGGCGGCACCTTCGTGGCTTCCTCGTCCTTGGTGCCTGGAGAGTCGCGTAGCGGTGGACGCAGGGACCGCAGCGCCTCCTATCAGCTGACTCCGGCACCGGCGAACCTGGACCCCGGTGACACGGACAGCATGACGCGGGACAAATCGCATCAGACTCTAGCGGAGCTGAAACGGCAGAGAGCTGCCGCAAAGCTTCTGAAACGCCAGGCTCCTGCTCCACCACTGCTTCCTTCCACACAGGAAGAGGCGGGGCCTGCCGACCAGCCGGTCTACTACACACCTGCGAGCGGAGATCCACCGCTACTGAAGCTAAAGGCACCAGAGGAAGAGGAGCCGGCCAATCAGAAAGAGCCGTGCTGTGGACTTATGTAGGGAGTGACGTGTGCACACACACACACACATGCACACACACACACACAGACAGCTTCACTGGAAAGCACAGAGAGCAAACTTCCTCAACGTTCCAGCAATAAACAGCATCGTTCTTGTTTTTTTTTTTCCTTTACATAAATTTTGTCTTCGATGCTCCAGCCTGTAAGATAACTTTACTTCCTGTCCTCATCATCCTGACTTCCTGATGTATTTATATAAACCGCACGTTTCTGTCAGTGGAGAGAGAAGTCCGAGCTCGAGCACTTTATTACCGACACGTCGGCGTTCCGTATACATTCCATTACCACGTGTGTTTATCGCGATTTTTTTCACCCCGTGTAGTGAACATGTGTAGGGTGTAAAGAGCTGACCCCAAAATGATTCCCTAATCTACATATAGTGCACTGTGTAGGATGCAGAACCCGGGGTTACACCCTACACGTATTAATATAATAATGCACATATTAAAGCGATTCCCAAAGTCCTCTCGGTTGACTATCTAGTGCACTACGTAGGGTGCAGAGTCACCAGGCTGAGTAGTTCAGTTTAAAAACATTGAGGATGAATGCATTCTCTCTTTTTTTTTTTTTTTTTTTCCTTAAAAGATTTATATTTAAAATAGTACATTAAAATGAAGATTGAGATAAAAGCTTAAATGTATGTTTTGAAGACTTTACCAGAGCGAATCTCACTCAGGCACAGCTGAGCCGCCAGAATGGCTGCAAAGATTTTAGATGGTTTAAAGATGAATAAAAGATATAACAACAAAAGATAAGGACAAATATTTTTGTAGATATTATTTTTGGAAGGAGAAACATGATTAGCTACATTTTGTCATTTCAGACTCCATGGGGTGTGTTTATGGTGTGGTTTGGGGCTTTTCTTTGGCTTCCTCTTTTACTTCTTGTACAAACACGGCTGATCAGGTTTTTTTATGTAAAATTATGGATTATTTTACATAAATTTGTGTAAACTATATATCTGTGTATTGACTTTAGTTTCCCAGTATTACACTGTAACATTTTAAGCAATAATACAGTTTTTCTTTGATGATTGATTCAGAGACGGATATCAAAAGTAAGTTTTTGATCATGTGACTGACTCCTTAAAACAGTCCAGAATAACGTATATTTTGAAGATAAAGCACGCTTGTTAGAGCGTGAAAACCATTATTTCTGAAACGGAAAGTAAAGACGAATCTTTTGAATCATAAATGACTCGTTTCAGCCTTAGATATGAGATTTCGTACGTATTCTTAACATTTATAAAAAGGGGAAAAAGAGAGAGAGAGTTATTGCGTCTGGTGTTATTGCGTCTGCAAATACAGTCTGTTTTTACGGTTAGTAAGTTTGTCACATGAAGATGAATTTGGATACTGGAATGAATTTGTATTTTTGCTAACGTACATTGTCACAAGATATATTTTTTACATAGTCCAGCTCTAGTTTGTTGTAATTATCCAGAAATATCATTCTCCTTGTCATCAAACTCATTTGCTTTATAAAATACGAACGTTAGTCAGCGTAGGAGAACGTGTTTTTTTAGTGCAGGAAGGATGCTGATTGGTCACGTGTGAAGACGAACAAGTCAAGCAACGTTCCTAGCTATCAGGAAAAACACATTGTGCACTACAGGATTGTGATGTTTAACAGTCATACGCTCAGTCAGGGGACATAACCCCCCTTTATTTCCCTGTATGAAAAAAATGTCTAGATCGGATCATTTGGCTAGCTAAGAACGCTACCTCGGGACAGTTCAGTTCACATGAAATGAACTGTTCAACTGGCGTTAACGTTATAAAACGTCCGAGTTGTGAATGAAACGGAAGTCGTCTTGGTGTTATGATGATGATCTCTTGTAGCTGGCGAGACGACTAGGTAGTTTTTCTCACGAACCTAATCAGATAGTTTTCTGGCACAAGCAATGAATTTAAACAAATGGTCGACCTGGAAAATTAAAAAAAAAATGTTTTTTTAATAAAAAATATATATTTATTTATTTATTTGATAAAGCACTGGACCGCCATGGAGGGAGTGCGAGTATAGATTTTTAACGTCCAGTTAACATCTGTTTCTTTGTTTTTGTTTGTTTGTCATCCTGCTGCCTTCAACTGCTGTCTGTTGTTCACTTTTTGGGACTCAAAATAAATATAACACAAAAAAAGCCTATATTTAAAGTTGACAGTTTATTGATCGCTATAGCTTTTTTTTTTTTTTTTTTTTAATAGGATATATAAAAAAGCTATTTTCATGGCGTATTTTCACAGTTTTACAGATGAAATTTCAGAATCTTATTTTTTAAAAAAAGTCTTAACTGACAGAATGTCTGCTGTCTGATGTTTTCGTTGCACAAAAAGAATTCCGTTTGAATCGAATTTATATAAAGGACCTAAAACTCAGTTATTTTTCTTTTGTTTTTTGATCTTTTGTTTAATACTGTATTAAATTTTCATATTGCGATAGACTTTCGCTTTTATTCCTCTGTGATCTTTTTTTTTTTTTTATCGCCGCATTGTAAAAAAATAAAAATAAATCTTGTGATCGAGTGAAAATCACAAGACAAGGATATAATTTTGCGTTATTTTGTATAACTGGCAAAACTGACATTGGCGCGTGCCTAGTGCATTCTTTTCAAAAAATGTTTTTACTTTAATTTAATTATGCTTTGTGTATGGGTGTGTAGAAGGTGTGTATGCATGGTAATGTGCGTCAGATGTTCTAAAGGGAAAGTAAAATTCTACTCTGTTTTGCTTGTATTGAGAAAAAAAACCTACAGAACTGGGTTCACACTGATGAAGATTTAAAAAAAAATATGAAGAAAGAATAAATAAATACAAATTTTAAAGTTTCAGGTTTCGGATTTTATTTTTTATTTATTTTACTTTTCCCTGTATCTTTGTTAAATGTGTAATCAAACTTATTTTTTTTATTAAATATTAAATTAAATATTTCAAAATGAAGTAAAAATAAATTTTTTTAATTTTATTATTTTTTGGAATTCATGAGAAAAAACATTTATCTGAATTTTTGCCGTTGGAGCTACATCTTACAAGAGCTGATCTCTCTCTCTCTCTCTCTCTCTCTCTCTCACTCTCACATACACACACACACACACACACACACTCGCTCAGACCCCCAGTCTGGCTTCGTCCTCAGTTTCACTACTGTGCTTCACATTTCTCTGGCCATGAACTCCTCAATGGTTGGAGGGGGATCGGGGGTGGGGTGGGGTGGGGTGGGGTGTGGGTGTTTAAGGTGGGAGGAGCTGGCCATGACTTTATGTACTCTTTGAAGTCACTGAGGTCATAGGTCATTCCCTCACAGCTGAAGGTGGTGTCCGTTTCTCCGACAGGGACATTGACATTGAGTGTGTTGATCAACTTTGATTATGTGAGTACGTGATTAACACCGCGCGTGTGTGTGTGTGTGTATATATAATATAAAAACCTAATGGGAAGAATATCAGCATGTGACTTATCAATTATATATACACACAATCAGCCGAAAACATTTATACACACTTTAGAAAAGAGAAAAACTTGTATAAATATTTAAATACTAAATTATATAACTTTGCAGTGGTTTCATGTTCAAGATTGTTTTGACTCTTCTGACTTTCCTTTATTTCCACTTTCCGTATTTGGTCATGTCCTGTTCCTTATTATTATCTTCTTTTTTTTTGTGCTCATCCTCTCAGAGTGTGTAAGTGTTCTGCTTCTGTTCTGATTTTACAGGAACATGCCAGTTGCTGTAAATTACTGAGTGGTGTGTTGAGTCATGGTGTGATGATGTTTCCTAAAATGCCAGAAACTGGCTTAGCAGTGAACTTAATGCTATGTATAATTACTTCATAGTTTTAGTTACAAGCTTAATACAGCATGGTTTTTAGATGTATGAGGATTAACTGTTAATCACGAGCCATCTTATGTTTATCATCCATGTTTCTTGGTTGTCTAGCAAACTTTAACCTCAGCTTCATCAGTCAGTCAGGTTAAATTTGTAAACTTTGACGTATGAACTTCACCATATCATTAATTGAACACAATGTCAGGAAAAGAAAAGGTTATCATTGACATAAACCTGAGGTTTGCATTTGCACTCCCCAACATGCTTTGACCAATCAGAACATGGAACTGAATTGTTGTGGGATAAGATCTAACAGATTAGTTAACACACTGTATGCATGCCGATTTGATCTAGCTGATTAAGCATGTGCTGTTTAGCTTCGCTAGGGACGTGTGACCTCTAAACACTAGTGTTGTCTCCCTGCATTTGATCCCAAAGAACCTTCAGCTGGTCAGAACCTGTGCTCGCAGGACGTTGCATGTGGTGGTGCAGTTGTAGAAACTCTAGACCCTTGAGGGGCACGATTTGTTCTTGCCAATTTTAAAAATAGCCGGTTCAACATGTGAATCCACTTGCTGCCAAATGAAGCTCAGCGCGTCGTTGTCTTAGATCTTAGCACATCAGGGGACTTGGGGAAAGTCGATCAATGCTGTTGACCAATGCTATACCTTTATTTAATGAACGGTGTACTGTACTACAGGATCTCCAGAGTCATGTCCATGCTCTATAGATAGATTGGTCTTCTTCACCAAGGAACGCAAACTCCCACAAGCGAACATCTTGACACCCAGGTGTTGTTTTGATGATCAGTAAGGTAGGAAATGTGTTCATTAGCTGTTTATAGGGGACCTGTTGTTACAAAAGAAAGACAAGCAGCGTACACACACATAGCAGAAGAGATGAAATGTGTTTATATACTGTATATACAGTGGGTACGGAAAGTATTCAAACCCCCTTAAAATTTTCACTCTTTTTTTATATTGCAGCCATTTGCTAAAATCAGTTGTATTTATTCACTTTTTTTTTTTTTTTTTACGATACTCACACACGCATTCGCACAATACCAGCAATTTGGGAATGTGGGATTTTAGTGTCGTTTTGAAAACCGTTTCTCCCACACATCAGCCTGCAGTTGTATTAATGGTCTAAATTTGCAGTTTAGTATCAATAATAAAGTCGATTAATAGCGAAGAAAAAAGTGCTGCGTTTTGTTGTTTAATTGTGAAGACTGTTGAGATCATAAGAAACGATTAAAACAATGCAAAAAAGTTCAGCTTACAGCGCATCTTTAGCCACCCAGTCCGACAGAGTCAATGACAACCCGAGGTGGGGCGTAAGTGAGTGCATGTACTTTGTTACTGTACTTTTGTAGTTTTATTCAAAATACATTCAAAAATATAGCAAATATCTGCACTTATCATTTTTGCATGGGGTTGTGTTACCTAAGCACTTTTGGGTGAAATACTTAAAGAGGAAATCTGTTGTCATCTGCTGATTTTATGCGTAATTGTATGACTTGTCTTTCCTTTGAGACACGCCTAATAATGCAACAGGGTGTTTGAAATCAGTAGCATGAAATAGAAAACATAAATACAGAAGTAAAAAAAAGTCTTTAATAACCACTACCCAGATAGCACACAGCTGAAGGGCTATAGCTGGGAGACAGGGGTAGCTGCAGATCGGAGTAATAGACGTGTCGAAAGGTAGGGGGCGTGCCGAAAGGTCTTTATGATTGGTTGTGCAAGTTGCCTGTTTAAAGGCTAATATTTAACGTTATTGTTCTTTCTAATGCGTTTAAGTAATGCAGCCAACATAATCCTCTATATTAAAATTCCATTCTTTTCCTGTAAGATATCGATATTACAAATATTCCTTTTTTAACATTCTACTGCGTTGCCACGGGTTACTGACGTCATCCTCGCGCGTTTGAGTCATGGGCGTGGCTAAAAGGGATATATAGCTCCGACCGGAAACTAACAATCAAATGAATTGTTATACCTATTGAATTGTTTTTCACGTCTAAAACTAATCATCTCTGTAATACAAAAAGTTTTATTGTTGTATAGTGAGAGAAAAAAAAACGTTAGATTGATGTGTGCATGCCCAATAGAGCTCGAGCTGTATTCCTTCTAACCTTAACCGTATTAAACCCATAATTAAAATCAAATTACAATTATTTAAAAGAATATAGTACAGAATATAGTAGCTGTTCATAAAAAATGTTATGTAATTTTAATATTTTTGGAATACTATTAACTTTGTATTGGTTAAACAAGACCAAAAAAGTTACAGAATTAGTCATTTAGAATGTTTTGAACTGACAGTTGTTTTTCTGTAGTTTTACTAAAACTGCATAAAAACTAAAAACAATTCTTGTTCATACTGTTTTGTTCACCGCTTTTTATACTGTTTTATATTGCTCTTTAAAATGTCACTTTAATCAACTAAAATAAGCCCACTTGCACTATTCTTATTGCACTGTTCTGTTTTTCACCATATCAGCCTTCTGTGTTGTAAACTGTCCCTTTTTGCAGAACAGTAACTCAATTATCTTACCTCTGTTGTCCTCCAAGTTCTCCAGTGTTATTTAAGTTTTTTTTTTTTTAGGTTTATTTAAGAAACCTAATTTGAATTCTCTATATGTATGCACTGTACATGTAGCAGAATTGACAATAACGTTGACTTTGACATTGCCTGATAAGGACAAATATGGTTCATAAATAAAGAGGAGGATGGGTACAGTTTGGTAACCTTTGAAGTGGCACTTATTCAGTAAACAGACACAATTTTAGCCAATAAAACATTTTATTTGGAGGCAGAGCTGCTCCGTTTAAGAGTGTACTCCACCCAACCTGTACACTCAATCTGCTCATTCATTCATTTATTTATGCTGTAGTAGCAGTCCATGGAACAGAATCCTTCAAACTCTCGGTCAGAATAAAATGACAAGGCCTAAAACATCTGTAGCGCAAAACGGACACCGATACAAACTGCCAACCCTTACTTCGAGGGAAAACCTGTCCGTGTTTCGTCTCACAGTGATATGTGTCTGTCGACAACAATTAAACGAACAATTAAATGACGAAAATAAAGAAAACTTTATTTATATTGACTAACCACACCAAGCCATGTTCTTTCACGCTAAGCTAGGATTACCGCTGATTGGCCAATGCAGAAGCTCCTTTCACCAGTGAGAAACCTTTCGGCACGCCCCTACATTTCGGCACGCCCTACCTTTCGACACGCCCCCTACCTTTTGACATGTTGATTGGCCAACGCAGAAGCTCCATTCACCCATCAGTTTCTTTCGACGTGCCCTCTACCCTTCGGCACGCTCCGACTTTTCGGCACGCCTATTGCTCCAGCCTGCAGTTATCACTACTTGATAGGAGTGCCAATGCCAATGTTGGCATCAGTGCTTGTCCTAATATTATTTTGGCCACTGGCCCAACATTGGCTCATTGGTGGGGCCAAAGATAGGTTGGCCCAACATTGGTTCAGTGGATAATGGCAAGGTTTGAAATTAAATTAGTCTTTTCATCATTGCCAATAATACGAAAACACATTTATATCTCCAGACACATAAATGTATTTATTTATTTACAAAAAAAATACAAACTAAAAAAATATATATAACCATTATGATTATTAACTACAAAAATAAACATCTAGAACAAACATTTCTTCTCTCAGCAAGGTGGATAAAAATAAATTTATACAAAGTACCCATTGCCTGAGACTGTCTTTTATATCAGGGGCTCTTCATCTTCCTCATCATCATTCACCTCGGCACTTTCACCATCAGCTTGGTCACTGTAGCTCTGCTGTTCTTTATCATTATCAACATTACATCATCATTGGAGAACTATGACTCTAATGTGTGTAAATACATCAATAATTTGTTTATTGTTTAAAATTTACTTTAAAAAATTTTCTTCGAAATATTTCTTTTCAACCAGCAAAATGATAAGAAAAACAAACATTTTCCACATTTGGCTTAACTCAGTTTAACAACAGTTCCAGTATTATAGCACACAGTTTTTCTCCAGATGAAACAAAATAAACACAGCAATTCAAACAGTAAATAACCAGCAAAATTTTTAAATGATATGTTTCATATGCCGACTACCTTAGTACATACAGTATATTTGACAACCACATAAACATACAAAAATGTAGCGTCCTAAAGCAAACCAATATGTACTTACCCAATGTTAGGCCAGCCTTTCTTTGGCCCCACCAATAGGCCAACAGTGGGCCCATGGACAAAATGACGTTGGGCCAACAACGTATGCATTGCCGTTTGCCCAAATTTGGCCCAACACTGGAGCATTGAGAAATGGATACCATAGTTTTTCGGAACTGTTTTTGAGCCCAGTGTTATTTGCTAAATGCATGGAATACCCCCTCTCCATAATCGCTATAAAAATATATATGTATTACAACATAATTTTATCACACAAAACTGGCTCAACAGAATTTTATGGCACTTGTGCAGTACATAGATATTTGCCTAATGTTTAACTTGCACCAACAGTTATGTGCTGGATTTAATAATCTACTTTATTAAATCCAGCGTGGTGGTCTGCCTGGGATGCGTGACTGGGGACTGGGGGCGGTTTCCACTTTTCTTAACGAAGATGGTCCTGGCCTCGGCTGATGCTGACAGCTGTTCACTGAGTCATGACTGCAATTGCTCAATAGTTCAGGACTGGAGTTTCCTACAGTCTACCATAACGAACTGGAATCCATACCAACTTAAACACATCTCCTGTTATACTGAACTTCCAGTCTCACACAGTATGATGCAGATCAATCCCTTCCCATCCGTTTTCACCCAAATGAGGATGGGTTCCCTGTTGAGTCTGGTTTCTCTCAAGGTTTCTTCCTATTGCCATCTCAGAGAGTTTTTCTCCGCCACTGTTGCCGTCATTCTTGGCTTGCTTATCAGGGACTCTCTCATCATTTTGATTTATACACATTTTATACAAACTTAAATAATTCTTTTGATTGTGTAAAGATGCTTTGCTACAAAGTCAATTGTTAAAAGTGCGATACAAATAAAATTGAATTGAATTAAAACTTATTGTGCAATTATTCTGAACTTTTTTATTTTCGTGCACTCAGAAAATAAAAAAGTCGCCCTGTGTTGTGAGTCATAATTAATAAGAAGCGCAATCCCTTTTGCTTGGTAGAGACAATGACAGACAGGCTGTGGGATATGAGGGGTTTCCAGGAGTCAGGAGTTCTGATGTAGAGCAAGGGAGACACCAGGGAACAAACTGAAGTAGAAAACAAAAACCCAGACTGTATAACCATGAGTGGCCAGGGAGAAGCCTGAAAATACCACAATGTTTTTCCATTTCCAGTCTATTTTTTAAAGAAGTGGTTAGCTATAGGCTAATTTAATTTCCGTTGAAAGTAACTTCCTATGAATTCATCATTGTTAATATGGTAGGTAATATTTTCTGATGACCCTAATGGGACCTAACTGTTGTGTAAATTCTCCCTTACTACAAACTTTACCATGATTGTTTCTGCTGTGTTTGTCTTTACTTCCTGTCAGAGGGACTCTAGCTGCAGAAAAAATGACAGACCAGGTTGTGGTTCCTGGTGTGAAGGTGTTGACCATGGACACCATGAACCCAAACGTGAAGAAGGTGGAGTATGCGGTGCGCGGACCAATTGTTCAGAGAGCTGCGCAGATCGAAATGGAACTTCGACAGGTACGAACAGGTTTGTTAATCGGTGTTGATGTGTAACTTTAAGATGAATGGGGTTTGTTGTTTCAACAATCAACAGTGGACTGATGGTGCATACAATATGTGGCTTATATAGTGCATGAAAAAGTTGTGGGTCTAGTGCTATTTCAAAATTTTCTCCTCTCGTGTAGGGAGTGAAGAAGCCCTTCACTGAAGTGATTCGAGCAAACATTGGAGACTGCCATGCCATGGGTCAGAAACCCATCACCTTTTTCAGACAGGTTGATCTCAAACAACAGAGCTTATGAATTATTAATTGTTGTAGTGATGCAAATTTTTATATTTTAAAGAATCATATTTTCTCTAAGACATAAAGAGATTGTGAAATATTTTTATATAGCTTATAATTTATACTAATAAATGACTAATGATGGTGTGTGTGTTTTAGGTGCTGGCTGTCTGCTTATATCCAGATCTTCTAGATGACGACAGGTTTCCAGAAGATGTAAAAAGTCGAGCGCGACGGATCCTTCAGGCTTGCTCTGGAGGAAGTCTGGGTAAGGACTCACGCTATACAAAACATTCCTTTTGAAAAGAAATTAAAATAATTTACGTCTTTTCAAAGGTTATAAGTAATAGTATTGTAAACCTGACTGATGACTTTTTGTTGCTTAAATCTTCTGTCTTGCATGATAGCAAGTACTGTGTGCTAGCTTTTGTACATGGCTTCCACAGAGTGAGTTTGTGCATTGTTTAGTAATCCTAGCGAGTCATCAATAATTACAAATTGTTAAGAGATCAAGGTTTAGTCTGTTCATTGCGACTTAAATATTTGACTATTTGTTCAACTCCGCTCCTCAGGCTCTTACAGCACTAGTCAGGGGATTGAACTCGTTCGAGAAGATGTGGCAAAATACATTGAGAAGAGAGATGGAGGGATCAAATGCAATCCAGATAACATCTACCTCACCGCTGGAGCCAGTGATGGCATTGTGGTACACACTCATACAGTCTCACACACAGACACACACACACACACACACAGTCACACACCATTTTTATAAGTGTGACAATTGTTTTTGTTTATTTGTTTGTTTTGGTGGCGGCACGGTGGTGTAGTGGTTAGCACTGTCGTCTTGCACCTCCAGGGTCCGGGTTCGATTCCCACCCAGGCTCGATTCCCGGCTCTGTGTGCATGAACTTTGCATGTTTCCCCCCGTCTTTCGTGGGTTTTCTCTCACAGTCCAAAGATATGTAGATTGGTGTTCCCAAATTGCCTGTAGTGTGTATGTGTGTGTGCCCTGCGATGGATTGGCCCCCTGTCCAGGGTGTACCCGGCCTTGTGCCCTAAGCCTCCTGGGATAGGCTCCAGGTCCCCGTGTCCCTGAATACAGGATAAAGCGGTATAGAAGATGAGTGAGTAAGAGTGTTTGTTCCGGTAAGCACCTCTGCTACATTCCTTACAGGCTTTAATTTTTTTACATAACGACATACAACAATAAATGCTAATCAAGTACATTACCGCTTGCTAATGTGAACCTGTATTTGGACAGCTACAAAGACACATCCAGAACCATTAGGGAGCAGAATTTTGTGAGGTCCATGCTACTAGCAATTTGCTAAAACTTACCATCCAGTTCCTTTGATGTTGCTGACAAGGTTTAACATTTAGTTTGCTAGCTAGCGTAGTTTATCAACACTCTTTTCTTTCTCCTCCCAGACGATGCTGAAGCTTCTGGTATCAGGTGAAGGATCTTCTCGGACTGGAGTGATGATCTCCATCCCTCAGTACCCGCTCTACTCCGCCGCCCTCGCCGAGCTTGCTGCAGTGCAGATAAATTATTATCTAGATGAGGAAACGTGCTGGAGTTTGGACATCCGAGAGCTGCGGCGTGCGCTGGAGGAGGCGAGGAAACACTGCACGCCTCGAGTCCTGTGTATCATTAATCCCGGAAATCCAACAGGTAAAAACGTCACAAGATCTGTAGTCTCAAAAACCTTTGAATTAAAACACTGGAGACTCCTTCCATTAATGTTAAATTAATAAAAAAAAATATACAACACAATTGTGACCAGTCAGAATCCAGAATTCGGCAGCAGTGTGGTGTTCGATGTTTTAAGCCTGGGTTTTCGTGGCTAGGTCAAGTACAGAGCCGACAGTGCATCGAGGATGTGATCCGCTTCGCCGCTGAGGAAAATCTCTTTCTAATGGCAGACGAGGTGAGCTCATAAAAATGAAACCCACTCCCCTGCATGCCTTTTTTCCCCTCCTTTCTTAACCCTATTTCACTTCATTTTTTCTGGATGTCCTTGAAAGATGCATTTTTTTATCCGTGCAGGTTTATCAGGACAACGTGTACGCGGATGGCTGTGAGTTTCACTCGTTTAAGAAGGTGCTGTTTGAGATGGGTCCGGAGTACTCAGGTCGAGTAGAGCTCGCCTCGTTTCATTCCACATCCAAGTGCTACATGGGAGAGTAAGTGTGTGTAAGAGTTCTCAGCTGGATCTCATTGTAATGTCATGTTCTGGAGTTCCCAAGTGATAGATGCTTCTTGAGCAGAGATTAAACAAATACTTATCAATTAGGACTCAAGTTAATTTAGTTAGCTTAAAATGCCTTCCTAAAATAGCTGATCCAATGCTATTGTATTTAACATGATAGCAAACTTGGCGATGTGTCACTATAGAAACTATCCATTATAATAGTTAACATTAGCTAGTTTGTAAGTAAACTTTGCAAGGTTGATATGTGTTTGAGTAGCTGCCTAGCTTTTTTTAACTGATTTAAACCAGTATGTATTTTAGGCTTACGTCTGACGATGAGTTAGTAAAAATAATTGCTAACTGGGGTGAGTTCACGGGTGAGGTAGCTTAGTGGTAAAGGCATTGGATTTCTGATTGGGAGGTGCTGGGTTCAAACCCCAACCAACCAAGTTGCCACTGTTTGGCCCTTGAGCAAGGCCCTTAAACATCAATTGTTCAGATGTAAAAAAAAACAAAAAAACTATAATATATGTATTGTAAAATGCAATAATGTAAAATTTCCTGGCAAAGTCAGAATAGATGTAACATTGTAATGATTGAAACTATCGTACTTATTGAGTGTTATGTCTTTTTTAATAGGTGTGGGTTTCGGGGCGGCTACATGGAGGTGATGAATTTGGACCCTGAGGTCAAAGTTCAGCTGACGAAGCTGGTGTCAGTGCGTCTGTGTCCTGCTGTGACTGGACAGGCTTTACTGGATCTGGTGGTGAATCCTCCTGAACCGCACGAGCCCTCATACGAAACCTATATTAAGGTGAAATGCTAAAAGTGTAAAGAATAAACATTGCAAACAGTAGACCTGCTTTGTTTTCCCCAAATGACATGAACATTCCAGTGACGAGGTGTCCTCCATTTTGACGATTAAAGCATAAAACTTGTGATGTGTTTCATTCTGTGTGTAGGAGCGCTCATACACTCTGGCAGAGCTGGCTAAGAAAGCTAGCATGACGCAGCAGGCTCTTAATCAGGTCCCGGGGATCAAGTGTAATCCGGTCCAGGGAGCCATGTACACCTTTCCTCGCATCCAGATCCCACCTAAAGCCATCTCTGCAGCACAGGTACGCCCCCTATTCATCCTGAAGAAATGTTCAGTTTATAATTAGCATTAAAGCGCTAAGTGGGTGAAGCTGTCACACTTTGTTGCTGTGTGCAGGCGAATGGTCAGTCTCCGGACATGTTCTACTGCATGAGCTTACTCGAGGAAATGGGCATCTGCCTGGTACCAGGCAGCGGGTTCGGTCAGAAAGACGGAACGTATCACTTCAGGTCTGTACAAAAAAGACAAGGAAATTAAATTTGTTTGTAGTGCTAATAAGCTAAGGGTTTGAATTTTTTTAGCATTCATTCTCAAAAGATAGATGATTAGCTTTTTTGGTAGCTAACTGTCCAGTTATATGTTCAAATGTGTTTTTTCACTTAGCACTGTTAGCAAGTTTAACAATAAGATTAGATCAGCATTTGTTAGCATGGTTAGATACAGTGGTACCTTGTGTATGAAAGCCCGCCTTAATTTTCATTTTAAAGCAGTTTTGGCATAAAAGCGACTGGACCGAACCAAACCAACCGCCGGCTAACTTTCACATATGTCCAAGAGCCATTCGAAACATGTTTGCATCAGAGGAAAGCCAAGTGAAGCAAGTTTACATATTGCGTTTTACCGCCGAGAAGGATGTTGGAGAGACGAGTGAGCTTACTTGCTGCCCAATGCAATGGCTGGGAGTACTTTATTTTATACCCACAGTCAAACAAAAGCATGAACAGCACATTCACACGAAGCCTACCTCCAATTCAGCCTAAGCATGAACCGGAGCACATTCCACACGTCACACACAAACAGGGCCGAAGCCACTAACCCAAACACCTTTCCCCAACATGGTAAACACACTGACATCCCCGCAAGGCATGCTGGTCGTCAGCCGCCGCCCCGCCCACGCCACAATATTTTTGTGTTTTTTTGGGGGGATTTTGGATTTTGTACAGGATTTAATAACGACATAGCATCATTTGTCCCAAAAATGTTAGCAAGGACGGTAGCAAGAAGAAAAGAGAGCTGCACTTAGTTTGGTTTTTAAAACAGCCGTTTCCAAGAGGAATCATAAATTAAGATTAAGTGAGATTTAATGTTTATTTATTTAATATTTTACTTTATTTACATGTCTTTTCAAAATGTTTTGATAGTTTTTATATGCAGAAACATGATTACAGTGTTCTTTTTGGTTGGCCGGAACGGATTATCAGCATTTACATAATTTCTTGTGGAAAAATGTGATTCAAATTTCTTAAGAACTCGCCCCTGAAACGGCTTGACGATATGACGTATGTCGCGGTATCACTGTATCTGAATGTCGTGCTTAGATGAGCATCCCATTAGCTAGCGGAATGTTTAGATGAGCTTTTTTTTTAATTAGCCATGTTATTAAGCTGAAGTTTATGTAATATTTGCGTGAGAGTGTTGACGTGCACACTTTGCTACTCCTCAGGATGACAATCCTTCCTCCGACTCAGAAACTGAAAATAGTTTTGGAGAAGATAAAGGAGTTTCATCAGAGGTTCACGCAGCAGTATTCGTAAACCCCACGAACGCACACCCAGAGCAAGCGGGACGACTTTGGGACACATTGGAACTGAACTTTTAATGTGTCATCTGGTTCTTATGTGATGCTGGTTGTGATTCTGAAGTGAGTAAGCATTAATCAGCAGGGGGGTGATGTGAACCTACTGTATATGTTGGGCATTATCTGTGAACCACTGGCGTGACTTTTACTTTAAGAGGCCGGCTAACTTGAGTTTTCATCAGCGTCGATAAATGGTTTTAAAAAATAAAACAATGAATTTTAAATGTTGTGTTTGTTTTTGTATTTCAGTAAAATATTATGTGCATTGTGTTGTTGATTTCTGGCCGGACGTACGGTAACATCATTTTAGAATGACTTATTATAAAAATAATTTTTTGAGTGTACATTTTTTTTTTCCATTTCTACCCAGTAGTTTGTGCCATTCATCAAAGGTGACAAGTAACAAATTATAGATACTCTATTACTCTATATACTGTGCTTAAGTATTTTTTTTGGTGTATCTGTACTTTACTTGAGTATTTTTCATATGTGATACTTATTACTTTTACTTACTATATTTTAAATAAAGACCTTTAGCTAAGGATCACACAAAAGTGCATTGATTTTCTTATCTCACACCATAGCATAACCTAAAAAACTATTTATTAGTTTGTTAACTCTGTCAGAGAGATATACTTGTAGGTATACTTTTACTTCTGAACTTACTACTTCAACCTGAGTAAAAATTTTAAGCCATGCCTTTATGTGTGAAGTATTCTTTATATATATTTATTTATATAGAATAATTCTTTTGATTGTGTAAAGCTGCTTTGGGACAATGCCAATTGTTAAAAGCTCTATACAAATAAAATTGAATTGAAGTATATATTGTACTTTCACTTATTCAATTATTGACTTATTCAATTATTCCATGCATTTGTGTACTTCTACCACCTCTGGTCATTAGTCTGTTGTGTATCTGTTGTATCAAACAACTCGTGTATGTGTAAGAGGGTGGACAGCCATTTCCTCAGATTGTTTTGGTGATCCAATCAGATCCAATTTGAGGAGAAAATGGAAGTGAGTGCATATTGCAGTCTACAGTTTC
Organism: Clarias gariepinus; assembly: GCF_024256425.1. Lineage (NCBI taxonomy): Eukaryota > Metazoa > Chordata > Actinopteri > Siluriformes > Clariidae > Clarias > Clarias gariepinus. The sequence continues at coordinate 4,105,435 of NC_071113.1, forward strand.
TCTAAAGTTTCTTTTTGTACATTAAAGGGTTCTACTTGGAGCTCTCTTTAATTTGGAAACACTGAAGTAGAGTTGTATGTAAAAAGGAAAAATGTATAAAGTTTCTAAAAATTAACCTTAAAGGTCCTTAAAATTTTTCACACCGCAATCTGTTTCACTCCTCCTTAAACTGCATCATTTTGGTGTCACATTACTGTATGTAACAGGGAGGTCACTTTGGGTGAAAAAATCTAATATGTTATTTTACTGCTGTACAGTACATGCACATGCCTCCCTTTTTCTCCGGGCATGGGACCGCCACTGCATCCACCGGCTGGAGTTTAGGCATTGGTTGGGAATCGGACCTGAGTAGGCGAGAAACCTACCACTGAGCACCCAATGCCCTCTTCCTTAATGACGATAACCTGCTAAAACTGATGCAGTGTGTGAAAAACCCCAGGGGGATATCAGGAAATAAAATTGCGCCAATCCACTGCACACACCAGAGGGCGCCATGACCTCCAGTCTGTGGCACAATGCAATATCACACAGTGTTTATAGACAGATACATCAAAGCTACATATGGTAGAACTTTATTGATTGAAAGTGTCCAATTTATATATTTGTTATATACATTATAACTATAGTGATATGACGTTAATAACCAGTGCGTTCATTGGGTTACTGGGAGAAAGTTACTCTTGTTATAAGACTTGTTATAAGTTTTTCTGCCCTGGCTGTTTATTTACCCCTGAGTGAGTGAGGGTGGCTACATCATGTCCATCATGTTTGGTTTAAGGAATGAGCTCTGTGTTTGGGTTTGTGCACCGAAATAAAATATAAACTTAGAAAACTTGTTCTTTCTGTGCTTGGTGGGTTTCCTCCGGGTACTCCGGTTTCCTCCCACAGTCCAAAAACATGCAGATTAGACTAATTGGAGTTCTCAAATTGCCTGTAGTGTGTGATCATGTGTGTGTGTGTGTGTGTGTGTGTGTGTGCGCCCTGTGATGAATTAGGATCCTGTCCAGGGTGTACCCCGTCTTGTTTCCTATGTCTCCTGGGACTGGCCCCCCCGCGAGTGAGTATATGAGAGTGAGTACATACATATCACAGTTTTTCTGAATTGCTAAAACACATTTCCTAAAATCTTATATCCTATCCTTATATCTTTGTCTCAAAACACTAAACACAAACTCTAAAATTCAAGCTACAGTCACAAAACCTTCGACTTGTGTAGCAAAAGCAAACATTTGATCCTAAACTATTTTAACTTTACTCAAAATCAAGCACTACTGTCAAAAACCACACAAAACTAGCCAATGTGCAAACACAACTTAGCGATACACACTACATAAATAAATACAAAACACTGTGGGATAGCGGGAAAATAATATTTATTTATTTATTTATTCTTGTACTCACATTTAAACAAAAACTGCAGCAAAGAAAGTTTTATAAAAAATGTATATATATAATTATTATTATTATTATTATTTTTTTGCTAGATTAAATCCAGCTTCATCCATGAAGATGTATTCGTGAGGCCTAACCATTGAGTCAAGCTTAAGGATTCTCTGTACACAGTGAAAACAAACTACATTTAGTTCTGTAAATGACACAGTATGATGCATACATGTGCTGCTTCCCAGACAATACAGTATACATTCTAGTACTGAGTTTACTGTAAAGTGTACTTACATGCACATATTGATCGTTCACTCTCTCTCAGTTTCGCTCAAATGGTACCTGATAAACTTGTTTCATCCTTATCTTGTTGTGTTGGAGGACACGGTCAATTGTTGACAGACTCACACTATTTATTTCCTCAAAATGTATGGTGTCTTCTAGAATCCGCTGCTGTATTTCACGCAGTCGAATTGCATTATTTATTATTTTGACGGACCATATCCACAGTGTCTCCTGGTGTTGTGAGAACATACGTGTTCTTCCACCCTCATGTGGCCGTCCTTCAATTCTTAAAAAATAATAATAATAAAATAATAATAATAAAAAATATATATAAATTTTTTTATTCAGTAAATGTTTTCAAACACAGTACCATTAAAATTTTTTTTTTTTATTATTGTCCCCTTACTGAGACAAGTATACTTTTTACCTGTTTTCTTCTCTGAAGGTCCAGATTATAGTAGCCACTAAAAATCTGCTTAGGTTTGGTTGCACACGTTGTCCTGCCTCCCTTATAGTCCTGTCATGTACCAGAACATGATCCTTGACAGTTGCTTGAATGTCGTTTGAAATCACAGATCTTCTTCTTGGTCTTAGTCCTTGCCCACCACCTCTGACACGGACTCCTCTTCCTCTTCTATTGTATTGCTCCATTGTTGGATCCACTCATGCCATTTGCATTTGACTAGGCTTATACTGTATACTGTTTACTAATTGGGTTCACTGATTGGACATGTGTGTTTTCAGTTTTGAGTGGTAGTGTGTAAATGATGAAAACAGTGTGTTAGTTGTGTTTAACTTCTGTAGCCTGTGTGCACCATCCACCATCCTGGGTACAAGTGCACCACACTGCTGAATGTGTTTTGTGTTCGAGAATGTGTTTAGAGGTAAATGGCGGATTCTGATTGGCAAATTGTGCCCTAACCAGAAGAAAAGTGTTTAAGATTTGACAGGGATTGATTTGATGAAAGAGTTTTGTTAGTTGACAGTTTAGTTTTTACAATGGGATTAATGTTTTAGCAATTCAGAAAACTGTATTATAGCAGATTAGCATCCCTGACTGAAAAGGCTGAGGAAATTATGCAAGCCGAAATGACTCATCAAGCTTCAACATTTTGCCATCTGGTTTTGGAACATTTTCTTCATCCCTCCATTTAGCACAGGCGTTAATGACGGGCATTAACAAGACGGGAAGCAGCTCTCCAAAAGCCAAAACCGTAAAAAAAAAAAATCTGGCTGCTATTTTGTAACCTTATAAAGGGAAAGACTGAAGCAGTTGAGGAGTGTGTACTCAGTTTGGGGTGCGCACTTCAGGATTATTTCATAGTCTAGCCTGTCTGGTATTTATCTAGCCGGTTAGTTTAAGAGCTGTGTGCAGTTAGTAACTCTTGAATGGTAATTTTCGCTCTGGAATTGATAAAGGGAATGAAGGTAAACTGTGTAAAAAAGCTCCTGGAAAACCGTGCCATGGGAAGATACTGTTCTGGGAATACAGTGGCTTTAAAGGGGCCTAGAAAACAAGTGTACAAGTGTAGTAAAAATTTTACTTCCAAGCCAAGTAGCTGTGATGCTATGATCTAAACAGATAAGAAGGAAGCTGATATCAGGCTGTACTGTGCACAGGGGAAGGTCTATACAACACCTCTGCTGCACAGGTCCAGTGGGATGTAGGAGGCGCGCCCTCTTCTGAGTGGTTAGGGCAAGTCAGCTAGGGTGGATTGGAGCGTAGGAATAGTGAAACAGAATTAGAAAGCGACAGGAAGTCAAAAGAGGGTGGAATTTATTCAGAGTCGGGCAGATGGCGGATGCTAAATTTATCAAAGATGTAACTTGGGCAAAGAAAAGTTTTGTTTGTGTTTGTGTGAGAGAACGAGAGAGAAAGACGGAAAGAGAGAGAAAAAGTGAGAGAGAGACAGAGAGAAAGAGAGAGAGAGAGACAGAAAGAGAGAGAGAGAGAAGAAGAAGAAGAGAGACAGAGAGAGAGAGATGGTACCAGATCAGGTAAGTGGATAGAACAGTGGCTGTCCGTCATTATTACACACACAATTCTTGCTATAAAATGGGCATCTCTCTCTCACTCTTTCTTTCTCTCTCTCTCTCTCTCTCTCTCTCTCTCACACACACACACACACACACACACAAACACACATACACACTTCCTTTAAATGTCTAAAATCACAGTGCTGACTTCAAAGTGGGTTGCCACGGTAACCAGGTAAGTGGAGGTTGATTAGAGCGTCTTTTGCCAGGTTAGTAACACAAGAGAGACAGAGTGAGCACAAAACACAACAAACGATAAGCGTTTAATGTCATTTCAATAAAATCTACTGTAAAGCTGGCCAGCGGTGGTGGGTAAGGATAAGCGTAGTTTTAAATGTGAGCTTGATTTAGTTCATTCCTTCAGAATTCTGTCCGAGCAGTGCTGTTTATACAAGGTGACAGAGACTGGACAGAGAATTGACACACAGCCAGTTTACACATGTAAGTTTGGACCCTTCCTGCTCGGACATTCCTCGACTACATTTTCACAGCTGTTAAAAATAACACTTCACTCGCTACCGTTCCCCCTCCCCAGGTTTTCTTTAAACCTCTGATATATGACCGTTTCCTCTGAAGGGACCGGCACTAAGTTGGCTGGGTCTCATTTCACGTCAGGCCATTAACCCTGTCCCCTCTCCAGCCGCGGCCACTTCAACTAAATGGATTTCAGCTGTGGTGAAAGTGCCTCATGGCGTCGTCCCAAACCACAGACTGCTGGAATCGAACAAGCAAACCAATAAATAGCAGGACCCTTTGGGTGGCATTTATGACAATATTCTTTGCCAGAGGTGTTATTTTGATACAATAATAAGAGGCTACATCACATATGAACACTTTTATGTTTATAACATTTAGTTCTATTGGGCCGCATCCCATCAGCTTATTATGATACCGTAGGCAACTTTCACCAGGATGTTTGTCAGGCTAGGCATCCGTGGGTTTAATGGAGAAAACATACGCTTGTATGATCTGGTTGCTTTCGCTGTATGTCCTCTCTTAGATGCCTTAAAGCCTGGCAATAGAATACTTTCTTGCCGGTCTGGACCCTGAGGACAAATTCTTGATGCACAATGCTGCAAATGTTGAACAAGACAACGAGCACACACTTGGTCGAACTGTGGACCTGCCTCGCCTGTTTCGATCATGGAGATGATGGGCTCTTCCACAGTGAAGACTGTTGCCTCATCACATGTGAAGATTGTCTGGACGGTTCCGTATTACACACTGACAATAGCAGCAATGTTGTGGATTGTATATATACATACACACTACCGTTCATGACAGGCAGTTTTATTATGGTGCTTGACAATACTGTTCTTGCAAGAACTATTACAGAAAGGCTGACCTCTGTGTCTTAAAATAACAACTAACTGTTGTTTTTGTTACGTAATTACCTAATTCCATATGTGTTATTTTATAGTTTTGAAATCCCCAGTATTGTTGTAGAATGTAGAAAATAAATCACTAAACAAAAACAAAGAAATTTGCAAGTGACCCCTAACTTTTGAAAAGTAGTATATATATATTATTCAATTATATGTTACATTACAGTACTGGGGTCAGAGCACAGGAGAGTGCAGCCAGCTTACAGCGGCCCTGGAGCAGATAGGGTTAAAGGCCTTGCTCAAGGGCTCAACAGTGGCAACTTGGCATTATTGGGGCTTGAACCCCCAAACTTCCGATCAGTATCCCAGTAACCCACAGCTTTAAGCAATTAAGCCACCACTACCCCATGTGTGGTCTAACTTGCTGTCCTATTTCATCATCAAGTTAGAACATGAGTAAAATCCTGCTTGAAACCGGGCAAATGTGCCACAGATTCAACATTATTCGGCAAGTTTGCTGTGATGATGCAATAAGTTCATGTTCAAGGTGTTTTAAGTGGCACACATGCTTCAGAAACAGAAAAACATCACTGGAAGACCACGAGAGATCAGAAAGACCTTTAACAAGCTCAACCCCGGTAATGTTGAAACCATGTGATTTGAACATGTCGCTGCCCAGTTGGTCCCCAGGCTGCTGATCCAGGAGCAAAAAGAACATTGCATCAAAGTCTGCCAAGAACTCTGTCCTTTATGCTAAGGAAGATTACTGGAGACAAAACTTTGGCCAAACTTTGTGGCTAAAACTCTGACTAGACTATCGTAGTACCATTGGTTAAGATGTGAACACTCCTAAATAACCTTCTAGCCACTCTCCTAAAGAGATCTGAGAAGGTAGAATTTTAAAATAACCTGAATCGAAATAACCAGTATAACTATCTTGGGCTGGTTTAATATAAGTTTTTAATTTCAAAGTCACTTTATCATGCAACCTTGTTATATTTTTATACACACCTCTCTCTCTCAGACTACAGTGGTGTGGTTGGGGACAGAGCCATCATGGTTCTTCTTTTACATATGTAAGTTTCATACTGTAAAAACACCCACACCCCCCATCTGTCACATCACTATTTGCAACTTTTATTTATTCACCTGGTGCATGTCATCTACAGATTTACTGATATCCAGCCTGACCTCTAAATTGATTTATCTAAAATGCCATGGCTGTATTTCTGTGCCCTCGATGCCGTGTCTCGTTGACTGACGAGTGCTGCTGTGTTTTGGTAATAAATCAAATAATCCACTTATCACCATCTTAACCCATGTTTAGTCTTAACATTCTGTACACTCTCCTTGTCCTAAGGGTCAGAAAGAACCTTTTCGTTAAACCCCCAAAATAAAGCGGCTTAATTGAACTTTAATCCCCAAATCTATTTTTCATGAAGAAACTACTTGTCCATAGCCATAGAATTTGTGAATATTTGGGGTCTCTCTGGGGAAAGTCATGTTGGGAAAAGTTGAAGGATAAAAAGTCTTTTAGGGGTTCTACTCTGTGATTAAAAATGATGTTTGACAAAACACGGGTTAATTATCACCAACCGCCTTCCTTTGGGCTTTTATTATACACTCGCATTACTGCATCTCATTCATGAGTAACACATTTGTTGTACTTTCAGAATTGTTATTTAACTACAAGAGGTGCAAGTGAACAGTGTTAACTACTAAAGCCCAATCCCAATCCCAATTCTACCCCTTCCCCCTACCCCTCCGTTTGGCGCGTTCACGTGAAGGGGTAGGGGTGTCTCATTTCTCTTTTGGTTGGAGGGGTAGGGGTAAGGGGAAGGGCCAGATAGCCCTCCAAACGAAGATTTTTTGGGACCTCGCTTCAAACGAAGGGCTAAGTGAAATGTTCAAGATGGCTGCTCACTCGAGCGAGCAGACCCATAAATGTAACAAATTTTTGCCATTAATAAGGATTTTTATGACAAGTTTTCATTATATGTATATTACCTTTAGTCTTGTGTTTGTGTTTCTGGTGATGTTCTGTAAGGAAACGTTTCCCAAAAAATCGCTAAAGTTTGCTAGCGGATAGCACCGATTGCACGATATTACAAAAAGATATTTTTTATGTCATATACATTTTACTGCATGCTACAAACAAATATGAAAGTTCAGTAGCACGGCAGTTTGCCGAGCATTTGATAACGCATTGTTTGTTTTGCTTACGGCCATATGTGTACATGTAAATGAACGGATACGTATGATGACGTATAACAGTGTTGTAGTGGTGTCCCATTTCTTAGGGGAAATATTTTAACCCTTTCCCTTTCCACTTCGTTTCAAGGGACAAGGGAAAGGGGCGAGAGGTAGGGGAAGGGGTAGAAAATAGAATTGGGATTGGGTTCACGTCACCGTGCAAGAGACTCTTAGCTGCAGTAGTGAAACACTTGGATAAGTGCATTAACGCAGCAGGGGATTATATAGAGAAAGAAAGGGAGCTTTTACTCCCAGAACTGTGCTATGTGATTCTAAACAATCGATTGCCCCACTTCGACTGGAACGCCCCTCATACTGTACATATTTTAGCAAGCTATTTGTTAAATACACTACGGCAACTTTTTATGTAACCAGTTCAACAATATTTTCAATTGAAACACATCACAGGATGTGAAACACAACTCTTGGGTGCCTTTACAAAGCTTGGAAAAGAATAGCAGCTCACTTCAGGTATTCTTGCATGTGTTGACTTCCTGTCTGTGATAAGACACGTGATATGAGAAATGGCAATGTGGAATTCGAACAGCTGCCACTCTGTCAATTCTGTGTCTATACCTACATGCGGTCAAAGACTGGGGTTTGGCAATGTGCCTTGTAGGCGGAACCACAAAAGCCCAGCACATTATACAGTAAAGGTTAGACTTAAAAAGGCAATAGAAAGCTTTTCCTAAGCAGGATGACCTGTTTGCACACTGTGTATTGCTCTCATGCAAAAGGGCAAAAACTCCGCTTGTGTCAGTGTGGGGTACTGATCCATATCCAGTTAGAAAGAGGAACAGTTTGATCATATGCATGAATATTATAATTTAACACTTGAATATTTTTAATATAGTGTGAAGATCAGAAAAATGTGCTACCTATTATTGCATTTTCAAAGAGTTTGAAGTATGTTGCGTACTTACAAATGGAAATGACTAGAATTAATTAAGCATATAATTTTTATGTGCATGCTGATCTTAGTCAGATCATTTGCTTTAAGGATCCATTTATAAATCAACAGAAAACCTGTAACATTTTTATGGTTTAAGTCCGATTTAATGTGAAGTAAAAAACTATTTAATTAGTACAAGTGTCCGTTATATACACAATATAAGTCTTAAATGTTCATCATGCTGTTACAGAGATACTGTACAGTGTTCAGAGAAGGACACTATCAGCCCAGATCAGCTGCCAGGCGCGTGAACTAATCAGCCCTGGGGACGCTTTACATCACGTGACCGTGAGTCCTCGCTGCAGGCGGGAATCCCAGAGCACGCGCGAGCTCATTTCCACAGGATCGCCGGTTGGGACAGGACAGACTTTCCGCTACCAGCAACACACACGCACGCATACACACACACACATACACACATGGTTTAGTCTGAATGGTGTGCAACTTACAAAGTCAAAATGTCCCGTCTGGAACAGAAAACAGACTGCTCGAGCCAAACCGGTAAGAGAACTCACTTCACACACTTCAGTCAGACACACGCTCGTTTCTGTAAAATATGAAAATGTTTAAAGTATTATTATTATTATTATTATTATTATTTTATTACCTATACAATCGTTTTATCATATTTTTTCCTTTTACAAGGATTAGCAACATGCTAACCAAATGAATAAATTTGGGCATCTTCTGAATAAAAACATTGGGTTACTTTTTTTCTAAATATTTTGCCTACCTCATTACTAATTAAACCTTATATCGGCAACAATACTAATAAAAAAAGCAGTTTTTAAGCGTGCTTCAGAATTTTCTTCAGTCAGAATTAAATGTTACCTCACATGAGGGAGGACTTCATTATTAGAGCTGACTAAATTTACATTAATCAGTAGGGATGGGAATCACCAGTCACCTCCTGATTCGATATTATCATGATACCTCTGTGCCGATTCTGTGATTCTAAAAAATCACAATTTTATAAATATCTTGATTCGATATTGCATTTTTAAACCTTAATTTAAACCTTAGTAATTAATTAAATGTAATGTGTGTGTAATGTTCCTTATAATGTTGGGTTTCCCTTAAAAAAATACAAAACAAACAAACCAAAATCCAAGATTTTCACATTTTACTCATAGTATGGGGTACAGATTTTAGACTAATTTGCACTCGTGGTGTTTTGAGACTGGAACATTATGTAATAAGTGGGTTGGAGAATTTTTTTGGGAAAAAAAGCAGATTGGAGGCTTTAAATGTGCACGATATGTTATAATGTAATGCCATAAAAATGTGCTTCTGTTGCACCACTCTGAAGCTTCTGCGCTCGGTACAGAATCGTTTATAGCTGAGACTAATCGGACGATCACGCTAAAAACAAGCAAATTCTGTAATAAATGAAAAAATAGTTTTTATAATAGTTTGATATGTGAATCACTACACAAAAGAATCACAATTCATAACTGAATCGATTTTCTCTTCCATCTTTAGTAGTTAGAGAGAAATTTATCTTTATGTTTTAAACCTCAGAAATTGTGTAATATCTTATTTTATAAACCCTGGCAGTAATGTCCACAGCCAGCCAAGGCATGTTTATATTGTAATGCAGGTTTATCCACCTCTTAAATGTTTTTATTAAATGCATTTAATATCTTGTTCTACTATTTTAGCAGCTCTCTAATAATCTAAGGAGAATTGCATTTTTTAATATACCATACTTGTACAAATAATCTGGCAAATTTGTACGACATGATAAACAATAGTCAAATTAAGAAAACAGATGTCTGGTCCAGAATAGTTGTTTGAGTGACGGGTAAACTGGTAAAGAATCTGATGGAAATGTTTTACATTAATACTGATTAGTCTCGGCCCACTTTCAGACATGATACAGATGTGTCTCAGCTCTGTAGGGAATGACACTACTGTAGAAAGTGAGGACAACATCACCCTATTTTGGGGACCAGAAGTGATTGGACAAAATCACTGTGGCAGCGGGAGCGTGGTCCAGGGATGCTGAGAGTGGAGGTTAATGGGTTGATGGGTTGCTTTCCACATTATCAGAATTGATACTTATACAGTAATATTATTAATATTATATGTGAACTTCAGAGGTGTCTTTTATCTGAAGCCTTAAGGGAAGGCTTTAGACACCCTTGATCCAAATTGTCTAGCTTTGTTCTGAACCACCCACCTACCTAGCTCTCTAATCAGCTTTTTATTTAAGTATACAACATTCCCTCCAGCAGTCTATTTATTACATTTCTGTTCAGTGCACTGTTAAGCTAGCCATATATCTGTCAGACCAACCATCTAACTACACATTTACCCATCAGCTTTCTAGCTACTGTAAGAGAAGTTTTGGTGCAGGAGTTTTTTCTAAGTGGTTGTGGTTGTATTTTTATACTATTTCCTGACTAATTCACTGGCCATGGTGCTGAACCTGTGCTTTCTGTTGGTGCTACCAGTGAGAAAGACCCAGTTTTACAGTTGTGGTGTGCCAGGACAAATAGATATACAGTACAGGACAAATAACAGGCATGGAACCACCTGGTGCTCAGAGGATTGTGTTCTTTGCTTCTACCTTATCTTAAAAGGGAGCATAGTCTCTGATGAGCATGAAGGGCAGAATGATAAGTATGTCAGTTCTGCTTCTGCCTATGATAATGCAAGATTCTCCTCCTTCTCTGCTCAAACAGTGTTAAAGTAATGGGGTGCTTTACAAACCCACCTGTTGGGAAATGACAGCCTTCAGTCCTTTCAGCTTTTTTGCATCTTTTTGGAGGTTTGGGTTCATGAATAGTGAGTCAAAGTCCTTCAGCTACTGTACCCACAATTTCATTCCTGATAGCACCTTATTTTAATTTGGTGGTCTGATAAATCCTCTGATGGTCTTCAATCTTGATCCATTGAGGACTTAGAGGACAACAGCTTATTCTTTAGATCTGGAATCTGCACATTGGGTGCGCCCTGCTTTGTACAATGGAATTAGCTCCATCTGTAGAGTCACAGGATTCCTGAGTAGGCCACGACTGAAAGGTTGCTGGGGACATATTCTATTCTGCCCTACCCTGGTCCTGATGCTAAAACCTATCTTGGAAAAAAAGTGTTAAATTACTTTGCAGTTAATTGGGTCTGCACCTTTAAGTGGAACTCAAATGCAAGAAATGCAAGTTTCTGCATGCTTCTGTTTATTCTGATACCTTGGAGAAGTTTCTGCAACATGGGTTCACTTGCTATTGTGTTAATTTTACCCACTCTAGTAGAGTATTAAAATGTAACAGTAGCACAGCTGTCCAAAGTTTCTTACTTCCAGGCCTGTGGCCAAATACTTTGAGTGGAGAGAAACAGTATGCCTGTGGAACATCACTCATAGTTAATGTTTGAGGTATCCCTGGCACCTACCCTTTAAGATCTGGGCTACAGTGTCCAGCCAGCCTTTCTGTCTGAATTGTAGACCTTTACAGCTTGGATACAAAGTTGGCATTCTGTAACAGTTGACCCCTTGGCTGCAGAGATTACTGTAAATATCTACTTCCAATCAACACCTGATAATGGTGAGCCAACTGACTTGGGTCCAAGTAGGTTCTAATGTTGTTATCTAAGATCATATTGGTAATGTACTTGCATTGCCCATGAGAGTTCTTGTGCTTTCCCTGTACAGGGTTTAAGGTTGTCCTCTATTTGTGCTTTAAGACAGGCTGAAAGCTTTTGTGTGACCTGCTGTTGTCGAACGAAGTCTTGTAACAGATGCATTGTGTTGGCACAAACACAAAAATACACATCTCTGATTACTTACTTTTTTTAGCCTGTCATTTTAGTCTCCATGATGTCTGCTTTCTGTACTAGTGTTGTGTACAGTTACCGCCCTGGGCGGCATTATACAAACACAAACCACATACACTTAGTCACTCACTCACTCACTTATCATCTATACAGCTTTATCGTGTATACAGGCATATCGCAGGGGGGCCTGGAGCCTATCCCAGAAGACTAAGGGCATGAGGTACACCCTGGGGACAAGGTGCCAATCCATCACAGGGCACACACACATGTTCACACACAGTGGGATTTGGAATTCAGCTTTGTAGTTTGTGTTATCCGTAAAGAGAACAACACGGATGGATCAGGACCAATTCAAAATGACTTGCTGTTACAAAGGAAACAGCATGGTGTTTAAGATGACGTAACATTCTTAGATGTGTGTTTTTACTGAAAGAGCTTCTGTGACTGGTTGTGAATATTGGTTTTGGCAGGCAGCTGCTCTCTTCTCAGTACTGCAGACCTATAATTAAAAATTGTTTGAACAGGGAATGATACAGATAGTTAAATGTTCCAGTAATGTTGTGTTCTATATCTCCACTTGTCGATGCCTCTTATCCAATCAGGGCTAACTGTTGTATAATAACGTAAAACGGTTTATACCACATCATTGTTGATTTCTGAAATATGATTGTCAGACTGTCCTATAACAGCTGAAAGGTTCTATAATATGGACAGTAGTTGTAAGATAAAACAGCCGCAAGCAAATCACATTTTATAGTTTAAAAAATAAACTAGTTGTAGATTTGTAATAACTGGCAAAATTGTTAGCGACCTGTCTCTCCATAACTCTTTTTCTTTTTTCGCCTATCAGATATAAAACACCTTACATGAGTTACTCTGGCACACACACACACACACACACACACACACACACACACACACACCTCCCCCTCAGTGCACTGTTCAAAACAGTTGATTACACTGTCCTGTCACACACAGGATTACAGCCAATTAAATGCAAATTTACTTCTGAGAACGCTGAGAGAGAGAGAGAGAGAGAGAGAGATGAGTAACCAGATGTCGATGGGGGTCACATGTCAGAAGGTGAAGATGTGTTACCATGGTTACAGATAAGTTTCAGGGTAGAAAAATCTCTTAAAAACATATGGATTTACCCAGTATTAAAAATAACTATACTATATAACTCCGTAACTCTTCATATACCTGTGAGAATGATTCTAAACCCCAGATCTGTGTCCCAGTAAACAGTTCTGGGATTAATGTGGGCATTAACATTAAACCATTAAAAAATAATCACACAAACCTTTGTTGTAGAAGAAAACCTAAAATTGGGGCTGCTTTGCTTAAATAATCGCATTGCAGTTCTTTTGACATATATTGTAATTGCAGTTTTATTTACACTCTTATATGTAAGTATTAAATGTACAGTTTTGTATTAAAGAGTCAAAGGAAATAGTTCACATTATCTCATTAAGAGAAAGTTTGCCAATACAGTGGAATCTCGGATTACGAGTAATGTGGTTTACGAGTGTTTTGCAAGACGAGCAACAATTTTTAATAATTTTTTACTTGAAAAACGAGCATTGTCTTAGTTAACGAGCACCAAGTATCATGTTTCACGCATAACAAGTGGGCCAACGGTTTTTCTCTCTCTTGCAGCAGGATTGTAGGTAATCGTCTCTCCTGCTGGGTGAATACACACACGTGCTGTGTGTGTGTGTGTGTGAGATGTGCGTGTGCATCAAAAATTAAACAGCTCCTCACCTTTGAAAACAGTCGCGACTGAGAAGAGTTTGTGTGTTTATTTGGCAACCTGAGAGAAGGGGAGCTGTAAAGCCGAGACCCATCATCTCCCCTGCTAGGTCTTAGTGCTTGCTGTGTTTTTGAGTGTGCGTGTGTGTGTTTGTGTCTGTGTAAGGCAGAGAGTTTGTGTGTTTGTTTGGCAACCTGAGAGAAGGGGGCTGTAAACGCGAGCGAGCCCCCCTTCAGCCCCCCTCCTCTCAGGTTGCCAAATAAACACACAAACATCTCTTTGTCGCGATTGTTTTCAAAGGTGAGGAGCTGTTTAATTCGTTTTTTGTTGTTGTTTTACTTACTGCAGTGATCCTGTTAGTATGCGCTCACGTGAGTGTGACTAGGAATGTTCCTTGCTAATTTTTAAATGGTTTTAAAAACGGTCTATCCGTTAATGTGTGTGTGTGTGTGTGTGTGTGTGTGTGTGTGCGCGCGCGCATTTTACACACATACACTCTGCATGCACAAACGAAAACCCTTATCTGTCGGGGTTTAATTTTACATTTTTTTAAGGTAAAGTACAGGTTAATTTGTTTTATTTTTACTTTATATTTTGTATTAATTATATTTATGTATTTATTTTTTTGGGCTGTAGAACGAATAATTTATGTTTCCATTATTTCCTATAGGAAAATTAAATTTGGTTTACGAGTGTTTTGGAATACGAGCCCACTTCCGGAACGAATTAAGCTCGTAATCCGAGGTTCCACTGTATTTATTTATCACTTCTAACGTTTTTAAAAATACATAAATTATTGACAAACTCTACATGAATACCAGTTTATGTATATATCACCTGTTATAAATTGCAAACTTATGCAATAGAATCATTTAACAGGTCCATATTTAGAGCCCAAGCACTATGGCATCGGGCCTATTACATCGTAGTGTGTGAATGACATCACATTGAGTGACATTATAGTGTGAGGTCTTAACGTAACCATTTAACGCAACATTTCTCTTTAACATAACATAACTGATGCTCGATCCAAGATGGCGGCGCGGCAGTAGCACGCAGCGGCCGCTCCGGAGCCAAAATGGTGCTACGTTGTTTACGTTTTGTGTGTAGCGCGTTTATTTTTCTATATGTATGGATATCTTCGCAACTGGTGTCCATACATACAACAGCCAGACACTTTTCAACCTAAATAACCCGGTTAAAGATATCGACGATGAGATGCGGGAAAAGCTACGTGACCTCGGCTTGCTGCGTGAACCAGGCCTCGAAGCCTCGGTGTTGCCTGATGCCGGAGGCCGGAGGAAGGGTCAACGGAAGCGGTGCGCGAGGAAGCGGAAGCGCGGAAAGCGGGCGGGAGTCTGTGCTAGGCTAAAAACAAACCCTAGCCGGCTGGCTCTCCCGTCCATCATCTTATCTAACGTCTGCTCCCTGGACAATAAACTGGACTACATCCGACTCCAGCAGGCTACACAGCGTGAGGTTAGAGACTGTTGTGTCTTTGTTTTCACGGAGACATGGCTCAGCGACAGAGTACCGGACGCCGCTATTCAGCTAGACGGGCTAGCCTCGTTTCGCGCCGACAGAAATGCAGCTCTGTGCGGTAAGACTCGCGGTGGCGGCTTATGTGTTTACATCAACACGAAATGGTGCAAGAACTCTGTGCTAGTTTCTAGTTATTGCTCATTGCTAGTGGAGTTTGTGATTGTTAGATGCAGACCTTTTTATCTACCATGAGAATTCACCACTGTTTTCATTATCGGAGTGTACATTCTACCTAGCGCTAATGCTAAGGAAGCGCTATATGAACTGTATACAAAGATCAGTGAACTGCAAAATACACACCGGGATGGACTGTTTATTGTTGCTGGAGATTTCAACCATGCAAATCTCAAGTCAGTGCTTCCTAGATTCCATCAGTATGTGGACTTTGCAACGAGAGGGAAAAACACGCTGGATCTTGTTTACACAAACATCCCCGGCGCATATTGGGCAGAGCCCCGCCCCCACCTCGGCTACTCAGACCACATCTCTGTTATGCTAATTCCAGCATACAGACCACTCGTCAGGCGCTCAAAACCGGTTCTGAAGCAGGTGAAAACCTGGCCAGCAGGAGCCATCTCTGCTCTTCAGGACTGTTTCGAGAGCACTGACTGGAACATGTTTAGGGAGGCTGCAACTTACGGCGACTTCACTGACTTGGAGGAGTACACGTCATCAGTGACCAGCTACATCAACAAGTGCACCGATGATGTCACTGTCTCCAAGAGCATCATCTCACGACCCAACCAGAAACCGTGGATTACTGCGGAAGTGCGTGCACTTCTGAGGACCAGAGACTCTGCCTTCAAAGAGACAAGGTGGCCCTCAGAACAGCAAGGGCCAAACTTTCTTGGGCCATCAGAGAGGCAAAGCGCGCACACGCCCAGAGAATCCACAATGACTTCAGGGACAGCGGCGACACACGGCGCATGTGGCAGGGCTTACAAGCCATCACAAACTACAGGACGACATCACCTGCCTGTAACAGTGACGGCTCCCTCCCAGATGCGCTGAACAACTTCTATGCTCGGTTTGACAGGCAGAACGACGTGGCGGCGAGAAAGACCACCCCTTCTCCGAACGACCAGGGGCTGTGTCTCACTACAGCTGAGGTGAGGAAAACTCTATGCAGAGTCAACCCACGTAAAGCTGCTGGACCAGACAACATCCCAGGCAGAGTGCTCAGAGAATGTGCTGAACAGCTGGCAGATGTTCTCACCGACATCTTTAACATCTCTCTGAGCAGCGCCGTCGTTCCCACGTGCTTCAAGGCTACCACCATCGTCCCCGTGCCCAAGAAGTCTACTGTGTCCTGTCTCAATGACTACCGTCCCGTTGCACTCACACCCACCGTCATGAGACACATCAAGACCCTGCTGCCCTCCTCACTGGACCCACTGCAATTTGCGTACCGTCCTAACCGCTCAACGGACGACGCCATCTCCACTACACTACATCTTGCCCTCACACACTTGGACAAGAAGGACACATATGTTCGAATGCTGTACATAGATTTCAGCTCAGCATTCAACACTATCATTCCCCAACAACTGATTGGGAAGCTGAACCTGTTGGGCCTGAACACCTCCCTCTGCAACTGGATCCTGGACTTTCAGACCGGTAGGCCTCAGTCAGTACGGATCGGGAACTGCACCTCCAGCACCACCACACTGAGCACTGGGGCCTCACAAGGCCGTGTGCTCAGTCACCTGCTGTTCACACTGCTGACTCACGACTGTGTAGCAACACACAGTTCGAACCACATCATTAAGTTCACTGATGACACGACCGTGGTGGGTCTCATTAGCAAGAATGACAAGTCAGCGTACAGTGAGGAAGTGCAGAGGCTAACGGACTGGTGTAAAGACAACAACCTGTCTCTAAATGTTGACAAGACAAAGGAGATGGTTGTTGACTTTAGGAGGACACGAGGCGACCATTCTCCGCTGAGCATCAACGGCTCCTCTGTGGGAATCGTCGAAAGCACCAAATTCCTGGGTGTCCACCTAGAGAAGGACTTCAGCTGGTCCCTCAACACCAGCCCGTGCCATATCGGACCGCAAAACCCTACAGCGGATAGTGAGGACAGCAGAGAAGATCATCGGGGTCTCTCACCCCTCTATTGAAGACATCTACACCACACGCTGCATCCGCAAAGCCACCAGCATTGTGGCTGATCGGACACACCCCTCTCACACACACTTCACACCCCTGCCATCTGGAAAAAGGTACATAAGCATTCGGGCACACACATCCAGACTGTGCAACAGTTTTTTTCCACAAGCCATCCGTCTCCTCAACAAAAAGGGACTGGACTGATAAACACAAACACACACACACACACAAACATTATCACACAGTTTAACTCAACTACCTCAAAATATTGGGACTGGACTGACTAATCAACACAAGTGCAGACACACTGACCTACACCACCAAATTATCGTACACACCAACCTGTAAATGCTTCACTGTTTATCTTTTGCACAATGATCATTACTGGACTAATTTTTGCACTAATTCCTCAGTTCATGCTGCTGTTTTTAAAGAATGTTTATGTTTACCCACTACCTCAACACCATATTTTATGTTCTGTTATGTCGTGGTTGCGCACTGTCACTTTGTTGTTGCTCTTGTTTGCACATTTGCACGTGCACTTTATGTTGTCTGTAAAAATAGTTATACTTAGCTAGTTAGTTTTTGTTAATTTATGTTGTAATTTATGTTAGGTCTCTCTGTCCTGTCTCTGCTAGCCAGATAACTACAGTAGGCCTCTTGGTTAGCTAGTTTAGTGTCTATGTTAATTTATGTTGTAAATTTATGTTGCATGTAGCACCTTGGTCCTGGAGGAACGTTGTTTTGTTTTACTGTGTACTAACTGTATATGGTTGTAATGACAATAAAGCCTACTTGAACTTGAACTTGAACTTAAACTTGAACTTTTGGAGGTCTTAACATAAAATTTCCCCTGTTATGAAGGAACTAATTATGTCATAAGGGTATTGGAATGTGCCCACTGTCTATTTGGTGCGCCTTGGTGGGTTAAGCGCAGGTGCTTGGGCCCACTTATTGTTGCTTGCAACTATATTGTAGTGCAGCACTACTTAAAATTACAAAGTTACAAAGCACTGAAACTGCCTCAATTTTTCGGCACCCCGGGTGTTGCTGGCCAGCCGAAATGAACGTTGTAGGTGGTGTACAAAGAAAACAATGGCTAGAGGACTAGGTCTGTGTTAGGCTAAAAATAAACTCTCTTCAACATCTGCTTCCTGAACATGAAATGGACTTCATCCAACTCCAGCAAGTGAGTTTAAAGGCAGCTTCAGTTACGTTCCCAACAGTGTACCAGACGGCACCACACACCAGCAAATTCTGAAACCTCTCTGAATAAAAAAAAAAAAAGTTTTTGGAATGCTCCAGACATAAATCCTACAAAGATGCTGTGGCATAACCTTAAACAGGCAGTTCATGCTCCAAAATCCTCCAATGTGGATGAATTAAAACAATTCTGCAAAGAAGAGTGGGCCAAAATTCTTCCACAGCGATGTGAAAGACTCATTGCCAGGTTTCACAAATGCTTGATTGCCCTTGTTGCCACCAAAGGCGGCACAATCAGTTATTAGGTTTAGGGGGCAATTACACAATTTTTCACACCAGGGTGGGGCAAGTTTGGACAGCTTTTCTTTCTTAATAAATGAAATCATTATTTAAAAACTGCATTTTGTATTTCCTCGGGTTATCTTTGATAAAATTAAATTTGTTTGATGATTTTTTTTGATGAACATTAATCAATTAATTGATTAAATAAATAAAAAATCATATAAACAAATACTTTTTCACTGCATTGTATATTTACTTTGGTTGTTTTTAATCTTTTGGCCGCAGCTACACGATTGTTTAGATGCTAGCGCAACACATACCTGTTATGTTGTATAACAACGACTATTTTCAGCCAGTGACCAAAAGAAAGGAAAATCTAAACCAGTGAAGTGAAGCACATTGAAATAATGAGTCATCTCATCCACATCCAGAAATCACCATCACCTAATAGACACTTATATCTGAGTAGAGAGGAAGAACCAAAGGTTAATCAGGTTAATGGGTGAGGGAGAAGAGGAAGTGGGATTGAAAGCGTGAGTCTCAGTTTCTTAAACATGAAACATTACACTCTTTTGTCATTTCACAAATCACCCGCAACACTCAGATCAGACACACACAGGCTTGGGCCATGTCCCAACCTGCTCCACCTGTAGTGAAAGTGCTTTAGCGAGCAGTGTTTAGCCTCCCAGTGCTTAGCAGCTCAAACAGAGCTTTCCCAGTTTCAGCAACTGGCTGCGTCCCAAACCACCAAGCCTCCATGCTACCATGCTAAACAGTTGGACAGAACAGGATCTTCTTTCTTCCTGCAGATAGCAGTCTATTTGGTCGCATTTTTGGGACACAGCGGTGAAGCGAGGATACACACTCTGGGGTGTAAAAATATACACACTCACACAGGCGTATGGAAAAATACGCACTATTTTTACAGAGTGATGCTTCTGCATTTCCGTGAACACTGTTCACAGAATTCTTACACACACACACACACACACACACACACAAACACAGGGCCGTAGTTTAGGGTGAGTGATGAGGTGATAGTAGCAGTTGAGTTGTCATTTGGAGTTTATATCTGCTTAGTCTTTCAAGGACACACACACAGTTGTTAGTCTGATGTTCTCAATCAATCAAAGTTACTAGCTTTAGAGAACATGATATATACACACACCGCTACACAGACAAACGTAGTGTTAAAGGCCAATGAAAACAGATTTAGTATAAATAGTGTTTGTGTTACAGAGTCTCCATGGCTGTTTCCATCACATCTACATGTGGGTTTCCACGGAGGTTCTGGAAATTGAGGTGGAACTGTTCGGAACGACAACTGCACAGTAGGCTTGGGATGAGTGATGACATCAAGACTTACTGATACATTTCATCTATCATCTAAGCTTTCATGTTGGGTGTCTGAAGCTTTGCAACTGATAAGAACAAATTGTTTCTTGCATTATGTCTTTTCTTTAAGCGTAAATGTAAATTTTGTGGCATTTTTCCAACCTTCCAACCTACTCTTATCCAGATCGACTTTAGATTCTTCTCATTATACATTAAGCAGTTAAAGGTTCGGGCCTTTGCCGAAACACTGATCTACTGCTGTTTTAGTTCCATGCAACCTCTAATAGCCTTAAGAGCAAGACAACACCTTTATCTGTTGTATCTTAGCATTCCTCATCAGCGCTTGCTAAACATGTATGCTATCTTTCCATGCATGGAATGTCTTTGCTTGTAAAACGTGGTGGCATTTAAGTGAAGGGAATGTGGTTTATCAGGGCTATTTCACTACAGAAGAACAATTAGTTTCATAAATGCTGTTTAAATAAAATAGTACTAAATAAAAATTGCTTTAATAATGCAACTTTTACATGTGATGCGTTACACCCTTCTGCTTTAGTGTTAGTGTGGCTGCAGGAATCCCCTGCTCAGGCAGGTTGGTTAGAGATGTGACGAACAATGCTTTTACCTATGAGCCTCAGCACGAATCCGAGTACACATGCCCGAGTACTCTGTCCTGAGCCTGGGCATGGTCGAGCACAGTACAGTGTACTCAGGCATGGTTTTAATCAAATATAAAGTGGTAGTGGACTGCTGGGCTTAGAATGTGCATTACCACCGTATGTCTTTTCCAATACCTCTCTATGCATGTGGCAGCGCTGATCTGATCCTCTAAAGAGCTGTTGAAGTCAGAAGGCATGCGAGCGGATTTCTCTTGCCATTTTCTTTAAAATAATATGAATAATAATAGCTATAGTGCAAAAGTCGACTTATTTGAACTCTTCTCTTTGTGTTTATTTGCGGGTCACAAGGTGTAGAGTAGAGATGTGGAAAAATTGGCCGTGACCGGTGATCAGCTGACCAGCTTCAGATAATTCGAAGTGGCGTATTATTCTCAAACCCACTCATTACATACGCTTACACAATAGTGATGCGCGGGTCGGGTATTTTTCCAACCCGCGGGTCCCGCTTTTATGAAATTATTTGGCCCGCCCCAGCCCGCCCCGCACCACTGTATCTATTTTTACAACCCGCCCCGCCCCGCACCCGCGACCATTAAATAGACATACTAGGCATTGTAATTTAAATGAAAAACAGCCTCTATTTTGGCCTGAAAATGCTTGGAAACATCGCCCTGTAAACTGCGGAAATGTTCATTTAGCGTTTTTACATTCGCTGTGCAAAAAAAGAATGCTAAAACATTAGATTTAGCAGCCTGACTTTTTCTTCTTTTAATGATGTAAATTACCGACCTTAATTTCTTCCGCACCTCGTCCTCCATCTTCACTTTTATTTCTTTGTTTTTGTTGTAACTGGCAGTGGTAGCTGCTTGGCGCTTTCGTGACTTGTCATGTGACGTAACCTTATCAAAGAACTTAATAAAATATGAAAATAGATATTCCCAAATATTTAATATAGGCTATAGGGATTTGTACGCAACATACATGGATTTTTTATTTAACGTTGTTTTTTTAATGACCCGTCCCGACCCGCCCCGCAAATAAAGAGACAATTTCTTTACCCGCCCCAACCCGACCCGCGGGCTACCCGCGGAGTCTGTGGGTTACCAGACTACCCGCGCATTACTATTACACAAGTCTCACAAGACTGAAATACACTCTAAACTATTTACACATTTGCATCCCGTGTGGTTGGAGTGAATTATTTGCTAAGTTTCTTTAGCTGACTGGCGCTGGGCGTGGCGGGGGCATCGCCCAGTGAAACATAAAGCTCCTGAGTTCCTGAAAAGTAACTAATAACAACTCAGTGTGATAGTTTGGTGGATTAGGACACGGCCATTGGGTAAAAACATGACTATATTATTATCATTATGGATAGTGACACTGTCACACTATTTAGTTTGATGTGTGTGTGAACAGTATGTGATAAATATGTCCAACAATACCAAATACTACCAAAAATTTTTTTACTAAATAACAACAGCAGCACTGAAAACTCAGCAGTATCTCTACGGCTGTGTCACCGAATTGCCTCTGACCCAACACTACATTAATTCTTTCAAAAAAAGGGGGCAGGAAATAATGACCTTGCCCTTCAGGTTGCTCATTCTCCAAGAACTGCGAGTGAGCGGTGGCTTAAAGCATTTTAAGTGGAACTCTATCTGTCTTGGCCGCCTCTGCATGTAACACTTAATCCTGACAGCGCAGACGCGGGTAGAACAGCGAGTCCAATCAGCCTTTAGTGGTATTTTAACAAGAGCGTGTGGTCTTACACACGGACCAGAGCACCTCGTTATCGGCACACACACGCACTCTGACAGGTATTTTTAGGATGCAGTCTCGTCCAAAATCCTGAGACATAACCAGGAAGTGTCTCTGTTTTATCAGCGGTTAAATGTGAAGCGTTAATGTGTGTTTGAATAAACTTCCACATCCATTCCGGGGAAAAGGAATTCTTTTCTAGTTCTTTTCTATCATGTTCTAGATTTAACTTGTTTAAAGTTCGCGTGTCAGTATTTGTTTTACGACAATTCTTGGGAAAAAAATAAAAAATATATTTAATGTGCCTTCAAATAATAAAAAAAAATGTTTCCCAGAATGCACCTCTGCTCTCTAAGTTGATCTTGAAGTTTCAGTATGACATCAAGGCTCAGGTGGTGGGGGTACACACACGGAAAATGAGCAGCTGTGGCTTTTACACATAAACTTTTAACGGTGTGTGTGGGTTCGCGTGTTGAGTGGGATATTCTGAACATTACAAAGAGGTCTGCTGTAATAGATCAATCAACAGACACACGTCACACACACACACACATGCTCACACTGTAAGGGTTTATCAGTGACCTTTGTCAGACACACACAAAGGATCAGTGTGTAGTGCATTTGGACAATGGTGACGTCCCTGACACACACACACACACACACACACACACACACACACACACACACACACACACACACACACATACACCATATGTCTGACTAATCCACATCAATCCTTCTTCACATCAAGAGTAATGTCTATTAATAAAAACATTAACATTCATCTTCAGTAAGCGCTTTATCCTGTCCCAGGTCCTGCTGGATCTACAGTAGAGTGTGTCCTAGGAACATGAATGCTGGGTGTGTGGTGGAAATGTATGACATACAGTATGATATACCATCCATCCATCCATCCATCCATCTAGGAACCTCTGTAGGTCAACTAGGGACAGTGGAGGCCAGTGTATTTATCTCTATTGTACTACTGTGGTAGGACCTCTGGCCAACTTCCACACACTAAAGACAGTTTGGGAAAAAGCCAATTAGCCTCATCGGCATGTCTTTGGATTATGAGAAAGCACGAGGAGAGCATGCAAACAGATCCTGAGGTGGGAATCGAACCCAAAAACTGGTGGTGCAAGACCATCGTGCTAACCACTAAGCCTCTGTGCCACCATTACCTACCGCAACCAGCTACAAAAGGGAGAGGAGGAGTCAACACAAGAAAAAATCTTACTATGTGTGTTTGTCGGGTGATTTATCTGAATTGCCCACAAAAAGAAAATCAAGTGAAGTATAAATATAGAATCCTTTGTGTCATTTCCATGTGCGCCTTTATTGTGACAGGACCTATTTATACTATACGTATATAGACAGTCATCAGGAACAGACAGTAGCTTTATTTTGTCTGTAACTGGCAGCAGTAAAACATATAAGTCCACATGCACTGAGTGCGGTATATAAACATATCCTGTGCCGATAAACCCTTGACTTCTTTTTGACTTGGTATGGAGTACAAGAAGATGCTGTAAGATATATCTGTAAAAAATGTATCACTTTTAAATAATGTCAACTTACTGTAGACATCATGTCTTTTCTTTCTATGAATAAAAAGTTCAATAGCTCCAAATTGGCCATTAATAATTGGTGAGACGGTCAATGTTCCAGTGTAAAACAGGAAACAAGAAGCAGAGGAAAAGGAGTAACAGAACTGGACTTAAGAATACTGCATAATCATAAAAAACAAAGTAATTAAAATTAATTAAAAATAAAAAAAACCTTTAAGTAAATAAATATAGGCAGCATGGTGCCGTAGAGGTTAGCACTGTGGCCTTGCACCTTCAGGGTTGAGGGTTCAAGTTCCACCTCAGGTCTGTCTGTGTGAAGTTTCCAAGTTCTCCCCATGCTTGTTAGGTTTTCCCCTGGGAGAGGCACTAAACCTCCTGTGACCCAGTATAGGATAAGTTCTATAGAGAATGAGTGAGTGAGTAAATAAATGTAAAAAACAGGGACATATTTATATTACAACATGATACTACTGTAAATTGGACATGGAATTGGATTCAAATGTAAAAAAAAAAGAAAAAAAAAGTCTATTTAGGTAGCGTTTGTCCTCATGAATATCCATACCAGACCAAGACAAGCTGCTCTGTGACTGAAACACAAGCGGTGGAGCATAAAGCCATGCGGAGGACAGATAACCTGCATGGCACACTGCGTGGCATCGCAGATCGGCTTCTGGTGCAAATCTGAAGTTATAGGATGTCACCTTTATCATAAGGCTGTGAAATCTCTGCCCTTGTGAAGAGTTAGTGCTACAGTATTATTGTGAAATGGAGGTGTCTAGAGCAAACAACAGCTTGTGGAGTAGCGGAGTAGACCATGCAAACTCACAGAGTGTGGCTGTAGAGCTTAGTGTGGAGAAATGGCCTATCCTCTGTAGTCTTCCACTCTTCTTCTTGAAGCAGCACAAGCACAAGGTCTGTGTGTCAGGAACTTCACGAAATGTTTTCCCGTGGCTGAGCAGGTGCAGACAAGACTACGATCGCTATGCACAGTGTTACGTTATGTGCAAGTGCGGGCTGGAATGGTGTAAAGCACGGGCCAGTGGACTCGAGCAGCTGAACCGTGTTCTCTGGGGTACCGGGTCACGCTTTACTACGGACAGGCTGATGGATGAATCAAGGCTTAACGGATGCCAGGAGACATACCACACCACCACTACATACCAGTACTTTAGTCCACACAGCTGTTTAGTCCCAATCCTGTGAGTTCTCATCACACTGTGTGTATGGAAACACTCCTGCTGACACTATTAAACATAGCTCTGGTTATTAATGTTGATTTTTTATTTTTTTTTACCATGCAACTTCACCATGTGTTTAAGTGGTCTCCATTCATTATTGGTTTTCCGACCACATTACTTTCACAAAGTTGACAGTTCAGCATCATCCTTTTATCCGTTGTTTTCTTTTTTCTGTTTGATGCAGCCCAGTAATTTGCCCCTTTAGAAATGGCAACTTTTTGTTTTTATTTTTTGGCCTGGCACTGTATGTATAGATAGATATTAATTAAATGTGAGTATGAGGAACTGCACCATATACGTAGTTTTGTTCTTTGTCGTTGTGTGTGTGAGTGTGTGTGTGTAAGTGCTGTGTGTTGACTGATCTGTTCCTGCCATCCTTTGTGTGGAGAATGTCTCACCTAAGGTGTATTCCCTTGTGCAGCCATTTCCCCGTAAAGCCCCAGCTGCTCACAGGACTTTTTTGGTTGTCAGGAACATAGCTTTATTTTGTCTATAACTGGCAGCTGTAAAACATATACACGTCTCCACACACTGAGTGAGGTATATAAACATATCCTCACCTGCTCCATACTGTCCTGATAATCCTTTGTCTTCTTTTTCAACATGGTGTGGACTACAAGTGACACCAGTGAGGGTAATACAATAGATGCAGTAAAATGTAAAAATAAGTAAAAAAAAAAATCATCTTCTTCGGTCTCATATGAGGTTGAAGTATATCTGCAGAGATGATCCAGTCCTAGAGCTAAACAGCATGTGTTTAGCACAGTTAAGCTCCATATGATATAGATTCTCCTCCAATAACGGTGTACAGTATCTACATTTTTAGCTTTTTAAAGCTGACATTGTTTTCTGCTGAACTACGAGTAGTATCACACTGAGAGGAAGAAACAAAGTTGATTATTTATGAAGGGTACCAAACGATGATAAACGAGGGCATTGATGGCGCAGTGGTAGGCTTCTTGTCTGTCATGTGGAGGGCCTGAGAAGCAAAAAGAACCAGGGCATCCTTAGTGCCGGTCCCAGGCCTGGATAGGGTTACATCTGGAAGGGCATCTGGTGAAAAATCTGTGCCAAGGTGCATTCAGATTGGATGGTCCGCTTTGGGGACGACTTGAGGACAGAACAGCATCCTAAAAAACATGGAAGCTAGCAATAAATGCAACGAAGTGCTGTGAAAATAGTGCGTAATACAAACTGACTAATGACAGCAATTTACTGGTGCCATATAAAAGTAAGGTTTTGTCTGTGCATTGGTCAAAACTCGCTCTTTTAATGGTATCTTAATGTTTCATACATTGGAGGACCAGAAACCAGCCTTTAACAATTTTCTGTCTGTATTTCTGCCTGTCTGTACTGTATGTCTGTCCAGCCAGATTTGGTCACAGCATCACACAAAACTGGCTGAACAGAATTTAAATGTTTATCCTATAAACATGATAGTTTACTATGAATACACAGAGAATGGGGAGGCAGAAATGACGGCAGTGCACCTACTGTACAAGCCAACAAAATCCTCAACACACACACATGACAGCGCAACTCATCATTGCCTACTCAAAATAAAAAATGGTACGTACACTATGAAAACTGAACCTTGCGCCATAAATTGAATCAAAATAGTGAGTAGAAGAGAGGTTATAAGCAGTTATGCACAATCAGGAGCAAACTGATTGTTTTGATTCATACATATTTTCTCACATTTCTTACATATTTCCATAATTTTGATTCTGTAAAGCTGCTTTGCGACAATGACCATTTTTAAAAGCGATATGAATTTTTTTTTTATTGAAATGAGTTATGTTCCAGATGTTAATTAGCTTTAAACTTTTTACCTATTTCTACAAACTCTTTAACCATCCACAACCTTTCTCATGCCATCACATGTTGTGTTAATCACATCATACTGCCATCTTTTTGACTGTGTGAATATAAACCATGAGTAAAAGTAAAGTCCCGGAAGCGGCTTGGTATTTTGTTATTTGTTTTGTTATTTATTTTGAGAGTTAAGTGAAAGACTGACATCAGTATTCTGGTGTCATCTTTGGTTCTTACCATTTTTACTTACCATGGTTTTGGAAAGGATTTGTGTTTCCTATAAATTATATTGTTGAATCGATGTTGTGGGTCAGTGTTTTACAACACTACCATATATAGAAACCGATGAATTTGTGATCGTGTGTACCTTCTCAGGTCCGAGTCGTCTGTTGGGTGTGGAGTGTGAGGCGTCTGAGGTGAAACAGAAGCGAAAGCAGCAAACACTGACTCTGTGTGAAGTGTGTAATATCCAGCTGAACTCCAGTGCTCAGGCTCAGATCCACTACAACGGCAAAACTCACCAGCGCCGACTACGGCAAGCCAACAGGGCCAAAACCAGCAGCGGAGCCAGAAGCAGCATGGGTAAGAAGATCTTAAATCACTGCTGTTCCTTTGTGTTCAGCGTTTTTTAGGCTGCTATAGCATGTCTACGAGATGAATACCAAACCTTTAAGTTACATGTTTGTCACGCGCTTCTACTGTAGTTCCAATTCAGTTGTCGTGTCTCTTTAAGGTAGGCCGTGCTTAACAAGAATAATTTAAATGCAAATCTAAGCAGAAGTCTGATTTTATTCAGAAGTCCTTGTGCAATATTTAAGGCTTTGTAAGAGGTGATCTTTTCTCTTAATGCCCCAGCATTTATAATTCCATTCCATTACTCTGAAAGAGTCTAATTAGATTGCACACCAGGGGATGATATGGAGAGATAGCGAGAGATAGACAGAGAGAGGGAGAGAGAGAAAGAGAGAGGGAGAGGGTGAAAAGCTGATCTCTAGCCTCCCTGTAATCTCCAGACCTGATTGAAACTGGTTTATCTCCTCCAGTGCAGATGCTTGGATGGTATTTTTAGGCAGCTGTGTTCAAAACCATCAAGACCTGATGACAGAGACAGAGAGTGTCTGTGTGTGTGTGTGTGTGTTTATATAAGTTTCATAACTGTCTAATTTCATAACTTGAACTAAGCATCCACCATTTGTCCATGGATCCACTCATTGTCTTCCCTTAATCCATCCGTCCATCCATGCAAACCTCACCTCATCCCATTAATCCTTTAACCCATTCATACGTCCATACACTTCTTTTTAGTTCCTTACATCCATCTTTCATTCTATCCATCAATATGCACAGGGTCAGGGGTAGAGTAGCTCAGTGGTTAAGGCTTTGGACTATGGATCGGAAGGTCCCAGGTTCAAATCCCTCAATCACCGAGATAAAAATGTAAGTCACTTTGGATAAGGATGTCTGCGAAATGCCTAAATGTAAGTATACTTTTGTCAAACTATCTCTATCCATTATTATATCAATTCATCCACTTAACTATCTTTTCATTTACCCATCCATCGTTCCAGTTGTACACTGCACGGAAGAACGTGACATCAATTACTTGTTATCAGATAAAAGATAGTCAAGTGCATAGTGTAAATGTATATATCAGTGTATAGTTTAATGTTTGAGACAAATGAGTGCATCCTGAGTAAATGTTTTGCTAAAACATCCTCCTTCTCTGATTGACTAAATCACTGTTTGTTTACTTGACGTTTAACACTCATGCTTCTTTGAACTTGCTAAACGTATTTAAACAAGTGATGTATGTGTGGCGTCAGGAAGCTAAACTTATAAAGCAGTAAAGCAAAAAAACAAAACAAAAACAAACCAAAAATAAATATATTTGTGTGTGTGTCTACACAGTATAGTCCTTGCTTTGTGCACTGGGACACAGGTATGTTGGAATAGAAAAAGGCCTTCCCCAAACTGCTGCCACAGAGTTGGAAGTATAGCAATGTCCAAGATGTCTTGGGATGCAGAAGCATTAGGATTGTCCTTCACTGGGGAAAAGGGGCCTGATTGAAACATCTGAATTCAATAATTAACAGGTTTGCCCTAAATTTTTGTCCATATACTGTATTTTCTGTTTCTATTGAAAGCCCGTTGTCCTTCTATAGTGTCATTAAATTACTAAGCTGTACATTCCCCAAATGTGTGAGCAAAACAATTTTTACATTTTAGCAGTGAGTGTGTTACATAAGAACTAATAAAATACCACCACAAAGGGAAAAATGGACTCATTATGCTAATTTCAGTCGGACCCACTGTGACCTCACTAAGCATCACACACTGGAGTTTCCATAAAATGCAAATGTTTCAAATGTTGCTTTACTTAAATTCCCTCTGACGGTTATTAAAACATCTGCCCATTCATTCTGTAGAACATGTAGAACTAGATGCCAAGATATTAAATTGCATTACCCTAACACACACACACACACGCACACACACACACGCACGCACGCACGCACACACACACACACAATAGGCTCAGCCACAGTAAAGAGGTATTCATTTAACACAGCGGTGTTTGAAGCCATCAGGGAAATGGAATGTTCCACTCACTTTGCTTCATATCACTGAATGGCCTCAGAGAGTTAAAATAGACACTGATGGGTCTTTAAAAGCTTTAATAGTTGCACATTATCCACATCTGCATTTCCTGCTCTGGCATGCGTTCACGTCAGTCACTGGAAATGATCCAAACTAAAGCAGGCATCGGATTTGTCATCAGATATTTGAGCTGGTGCACTCGCAGCCTGATCTTATTTATATCCGGCTGTGCTGTGTAATTTTATTTGTGCTGTTCATCTGTGATGTATTATCTGTCCTGTAATGCCAGATGTCTACGTTCCTTCAAGAGCTACTGCTTTGTGCAAACAAAGGATGAAAAAAGGAAAAACATATAACCTGAATGATGAGTATTTTTCCCATTAACATTTCCATCTGCCAGACCACAATCCATCTCATTTAATGTATGTATTCATCTATCTTTCATGCATCTAGACACCTATCCATTTATCATTACAGCTGCATCTATTGATCTCTCATTCTCATAATCCACCTTTACCATTCATCAATTCATCCATTTATGTATTACTTATTCTACCTCCTGCATTCATCATCTATTTACAGTATCCATCCAACCATTTAACCATCCATTCACCAGTCTACCTCTTTCCATTTATCCATCTACAGTAAAAACTTGGTCGGCGAGTATTCTGCAAGACAAGCAAACTTTTTCAATACATTTTTTAACTTGATAAACTTGCAGGTTTATGGGTAATCGTCTCCCATGCTCAGTCTCAGTGTACTGTTTATCATTACACTGTGTTCTTTAGTAACTGTACTGCAACAACGGCCTCCGTGAAGAAAAAAAAAAGGTTAAAAAGACTGTAGCAGTGTGGGAGATGAATCTGTTTAGAGGAGTGATTCAGGATGTGTGTGTATGTGTGCATTCACACGCACGCGCGGTTTGTGAATGTCATCCTACAGTAGCCCCCCTGCTCCTGATTTTGCTCTTGTTCTTCTCAGAGGTAAAGTGCAGGTTAATTTCTTTTATTTTTACTTTATATTTTGCATAAATTATTTTTATATGAATATTTTTGGGATTTCGCATTTCCATTATTTTTTATGGGGAAAATTTGCTTTGTAATACAAGTGTTTTGAAATACAAGCATGCTTCTGGAACGAATTATGCTCACAATTCAAGGTTACACTGTACTAATGCATCCATCCAGCCTTTTTTTTTTTAAACCTTAATATCCATTTATTTATGTATTGTTTTTTGGATCTATCCATCTATCTATCTATCTATCTATCTATCTATCTATCTATCTATCTATCTATCCATTTATGTGTTTATCCATCTTTCAAACAAAAAAATCACAAATTTTTTATCATTCCATCTGCATCCATTCATCTCTCTGTCTTATAATCCATCTGTCAATCACTTACAATTTACTCAATCTTTCATTTGTGTATTGATTAATTATTGTATCTGCTATCTCTGTATTCTGTATATTGTAATCTGTCGAGAGATTACATTCCTTCATTTATTAATGCATCAATCAGCTCTATTTTTTTTAACCTTACATCAATTCTTTCTTGAATCCATTCATCTCTGTTGCTTTCAATCTATTTAAACCGGACACCCATTCATACTGTACACATCCATCCATCCATCCATCCATCCATCCAGGGTTTTCCTCTGCTGTGCTGTTATTGTGGCTGATGCCAAGCTGTTTGTTTTGTTCCGGCTTTTTCATACAGGCCACAAATCATGGTGGGATGTTTATTGCTGTGTCGCTCCACACACCTGGATAAAAGCACTCGTTATGTTTCTTCACTCATCTGTTCATCACCCACTCATCTCTTCAAGTTACTGCTTTAATTTGTTGCCTGTCTTTAATGCTGTCAGTGATCTGGATAAATGAGATATTCAGCAGCTCATGTAAAAGAGGAGAGAGAGAGAGAGAGAGAGAGAGAGGTGAATTAAAGACTGACACATAAAGATGAACAAGAAACTGTGGGAAACATTTCACCTAACAGGAGGGAAATCGTTAATCCCTTCTTACTACTAGAGGCTGAACTTCTCTCATGTCGAAATCACTGTATTTTGTCTGCACAGGAAGTCCAGCCCAGGGTGGGGCTTTGAAAACATCACATCCTGTTCAACCCCAGATGGACCTGAAGAAGTTTTTGCCTTTGAAAGTGAACAGCTCGTCACCTCTAAGCCTCTTCTCCAACTTCAATGTGGTGTGTGTGTCTGTGTATAAACATTTTGTAGCCTTGCATACCTGCAGCCTCAGTACAACAGTTATAAACCTGTTTTTCGTTCTTTTATGTGTCTGTGTATAAAGATGGATCCTGTTCAGAAGGCGGTTATCAGCCACACTTTAAGCATCGCACAATCACTAAAGAAGAAACAAATCATCACCTGCAACATCTGTCACCTGCGCTTCAACTCAACAGTGAGACACGCATGCACGCACACACACACACACACACACACACACACACACACACACACACACACACACACACACACACACACACACACTTTAATTCTGAGTCTGTTTCTGTCAGACTAGGGTGAGCACAATAATAGATGAAGGTTAAAGACAGCGCTGCTAAAATTTGGCGCCCCCATGTGGTGATAAAAACATCTCAGTGGCAGAAGACACCGAGGTACACGAAAAAGTCATTCGACATTTGCTTTCTGGAATTAGCTTCCACTAATTGAACATCAGAGTCTTTAAATAAGCAGCGCTAAGCAGAAGCAGGTGCAGTTTATCGGGCGTGAAGGAGACACGAATCGGAGCTGAAGATGACCCAGGATTCCACCTCCCACCTGTTCAGTCTTACCCTTGAGTGTATGTGTGGAGTGTGACAGCAGGGATAGTCGAGCTGATCCTACACAGTATATATAGTCATTCAGTCCTGGAGGAAGATGAAATCAGAATGACAAAAACAGAGGCAGACGACCTGAATGCTGGTTTTGGCACTGAGACATGAAACTATGCAACCCGAGATAATAATTTAAAAAAAGCCTTCTTATAAAGACAAGAGGATTGTTCCACCCCCAGCCGGTGCAATTAATAAAAACCCTAGTAAAGGCTGTGTGCTGCTGACTGCAGGATGTTCCAAGTCTCCATATACTGTATATAGACAAATCCGGGATAACATTATGACCACTGACAGGTGAAGTAAATAAAACTGATCTGCAATTATGCATCAGTAAACCGGTGACAGGCTCATAATCACCCAAGGCTCACCCACGGCCGCTGGGACCGAAGGCCAGCTGTCCGGTCCGACCCTACAGAAAAGCCAATGTAGTACTAATTACTGAAAATATCAATGCTGGCCATGACAGAAAGGTGCCAGGACACCACAGACCAGCAGAGGGCAACAAGCTTGTTGATCCAGATTCCAGTTTCCCCAGATCCTAATCCAATTGAGCATCCATGGGATCAAAATATCTGAACCATGGAGACCCCAACCCACAACCCACAGCACCCAAAGGATCTGCCACAAACATCCTGGTGACACCACAGCACCTCACAAAGGCCCTATGGAGCCACACCCCGAGGGGTCACAAGGGAAACCTACACAGTACGTAATGTTTTGTGGTTCTTTTGGGACACCCTGTATTTTACTACCTGCTGAATTCAAAATCTTTACATTTTAACATTTTATATCTACTACAGTATATATACCATAGGTGAGAGGAAGAACAATTCAGAGAGGTTATTTGTAACTCAATTCTCTCTTTCAACCACAGCTCAGGGCGTTGTTTCCCCTCATCTGGACATCTGTACCCCCTATAAATATATATGTTTTTTAAAGAACAGGCTGCTGATTTCTCCCTCTTCAGTGTTGATCAGGATCATTGACAATCAGCTCAGAGTCGTGATTTTTGCATCCGTTATATACTCCACTGGCTTTCAAAAGGCCAGAATCTTGTTCCTGAACATGACTCTTCTTGTAGGGTCATTCGTCTGTTGTATATAAAACAGTAGAAGGTCTAAAGGATATACTGTATATTTCTGCAACATCGACCTGCTGATTCCAGAAGGCATTTGCCTGGCATGAGGATTCACGTACCTACTTTCTAAAGATCATGTCCACCACATTGGCTGGTTTGGTGTGAATGAGAAGCACTGATGCTTTAAGATGAAGGACAATTGGTTCCTTGGCATCCCTGGGACACATATTTAACCACTGTGAGGATTCCTGTCCTGAAAGTTCAGGCAGGGTATTGGTGTTCTTACACTTTCTCAAGTACAGTATGTTCATTATCCAGCTAAGCACTGGAGAAGAATCACCAAGTGGTTTTATGACCAATGCAAAGTCCTTAAATGGAAGATTAATATTGTGAGAGAATGCAATATTAATTAAATAACATCCATCTCTGCCTGTATTGTTTCTCCATCTAGTGGATGTTATTGGGCTTCACACTCTCTTTAGCTAGACACCGCCCCCCTCACCACACACACGTTCACACTTGTAGTTTGAACTTATTCTTTTGTTACATTTTTATCCGCCATTTCTTAATTATAATTCGTTTATTGGTTTCTTGTTTGTTTATTGACTTTCTTGAGTTTATTCTGTGATTGTTTGTCAGAACCAAGCAGAAGCGCACTACAAAGGGCACAAGCATGCACGCAAACTCAAAGCCATAGGCAAGCTGAAGACCAAGCAAAGGATTCTGGGAAAGTGGAGAGAAAGGGAGAGAAAAAAACCAATAGAGGGAGAGATGGAGGATGGCAATAGGAAAGATGGCAGTGTGTCAGGGTTGACAGGTGTGTATATGTGTGTGTGTGTGTGTGTGTGTGTGTGTGTGTGTGTGTGTGTGTGTGTGTGTAAACTAACTAACCTCAATCAAGCATGAAAACAAACATACTAATTATGAATATGTATTTATCTCTCTGCCCTGCCTCTACAGCACCAGTCTGTTCATCACAGACATCAAACCCAGAAGACGATCGTGTTCAGGGAATCTCACTCACACTAACGTCCCTTTCACACACCTCTATAACAAAAAGGTTGTGTGAGAGCAAGTGTGTCCCAGAATGCCCTGCTCTGGTGCCTCCAGCCGACCAGAAAAGCTTGTGTGAGTCTGAATCTGTAGTAAAGGGGAACAGAAACCAGAGGAAGTGCATCAGGAGTCTTCAGTGTCCTGTGTGTAAAGTGACGGTCAACTCTGGCTCGCAGCTGGAGGACCATTATAAAGGTGCTGTAGGCTCTCCACTGAGCATCTACTGTACATGCAAGACCAATCATGCACTTAACACATGTTTTCAATGAAAACGTATTGTTTAAAGACTACTGTACAAGTCCAGTTAAGTAAAAATTACCTTTTAGTTTTATTAAGGGCATTCACTTGAAAATTACCTGGGCAGTTCTATGCAAAGATCAGCCTTAGTGTGGGAATAAAAAGCATAAAGACCATATTATAAGGCCATACTGATATACTAAAATACTACACATGCTAATACTGTCTAAACTTTTACTTAAAATGAACCAGTAAAGTCCCATGCTGAGCGTCAAAAATCACAAAAGGCACAAAGATGACAACGAAAGAAAACAAGAGGAAAGCAACAGAAATAAATAAGTTTGACTGCGGTTTCTGCGGCTATCTTTTAAAGTAATTACATGAATGTTGAGACTATTTGTTTTTAGCTGAAGAGGTCACATTAAAATCTATGAAAATTAAAATTAATCTATAAAAACACTGATTCTGAGCTTATCTATGCTTTTTGTTCCAAATGTCACATCCATAACACAGGAACCAGCCAACTTAAAATTTAAGTAAAAATAGCCATAAATGTTTGTAGGCATTGGTTATCAATTTAACGCTGGCTTGGAATTTAAGTATTAAAACTGACAGCGGAAAAAAATAAGTCTGCCTCAATAGTTTCAATGAATCAGTCCGGGAGCACGAGGAGGTCTTCCTGGGTTCACTTTAAACAAGGTCAGCTGGGCCTGCTGCATCACCATGATTCTCCTCGTGATTTAAATGTGCGGTCTCACAAGAGTATAATTCGGGAATCAAAACATCTGTCTGTGGGTGTTTTGTTCTTTACGCTTTACAATGTATATTTATGTCAAAGGTTTACAAATGATATATCTGCGTAGAAGACTTACAATTTTGTTGGACTTACAAACGTATCTGACTTACAAAAGTTCTCCTGGTACACAACTCGTTTGTAAGTCGGGGACTTAATTAAATATTAATAATCAATAATAATACTTTCAATAAAACGTTTGTGAAAACATAAAAAATTTTGTAAAACTAGTTATCAATTAAAATGAACAAATTTTGCTATATTTAGGAAGGTTATTTCAATGTAATAAAAAATATTTTTAAGTATTAGGTTTAATAGTTGTTTAATAGACATCTGTCAAAATTAGGTATTATATTTATAAAAACTGTTTTAATTAAAACAATATCTAGTTTTCAACTACAGTGAGGTTTTAAAATATGAAAATATGAATAAGGGGTTTAAATATAGGAATTTTCCAAAATACAAAAGCACTTTATTATTGTACAGTACTGTATGTAGCACCTTATTTTCAGGTGATAGTTTGTAGACTAAAATAAATTTCTGTTATACGAGGTTTTAAAGTTCTCAGATGATTAAACAGGTAAATTGCAATGAAGATGTACCTGTACTGACTGATGCCTTTGTGGTTGCAGGTTTTAAGCACAGACTGATGCTGGGGGGTCACTGCACGCTGCCAAGAAAACGGGGTGGAATGGTGGATTCACCCCGAACCATGCCATGCCCTAAACGACCCTCCATCATCTCCACCTCGTCCGACCAATCACATCGTTGCAGTGTGTGTGATGTAGACGTCAACTCAGAAGCTCAGCTCCGACAGGTTTGTATTTCTATTAAAATTAAACAAAACTGAAGCTTGTAGCACAGAGTCTATAAATACAAATACACTATACAAATAAATAAGGTTGTTCAATTAATAATTAATTTAATATTTTAAATTTTTATATTTTATAATATTTTATGTAGAACCACCATATATAAAAAAAGAATTTTTACAACTGTGTTTGACGAATGGCACTTAGTTAGTAACCTATTAATCCAGGGTAAGTATCTATCCAGTGACGGAAACATTAAAGCACTTTTTGTAAGTCGCTTTGGATTAGAGTGTCTGCCAAATGCCTAAATGTAAATGTAAATAAGGATGTTTACTCGGGTATCATTCACAGTTTCATCAGACATAAACTAATTAAAACCAATGTGTAAAATGTATTTCTTCAAAACGAATGCATCCATTTTTCACATTAAAACCTAACCCTCATATTTAGTAAAAACTGAAGTGGAAAAAGCAAGCAATTTTAAGTTAATTATTTAGCAGCAGTTAAAACGTTTAGTAAATGACTATCTATGTGCTAGCAATCTGTATGCTAGAAGTAACTCCTCCCAGCCTCCTCTGTTGTTTCCTGCCTGTGAGGAAGCTGATGATCCACTGACATACAGCAGGGGGTACAGTAAGTTGTAGGAGTTTGGGAGTAGAGGGTCTCCATGATTATCGTGTTAAAGAAAAAACTAAAATCAACACACAAAATTCTTGTAAAGAATTGTGCTCTATGTTAACTCCATCATCTGACCTGTTTGCTCAGTAGGCTAATAGCTGCTACTGTATGTGGTGTTCTTTGGGTGATGCACTCTACCCATTTTCAACCAAAATGCCAATCTAACACCAATAATATTTGATGATCATCTACCAGCCATTACGTATAACATATACAATATATGGACAGAAGTGTTTGGCTAAACCTGCAAAGATATTGTATCAAAATACATACTGTATATTTCAATATAAAGTGGGTCCCCCTTTTGCCGCTCTAATAGCTTTCACACCAAACTCATCAAACCATTTCTTTATGGTGCTTGCTTTGTGCACTGGGGTTTAGTCATATTGGAATAGAAAAGGTCCTTCCGCAAACTGTTGCCAAAAAGTTGAAGTATTGCATTGTCCAAGATGTCTTGGTATGCTGAAGGATTAAGGTTGTCCTTCACTGGAGATAAGGGGCCTGATAGGTTCATTAGCTAAATAATGTTTTCCTTATAGTGTACCTTCCAACTATATATTTAAATTTTTTATAATTTTTTTTTTTATTTTCAGCACATGAGCAGCAGGAGACACAGAGACCGAGCGACTGGAAAATCACATCTAATAAAGTACAGCCCCTACAGCAACAACTCAGCCCAGTCAGTGTTAACGGTGAGTGTCTCTCTCTCTCTCTCTCTCTCTCTCACACACACACACACACAAACACACATATTTGACCTGCTCTGATTGTGAGGACCTTACAAATAATAATTACAAATACAGATTTATATACATTTTTATTATTATTTGGTGTTTGTGTTGTTCCTGTTCAGACCAAGCTCACACTTCAGAAGGAACTCTTCAGAACATTGAACTCCAGTTTCCTAACCTCAGCACTCACCCCTGCTTCCCTGTGCGCCGTGGCAACCGGACCTCTGTCTCTAAGTCATGTTCATCCGCCTCCTGCCATAGTTCACGCACCCTTGTTTAGCCCAACCCTCTTTAGACCTGCCCTCGAACCCCTGAGGGCAGCTCATGGTCCTATTGTCTTCTCTCCTTACTGAAGGTTCCAGCATTTCACAGGACGTGTATCAGGCAGCCACACAGATTACGCTGCAGGATGTTTATTATTTATTTCTATCAATTACATTTTTTTTTATTTAAAACATTCATATTTATTTAAAAAAAACCCTGAAATTTCTGGGAAAAAATTCTGTTACTGTCAGCTCGAAGCACCTATTTGAGATTCTCTTTGTAGCATTTATATTTGTGTCTTGACATGATACATACGTTTAAATATACTGTACTGTGCAAAAGTTTTGGGCAGGTGCGAATAATGCTTTAATGTAAGGAAGCTTTAAAAATGGAATAAATTATCAGATGAGAAATCCAAACCAGTGTGACTAGTTTTTGAAGGAACTCAGTTGTAGTAAACCTACAGTGTTCCATACACCTTTGAGAATTGGTTGGCTGGAGACAATCATTATTGTGCCGCTCTCTAGCCCTTCGGCAAACAACCTGCCTCCTGCTACAGCTAAATATAAAAAAAATTTACTTGTCATCGGAGGTCTGTCTTTTGGACCAAATTTCTCCCATTCCAAGACCATTTCTGACCAGACTTCTCCAGACAGCAGATCCAACAGTTCCTGGGTCCCCCTGGTTTACACCAATTATTTGTAGATGGCTGCAGGACATCTCCTGATGTCAAAGGGAAGTAAGCAGACTATTTTCCCACACACGCCATTTAAATACAAAAAGAAGACCTTCCCAACCATGTTTGACTGATGGCACTTAGTTAGTGACCTGTCTTTCAAATGCCTTAATGTAAATGTAAATGTTAGATAGATAGATAGATAGACAGATAGATAGATAGATAGATAGATAGATAGATAGATAGATAGATAGATACTCCTGACATTTTCATGGCCAATCCGTCACAGGGCACATACACACACAATGGGCAATTTGGGAACACCAATCTGCATGTTTTTGGACTGTGAGAGGAAATGCACTAAGCACAGGGAGAACATGCAAAGCCAATGCACACAGACCCCGAGGTGGGAATCAAACCCAGACACTGGAGGTGCAAGGCGACAGTGTTAACCAAAACAAAGAGTGCTGTAGTCACACTAAATATTGATTTAAAAATTTTAAATATTCGATTTCTTCTTCTGTTTACTCAGTTTGCATTTTATATATGAAAATAAACAATTAAAATCTACATTTTTAAAAGCATTCTTACTTTGCAGCATTTCTTCTTTCCTGGCTAAACTTTGTGCAGAGTACTATATGTATACAATGTAGGTATGTGTTTCTTACAATTCTTTTATGGAATAGTGTCTGATTACAGATACAAACATCCTTGCAGCCATATATTTGTAAATGTCTTTGTAAAAACTAATTGAGAGGTTCCTTAGCATCGACATCTTTTTTGTGATTTTATAAATGGAAATTGTTTGATTCTTTATTGTATGAATAAAGCATTATAAATGACAAGACTAAAGTGCACAGATTTGCTATGTTTTAACCATCGATATACCTGAACTATTTTGTGATTATAAATAATTAAGAGTGTGCTACATAGCTTGAGCCGTAGTGTTGGAGGACATGGAGTCACAAATCTGTGTTCTCGCAATGTTTCAGTTTTCTTTCTCTGTCTCTTGCCACACATGCGGCTCCCGAGCTGCCAGTGATCCAGACCTCCCTCTGCCCTCCGGATCAATCTGACTCATTTTGGGGCTCCATTTCTGGTTGGAGATTTTGTTGCATGGAGGCCATGTGTGATCTGGTTGGGATGCGTGTGGTGACTAGGAACGGTCTTGACTATGAAATTGGACTCGGCTAATGCAAACAGCTGTTCTCTAATGGTTTGTGACTAAAGTCACTCAATACTGAAATTCCTACAAACAGTTTTGTACTGCAGCCTCTAATAACTCAAATAATTAAAATTTTGTCACATACACAACCATACACAGTATGATATGCAGTGAAACTGCATAACTGTTTATAACTTAAAAAAAATAAAGATAGGGTAGAGTGGAAAGATAGAGACATAGAAGAATTTTACTGCAATAGGAAATGTGAAATGTAAATTTAAATTTAAATTTCTGCGGCAAGTTGTGGCAAGACATGTATCTGACATAAAACATTTACCAAATGAATCATGCAAGTCATTAATATGACATTCATACTCCGATCAGTGGCAGCCCAGGTTACCAACGACGAACATTGGTGCTGTTGACCTGCAAGGTGCTGGTTCAAATTGGGCTACAGTTGGTATAAAAAAGAAAGGAGGAAGGCATGTTTGTAGGCAACTACAGAAAAATAAAGGTGATGAGCCATAAAATGAAGCTGTGGGAAAGAGTAGTGGAAGCTTGGTGAAGAGCAGAGGTAAGAATTAGTGAGCAGCAATATGGTTTCATGCCTAGGAAAAGTACAGATGCAGCATCAGCTTTGAGGATTCTGATGGAGATGTACTGAGAAGGTAATAAGGGGGTGGATTGCGTCTGTGTAGATTTAGAGAAAGTGTATACCAGGGTGCCGAGAGAGGAGCTGTGGTATTGTATGAGGAAATCTGGAGTGGCAGAGAAGTATGTTAGAGGTGTGCAGGGCATGTACAGTATGAGAGCTGTAAGCCAGTGGTGAGATGTGCTGTAGGTGTGACAAAAGAGTTCAAGGTGAAGGTGGGTTTGCATCAAGGATCGACTCTGAGCCCCTTCTTGTTTGTTTTGGTGATGGACAGGATGACAGACGAGGTTAGACAGAAGTCTCCATGGACTATTATGTGTGCCGATGACATTGTGCTTTGTAGCGAGAGCAGAGAACAGGTGGAGGAAAATCTAGACAGGTGTAGAAATGCTCTGGAAAGAGGAATGAAGGTTAGCCATAGCAAGACAAAATACATTTGTGTCAATAAAAATGACCCAAGTGAGGCTACAGAGAGCAGACGTAAAGAAGGTGCAAGACTTTAAGTACTAAAGGGCAGCAATTCAGATCAACGGAGGGTGTGGAAATGAGGTGAAGAGGTGTGTGCAGGCAGGTTAAAACAGACAGAGAGAAAAGTTTCAGCTGTAGCTTGTGTGATAAAATAATCAGCGAGAATGAAAGGAAAAGTGTGGAAAACAGCTATGCTCTACTGCTTAGAGACAATGGCACTGAAGAAAAGACAGGAGGCAGAGCATCCAGATGTCGTGCATTCCAAGTGCAGTATGTAAATGTGCAGAATGTGCCATATAAGATGTAGGTGTGACAGTATGAGTGGAACATAAGGTACAGTATGGAAGGAACTGTGTGTGTGCCGGCATTTACTAGAGTGTTATTGTCCATGTGTTGTTCACGTGTTTAAAGTGTGAGTTAGCCCTCTTGAATTTGAAGCAAGAGATGTGCAGAATATAAGAAAGTAGTGCAATGTGCAATGTGGTGAGTAACGTAGTGTGCTCCAACAAGTGTGAAGGAAACAAAGGCAAGTCCAACTTGTTAAGTCCTACGTTGTGTTCTAATTGAGTGCTTAAATCGCCTGCGGGAAGACGCTTCTCCTCAGGCTTTCTGTGTTGGCCTTCTGAGAGTGGAAGTGTTTTCCAACAGAAAGAATAGTTCATTGACTGAGGGCTGAT
The DNA here is from genome assembly GCF_024256425.1 of Clarias gariepinus. NCBI lineage: Eukaryota > Metazoa > Chordata > Actinopteri > Siluriformes > Clariidae > Clarias > Clarias gariepinus. Next base: position 4,147,408 of record NC_071113.1, read on the forward strand.
GTTCTTCACTATCTTACTGGCCTTGGTCCAGCACCACTTGCTGTAGATTGAGTGCAGGTCAGGAAGCTCAGGAAGTCACAAACGGAAAAGTCTTCTCGTTCTTTCATTGACGCCCTCTAAAGCCCTGTGTTAGGGCTCTTATACATTATAACATCTGGTGGTGCAGCTCGCTTTACTTAGACTTTGTTTGTGATGGGAATCCCGGTGGAAAACTGTCAAAGTTTTCCACTTTCTTTAACTGTGAACTGTGAAGAATTTTTTGAAATTAGGATTTTTCACTATCAGGACAGCCCTACAGAACTTTTTTTTATGTGCTCTTGGAAATCCCCTGATCTAAAAACAAACAAAAAAAAAAGATAGATAATTAAATTTTAAGTGACAATATGAGGTCTTCACTTCACAATGAGAGGAGCTGATTTATATACCAATCATTATTGAGTAAGAACAAAGACCAGATTGAAAATATAAAAAAAAATAGAAACCGAGCAAGTAAGCAGAAGAAAGTTGTGACTTAAACAAACTTTACAATTTGAAAGTGAGAAACAAAGACAAAACAAGCAATGGAGGAAAGAGATTTGTCTGATCCACAAGAAAAAAACAAAACAAAAAACAAGCATTAGGCAAGACGAAAAAGTTCAATAAGCCATATATCAGTAACCAAACCTGGACAATGTTCCATGAGATGAGAAGGGGAAGAGTTAAAATGGAAGGAACAAAATAAGAATAATCAAAGAAAAGACAGTAAAATTTATTTAGCTAGAGGAGATAAAGTAAAGAGCAACAGCCCGAAATGGGGATGTGGATACCCATCTTGCCCTCATCCCATGGACCCACCACCATTTGACCGCGTCATAGGCTAAGAATAAAGAACTTTGTTAAGGAGTTATTTTTTTATTTAAATACTTCATCAAGAGGCAGGTCTTTAGACTGAACTGACAGCTGTTGGAACATTTAATTCCACTTACTAGGCATCAGAACAGAGAAGGGTTGTGATGCATGCCCATACTCTGAGAGATGGTGGAACCAGTTGAGCCATAGTAAAGGGGGGAGAAGTGCAGTATGTGTGGTGTGATTAGGTGAGGTGAGGGAGTTCTGGTCTCCAACCTCAGGCTTTGTGTGCATGTAGTTTTTTTTTTTTTTTCCATTTTCACGCACTCCTCTTTTTTATAAATATAGTTAGCCACCCCTCCCCCACTCACTTTATCACCATTATTAAAATAAGTTCATTCCAACTTATTTTAAATAGTCTTTATGCATTTTTGTCCTAGTTTGTTTCTTGTACACATAAAATATCTACATTCTTACTGCTCATATTACTGCTTAAATTTCAACTCATTTTTAAGTCCTCTCGCATTAATTCATGCACATCTCAAAGTCATCACTATAAATGATAATACACATCATGATAACACATCATTCTCTTCATCAGCCCTTTTGTTTCTCTAGCCGCTCTTGTATTCCAGTCACATCTGCTCATATTTCTTTTATATAAGTCAAGTTCTAATTTTTTTCCTCTGTTTTTTTCAGTACCTTCTCAATATTTAATAATTTAGTTTTTTTTTTATCTTACCGTTCCAGACCTTGCTTGTTTTTTTTTTATTTCACTTGTCCCCTTGTCTTCTATCTCCTCTTCGTACTTATCTAAATCCTTTATATCTTTTTGCTGTTTTTTCTCCTTCTCCGCCCTTCATCCGCCTTGTCTTCTCCTTTTCATGTTGGATTCTTTCCTTCTTCATGTGGGTTACATTTTTGACATATAAATGATGGACAGTCTTTGAACATATTTTCAAATGTACGCTTTTGTATGTATTTTGTTTAAAAAAACAAAAAACAAAAAAAAACCCTTTTATTAACAATATGCGGTGGGCCTCTCCCATCTACTGTAGCCATTAAAAATCGAGAGTTACAGTATCAACAGCAACCTCTGGTGCTCTCAGCCTGGTATGGGATAATATTCTTTAAAGGGAGGCCCATTTGAACAAAAACAATGCAGTAAAAAATAAAAGCTAAGAGGCAAAAAACTGTAAAGCTTACAGAATCTTCTATTCCAAGTATTAACCAGGAAGGGCTTAGCTTTTGAGATTAGACAAAAGTGGGCGCTCTCAGACTGATATGGCTGTAAGCAAAAGATGGTTTAAAGGGAGGCGTATTTGAATTATAAGAAGGCAGCAATTCAAAAAAATTTAACGAAAGGGTTGAGACTTTATGCCTGGGGGTCAAGGGGGGGAAACTCTAATTATTGACTATGCATTTCTTTAGAGATAAGATGAAAAGCTCAGTCGTCAGTTAGAAACTCAGAGAAGAACAGCTGCTTCTTGGTGGTTTGGGTATCTGGTAAGGGTGCTACCAGGATGCCACCCTAGGGAGGTGCTCTTGGCAGCTGGGAGGAGGCCTCTATTAAAGCACACTATTTAGTCCTTTAGCTTGTATGTTAAAATTTTATATATTTACCAGAACCTTTTCCGGACACAAATCCTTTTATTATTGTTTTATTAAGCCTAGGATTTCTCCTGAACTGCATTGCACCATGCAGAATTCTGATGAATGTCCAGATGAAGGCCCTTTAATTTTCGAGACTGCATCAATTCACTCACTCATCTTCTATACCGCTCCATCCTGTATTCAGGGTCGCGGGGACCTTTTTGTACGGCGCTAACTCAGTTAGCTGGATTTGATTCTTGTGGATTTGACCTGATCTCGGATTGTTTCATTCTTCGATGCGCTTCTTGCACTGTCATAGCAACATGTTTGTTAGCTTAAACCTGCTCGGTAGCAGGTTTATTTCATGTAGACAGGATTTATGCTGCGCTCCTGCCGGGTTATGATTGGTTGAAATGGCAAGGTCACATCTGACTGGTTAAAGAGCACAACTGACGCGGACTGACTCACGTGGGAAAAGAAAAGTATCTTGCATATATACGAATATATATAATCGCTATCAAATATTATATTAAAACATAAATTCATAGGTTTATTAATATTAAATATAATATTACTATTAAAATAAAGCCTAGGCACGAGACAGCCGTCAAGACCATTCATACAAATTCTTGTATAATGTTTATTTTGTAACACATTCATTTTTCAGGGGTTTCTCGTAAAAATGCAAATAAATAATTAAATATAATAAAAATAAATATTTTTTGTAATGATAAATTGGATGAAACTAATTGTATTATAAAATAAACAATATAAAAGTATACATGTTGTATTTAAAAAAAAATTACTATTTTAATTTTTTCATATACAACATATTTATTTTCATATTGCTTATTTCATTGTCTCATGTAATCTGTAATTTGTAAACCAATAACCTATGAATTTATGTTCTAATATAATATTTGATAGCGATTATGTAGGGGGGGGGCAATCCATGGCAGGGGGGCATTTTACCACATAACACGTGTTACAAAAAAAAATTTAGCTGCTCTTTTGCTATTTCGTCAACCAATCAAAGGGGTTGTGATCAGTGTTTCTACTGTCGATGCATATCACCTTTTAAACCAACGCACGAACGCACAATAATCCTAGAAAATTCAATCCAGCTATACTCGAAGAACCAACTTAGCCAGATTGTAATTAGCACAATGATCTCATCTTAGATGTGTCAGTTCATCTCGGATGTGTCAAGCGACGTACGAAGAACGGACCCCTGGAGCCTATTCCAGGAGACTTAGGGCATGAGGCAGGATACACCCTAAAGAGGGTGCTAATCCATCGCAGGGCACACACACACTACGGGCAGTTTGTGAACGGCAAAAGCCTAACCTGCATATCTTTGGACTGTGGGAGGAAACCGGAAGTACCTGAAAGAAACCCACTAAGCACGGGGAGAACATGCAAACTCTCTGCACACAGAGACAGGAATCGAGCCTGGCCGGGAAACAAACCTGGACCCTGGAGGTGCAAGTGCTAACCATTACACCACCGTGCCGCCTGCATCAATTCAATTCAATTCAATTCAATTTAATTGTATGTTATTTTTTGACAATTGACATTGTCGCAAAGCAGCTTAACACAATCAAAAGAATGATTTAAGTTTGTATAAAATGTAAATGTGTCCGAGGACAATAGCAACAAGGAAAAACTCCCTGAGATGGCAGTATTAAGAAACCTTGAGAGGAACCAGACTCAACTGGGAACCCATCCTCATCTGGGTGATAACGGACACAGGGATTGATCGGCAGTCATACTGTGTGTTAGGAGCCTGGGGGTTCAGTATAACAATAGATGTGTTTAAGTAAATATAGAGTCAAGTTTGTTATTGGCGGCTCAGGTAGACTGTAGGAAACTCCAGTCCTGACAAGTGACTGCAGTCACGAGTACTCAGAGAACAGCTGTTAGGATCAGCCAAGGCCAGGACTATCTTCCTGGAAACGTGAAACCGTCCGCAGTCACCACACGCATCCCAGACAGACCACACAGGGGAATCCATGCGACGAGATCTCCACCCAGAAGCGGGACACCAGGACGAGTCAGACAGGTCCAGAGGGCAGAGAAGTTCCAGATCACTGACAGCTCAGGAGAGACATGTATAGCTCCAACAGAGGGACAAGGAGAGGGAGAGAGAGAGAAGGAGAGAGAGAAAGAGAAAAGAGCAGAAGTGTAGGAGAGATAACAGTAAGGTATGGTTACAGTCTCATAATGTATAAGGTGAATGTATATTTACTGTAGAGTGCAAGCTGGGACTCCAGCAGGAATAATTATGACATCATAACTAAAAGGGAGAGCCAGAAGGAAACACAGACATGAGGGGGATCTGAGATGTAAAGCAACCAATCACCTCACCGTCAACAAACCTGAGTGATCAATGAGAGTGGGGAAGACAGCATCCAAACATACCAGTTCACCATAATACTCTACGTCCATTAGTCCCCCAGATCTGCTCCTTTACCTAAGACTAATCTATTTACAAAAATTCTTGGCTAAATAAATAGGTTTTAGCCTGGACTTAAACATTGAGACTGTGTCTGAGTCCCGAACATTAATTGGAAGACTATTCCATAACTTTGGGGCTTTGTAAGGAAAAGCTCTGCCCCCTGCTGTAGTTTTCATACGCGGTTCCCCCATAATACCTGGTACTGAGTTATATATTCATGTTATAACTATTGTTATTTAGAATGTATATTTAAAGGGAATAACAAAACCTAATATCATGCAGTATTTGCAGAGCTTTAATGAAACAGATAAAACAAAATGCAAATAATTTGTAAACAAATTGTGTTAATGCTTTGGCTAAATACCATAAGGAAATCAGTATTTGGTGAAATAACCCCGATTTGCAATTACTTTCATGTCTGCTTTCATGTGTTTTGGCTCTCCACCAGTTTTTCCACATTGCTGTTGGGTAACTTTATACCAGCTCAGCTTTGCTTGATGGTTTGTGACTCTTCATCTTTCTCTTGATGACATTCCAGAAGTTGTCATGAGTCCTCAGAGAACAGCAACTGTACAGTGCTCTCTCTATTTTTTTTTCAGAGAGCTGTATATAGGGACCGAGGCGGGTGCAGGCATCAGCTGTGGCTCGTTGTTAGGATGTACTAGCGATCGGAGGTAAAAAAAAAAAAAAAGGCAGCAGGGGCTGATGCACTGTTCAAGTGGATTTAGTTTTTAATCCCAAGGTGCAAAAATGTGTCTTGCCAAAAGTGTACAAAATGTTAAAACACCCAGATGAAACTCAAAAAAAAAAAAAAAAAGAAAAGATCTAGATTACCAAACAAACAAAAATAAATCAATACTATTTACAATTTTTACAAGGTAAAGTTCACTATGCCAAAAAACAGGCCCAACTTTCCACATGGGTAATCACCACAAACCTACTGTACTTTTCTTCTTCTTCTTGGTATTTTCTGGTGGTAGGCATCCATCATGTTGCATTACCGCCACCATCTGGTCATGACCCCCACTTTTTTCTTTTCCTTTTCTTCTTCCTTTTTTTCCTTTTCCCCCCTTTCTTTCCCTTTTTTCTCTTTCCCTCTCTCCTATCCTTTTCAACGGTCGGCATCTAGCTTTATAGAGTGTTACCGCTCCTCTGTTCTAGAGTGTGGGTTAGAGAGTAGGCTAAAAAAAAAAAAAAAAACTACTCTTCCCACACTATTTGCTTTCTTGGTCTCCTATCCATTACCCCTGTTTCTCGCAAATAAGCTAACACTATCCTGTTTTTCCTCCCATTCACTGCCCCTAGCACCTCTAATGTGAACTGCACCCCTATCTCCCTCAGTCTGTCCCTCCCTGACCTCCCTCTGTGCCTCATAACTCCTGCATCTCATGATCACATGTTCTACTGACTCCTCCCCCTGACATCTATCACACAGTCCCGTTTGGTGTTTTCCTATTATTTTGAGTGTTTTATTTATTAAGCCATGCCTCAGCCTCAATATTGTCATTGCTCCCTTTTTTCTCCTTTATATATATATATGTGTGTGTGTGTCTCCCCTTTCTATCTCTGTCCCATCTATCCTGCCACCTTTGGACAATTTTCTCCCATATGATACTTTTTTTTTAACTTCTGTCTTACTCATTTTAACGTGTACCTCAATATTATCTCTTGTAAGTGTTCCCTTTGCTAATTTATCTACTATCTCATTTCCCCTAATTCCTATACTGTATGTGCTGGTACCCACATAAAGATGACCTTAATGCCCTTGTTAATTGTCCTTATATGTGTATACTTCAAGTACCTCATACAATGTACTATCTTGTTTTGCCTTGCTAATACTGACAGTGAGTCAGTGCATATCAGGACCTTTTCCTCCTCATTTTCCTCTACCCATTTTATTGCATACAGTATTGCCATAATCTCTGTCTTATAGACTGCTATTCTATCCGATATACTTTATTTGTACTTCCACTTGTTTTTCCAGAATTGCCACCCCAAATTCTGTTTTCCCTGATTGTGGATCTTTGGCTCCATCTGGGTAAATTACTACAATTTCTTTGTACTTTTGATTTACATGTAGGCTATATTGAATAACACCTTTAGGTTCACCTCATTGTTCATTTTCCTTTTTTCTGCCACTAAGTACCTATCAATTTCAGGCCATTCCATCTTCCATGAAGCCATTTCTGGTATAACTGTAGTTTCAGTCACTTGCAACTCAAATATTTCTAATTCATTTGCTATATTATTTTCCATTCTCCCAGCATTCTTCCAAAACTTTTTTTGTACCCTACCCAATAATTAGCCATTAGCTGCATCCTTTGTAATTCTAGTGCCATTTCTCCGACTTCCACTCGCACTGCCACTACTGGTGAACAAACCTACTCTCTTCTCCCTGAAAATGGCTGTCTGAAGCCATTTTCTTAACCTAGGCTCCGCCCACTTTGGCATTTACACAAGGGGGGAGAGGGACTACAGGTTCCTGTAAGTTTAAGTCTTTCATAAACCATTTACCAACACAAAACAAAAATAAATGGTGTTTATGCCGGCATTCAGTTTGTGTGGAGGTAAAATGGCGTAAGCAGTGTAAGAATGTACATAACCTTTACAATATAGAAGACCATGGTCACAGTCAGACTGTGACACATGTTATACAGTACAAGTTTATTTGTCTCTTATTTTGTTGGAAGGGAGAGAGATGCTATGGTCCCAGCACCCTGCAGAGAGAGAGATAGATAGAGAGAGAGAGAGAGAGAGAGAGAGAGAGAGAGAGAAAGAGAGATGCTATCTGCTATCTGCTGAACAGAGTACGGAATATTCAGTAAAAAAAAAAAAAAAAAACAACATTCAGTGACTTACTTTCAACCTCTCTGTCAAAAATCCTTGTCCTTGCCACATACAAATTAGCATTCGTGACTTTTTTTTTTTTTTTTTAAAGAGAACTCTGATCATTTAACAAACATATTTTTGGATGATCATTCAAAATATTCTGTACCAGTACACATTTTGTTTTTAACCTGATTTATTTCAATATTATGAATATCATGACTTTTAAAATTGAAACCATGCTACTAATTACCAATAATTATATAATAGTTACTTTTTACTTTCATATTTTTCAGCTCAACACAATCTGAGCTCAGGGTTCGGAAATAGACAGTCATTAAAGTACCACAGGTTTACCACAGACAGAGAAAAACAATTAGAAAAACAATACAGGAATTTCATTTAAAGTATTAGTTCTACAAGTTCTATATTTGTGCATAAGAGCCACCTGAGAAACTAAGTACAGTCATCCTCACTTTCATAAGGAAAGGCTCTCAAATTATACATCATTAACTACTTCTTTTTGTCGCGTGCTTGTGGTGAACATCCTTGCATAAAATCAAAACTTGTTAAAATGCACAAACTACCGGTGCATGGTAAATGAATGAGGCCCCCGGCTTTATATGATAAAATATCTGTAATAGTCAACCCTGGCAGTATTGTAGCACTGGAGGAAACTCTCAGCAAAATGTTGAACTTCTTGTTTGCTTGACATTCTCGTGGTCTATTTCTCCCATATAAAGAGCAGATTAATTATAGACTAATGTGAAGTCTTATAGGCTCCTCTTATTCTTATTAATCTTGTAAGCTGTGTTTATTTTGAATAGATGTTCATATACTGTATAAACTGTTTTGTACATGTGTGTAAAGTACTTTTTTAGAACTCGCTCTTTCAATGATATCTTTATGTTTTATACATTATAATCTGTATTTCCCTCTGTCTGTATGTCTGTCTGTCCAGGCAGATTTTCAAACAGCATTACAAAAAACGTATTGAAACTTAGCCAGTAGTTAGGTATTTGCCTAAAGTTAAACCTTCACCATAAATGAAGTCATCGCATGTAGAGTAGAATGTTAATGTTGGAGTAAATGTAATGAGCAGTTTTGTGTCGGATTATGTCACAATACTAATATAGCAGTTTTCCCCTCCAGGTGGGCGTAACTATGCGTGTCACTTAACGGTCAATGTGATAGTTTACTGTGTGATCACAGGGTATGGGAAAGACACAGAAATTAGCTGCTTTGCAACATTGTTAGATTTCTTTTTTCACCTGCACCAATAGATATTAACTAAAAAAAGCTAAACTGAATATTTTATTGGGTTATATTTTACTGCTCAAATAACAGCGCTAAAGTAAATATTAATGCGCTGGAGTCGCTTTAAGACAAAACTTCATCTTTATGTGATCTACTTTTTCCATCCAATGTACTTTTGTCAATTTCTCATCTGTGATTTACGCTCTGATTACTGAACAGGGAGTGTATTTGGCTGACAAAGAAAGAAATACAACTTATTGTAAACAAGGTGTAAGATGTTCAATCTTGTTGCCTTGCACCTTTAAAGTTCGATTTACACCTCATAGTCTGTGTGCATGGAGTTTGCATGTTTTCCCCTGTACTTGGTGGGTTTCCTCCGGGTACTCCGGTTTTCTTCCACAGTCCAAGGACATGCAGATTAGGCTAATTGGAATTCCCAAATTGCCTGTAGTGTGTGTGTGTGTGTGTGTGTGTGTGTGTGTGTGTGTGTGTTTGTGTGTGTGTGTGTGTGTTTGTGTGTGTGTGTGTGTGTGTGTGTGTGTGTGTTTGTGTGTGTGTGTGTGTGTGTGTTTGTGTGTGTGTGTGTGTGTGTGTGTGTGTTTGTGTGTGTGTGTGTGTGTTTGTGTGTGTGTGTGTGTGTGTGTTTGTGTGTGTTTGTGTGTGTGTGTGTGTGCCCTGCGATGGATTGGCACCCAGTCTGCCTCATACCCTAAGCCTCCTGAGATAGGCTCCAGCCCCCCTGCAACCCTGTACACAGGATAAGGCGATAGAAAAGATGAGTGAGAGTGAGTAAGTGAATATATAATGAGTTCGGCTGGACAGAAAAGCAAACATGTACGTGGATTTCAACCTAAAATAATAATATCACTAATTACAGTACATTAAAGCTGATTAGATTATTTAGCTTTACTTTTTACCTATTTCTACAAACTCTTTTCCCATTAATGATAGTTTGGTACTCAGGCTAGTTTATTATAAAAATAATTAAATTAATAAATAAGTTATTGAGTTAATTAGGCATGTACTGTAATGTCCGTGCAGATTGTGCTTTACGGTTTTAAAAAGCATGTTTATTTGCTGATTTTGTGATGAAAACCATGTTCCAGTTTGGCGGAGTTTAACTGGTGTAGTCCTCCACAAAGAGAAGCTCTTACTTCAATACAATAAAAGGATTATTGATATCCAAAGGATGGCTGCAAGACTATTACAGCTGTTTCCTCTGCACAAAGCACATGTTTTTTATGGGTGTCATACAGTGATAATCAGATAACGCTGTGGATGTGCACTTCATCCTTAATTAATGGAATAAACTTTTTTATTTTCTATCTTTTACCAATTTTGTCTGAAGTCCTGGAGAAGTCATGACAATGTCATGGAAATGTGGCTTGCAACATGGGCTTGTAAATCTAGGTCAAGTAAGTTTTAATTTTAGCACACCATATTCAACTTTAATTCATAATATCATTTCCCAACAGCAAAACTGTGGCCAGTAAAATTGTGTGTCAGACATTGAAACTTATTTATGTCTATAGGTCGAGTTAACTAGTATGTCTGGTAAAGCAGTGCATAAAATTAAACTCACCAGTCAAAGGCAGAATATTTTCTTAGGATTAACACAATTGAATTCAAGCAAAAATCATGAAAAGTAAGAAAAAACAGAAATGCTGGCACTATCCTCACAATGGGAGGTAGTCCTTTTATTAAGGGTTACTTATAACAGAAATAAAGAGCATAAGAAAGAAAAAATTACACAAAAAAAGCATCCTAGAATCACAGTACAATCCTATGTACAGTATGTGACAAAATACAATTGTGGACTCATCGTTTTATAAAATCTCCAATGGAAAAGACACTTTCGAATTCAACAGATAAACTTACACAATGCACAACTTTCGTCTCACAGTGCACGACTTACATTTTTAAAACTGTGACCAAAACAAAACAAGTGTATTGCTAAGCATTCTGTGGTTGCTAAATGACACATGTTATTTCCATTGCCGTACTCTCTGCACAAGCTGAGATTTTCTTTTTTACATAGAACCCTGTGCAGGAGTTTTGTTAAGTGCAAATAAAAGTCTTCTCTTCTTCTTTTTTCTGCTTTATTATTATACACAATCATAGACAATAAAATAGCTTTCAGCATATTTAATATTTTGTTGTCTTAATAAAATAATAATAATATAATAACACCAAAGGCTGAGTTCTACTAAAGGTCTGGGAGTTGCATGGCTTTAGTAGAGTGGATATTAGAGACTGGGAGCATCATAACCTTTGTTCCTCCTCTATTCTTGAGCAGGAGCTCAAGATGAATGAATAGGTTGATAAGTAAGTCAAGAGGGCTGTAGTGGTTTTTGTTTATAAGGGTCAGTCTGGAAAAACACAGGGTGATTTTCAAAGCCCTGGATCACTTTTAGATAGAGCAGGACTAACGTTTTGTTAAAACTGTCAAAGAGGTTTTTATCTTTCAGATTCTCTTCCAAATTATTTATGTTTTTGATGAAAACATAAAAATTTGTAAATCCGATGTACATTTTAATCCCATATTCTTGTAATTTGGATGATAAACAGATTAAATTATACATGCAGGGGTTGTGGTTCTTTCTGCCTATACAAGGACTATTTACTGTATAAATCCAAATTTCTGAAACATTATTAATTTCCTTCGTTTGGATCATGCCTTCAATTTCTTCAATAATACGATCCTCACTGTGGGAATTTTTGGGGTAAAATGCTCCAATTGACTTGAGTTTATCTTCTTTTAATTTGATGAATGCGATTGCGTGTTGTCTTGCATGCTTCTTCCCCTCTGAAGCTTTAAATGTAGAATTCTGAAACATTTTCAAAAACTCGCCTTCAACTTCATCATTTTTTTCCAGAACAACCCTTGAAACCTCTTTCGTGGACAGCTGCTTATGATTTATACTATTGAAGTTTAGGATATAGAAAAAGAAAAACCAGGAATCTTTCTTTGAGTTGGGCAGTGATGCATTTCTGGAAAAGAATGAAGAACAGAAAGGATTATTATTTTTGCAGCAGATGAAATTACTTTATTTTAAATTCATATTATGGTCAATAATCTCATTTCAGTAACTTACATAATATTGTACATATACCAAAATATGTTTGCAGATTCTATTCATAAAATACTACTACTACTACTACTACTACTACTACTAAAAATAATAATAATTTCACTATAAACTAAATATTAAATTTAGAGAAATTGAATATTGCAGAAAAATACAGTTTTAAAATTGGAAATTTTGGAAATTTGGTACTATAATAAAATTTAATTAAAATAAAAATGTCAATTACACAGGAATTTACAAAGCAAAATAAAAAAATGAAACAGAAGTAAAAAAGTATAAAAGCATAAAAGTGTAAAAAAAAAAAAAAATATATATATATATATATATATATATATATATATATATATATATATATATATATATATATATATATATATATATATATTGTCAGGGTATGGCAGCAGCAGTATGATTTGAAACATGGAGTATGAGATGATATGAGATGTGTGTCAGCAGCAGTGTGATTGTCCTTGGCCTGAAGTTAGTCTTAATTTAATGTGCAAATGAATAATGTGCAAAATGTAGAAAAATGTGCAACATCTTGATTTTAATGTGTTAGCGGGAATGTGGGTTGTTAAACAAAGGAAGCAAATCCAAAAAAAAGCAAATCCAATCAATTTAGTTTAGAACTTAAACCTACAATTTGCTGAGGAGTGCAGTTGTCTATCCATTAAGCAACTAGGGCTTGCAGTGTCTGTATTAGCAACATAAAAATAATAAATAAAAAAATAAAGTAATTTCAGCTTATTTTCATGTACATTATATGCCTGATTTTATTAATTGTGCTGAGACCACATGAATTGTTAATTAGAGAACTGTGTGAATGTTAATTAGAGAACTGTGTGAATGTTACTGTAATTAGAGAACTGTGTGAGTGCGCAAGTATTTCTAATAAAATGGTCATGGTACTTAGGTTTTTTATGTTTTGTGGTGGCCTCATTCAGCAACACACATTGCGCACATAGTTCAGAAACAGAAACAGAAAAACAGAAAAAAAAACAGAAAAACAGAAAAAAAACTCTAGGTGTTGACTACAGATCTTAATCTGATCAAGCGTCTATGGGATGTGCTGGACTAACGAGTCTGATCCATTGTGGCAGTGCTGTGCCACAAGAGCTCAACAAGTGTGGCAGTGCTGTGCAACAAGAGCTCAAGAAGAGTTCAACAAGAGCTCAACAAGTTCTGTTCACAAAACAATTAAATAAACTAGTTTGCATCAATAGTTCATAATTATTTGAGCTAAGATCAGCGCGCCACTGCAGCAGGCCTAGTATTACTAATGGAGAGAGGCGAGAGGTTACTAGGTTCAGTTAGCACAGGATGAATCACTGCTCTCTTTCTCTCTCTCTCTTTCTCTCTCTCTCTTTCTTTCTTTGCTCTCGGCGCTCGTTGGTTAGCTGTGTCGAGAGAGCAAACCACTGAAGGAACGACGTGGGACTGTGTTTGCATGTCAGTTCAGATGGCAGTTTAAAGGCATTTGAATCCTCTGCAACGACAGAGCTTGGGTGTATACTACTGTAGCAATGACGACCAAAGCAGTGTCGGTGTAACTCCAAGTACTGATGAACTAGAGACGAGAAAAGGTAAGCTGGAACAACTTTAACTTAAATACACTAACATTCATTTACACACTAGCCATCTGATACACTAACAATCTGATACACTAGTTTTGATGGCTGAAAATTTTTGAAATGTTTGATCATGTAATAGCTGTTGTTAAAACATAACATTCAATTAATGGGTCTCTAAGATCTAGACAAGGTTCCTCTTTTCATGTTTCCACCACTGCAAGAAATAGTGACGCACACAATACTGCCAATAATGGTTACCTAACCAGCAAGTGTTTTGGTTTCTATAGATGAGGTTGGATGGAAATGAAGGTGTGTTAAACAGGCAGACAAGAAAGGGAAACATTGTCAAGTAGCATAGAGCAGACATCCAGCAAACAACATAAACCAAAGAGAAAAGTCAGATGAAAAGAAGGGCTAAACTATAAGAAAAAAAACTGAGAAAACTAAAGAATTAGTAACATTTCTAGTATTCATTAGGAGCCAAAAGTTACAATGACTTTGTGTTTGTGTTACTCCTGTATACTGTATGAGGGACTGTAATCGTGGGCTTAAACAGAACTCAGGGAAACGTAAAAGTATGTGTGAGTTGTGAACTTTCCACTGGGTTCTTTGCTTTTGCATGAGGTTGAACTTATTCAAACAAATTCAAAATAGTCACATTGTACAGCGCTCGCTGTTTAGCCTCTGAGGTTGGTCTCATCATAGTTATCTGTACCCAAAGCTCTAATGGAAACCCTCTGGTCCTGCCCATCTGGATGATACTTAATCATCTGGCTAATCATCATCGTTGCTTACCAAGTTACACCCTTTCATGGAAACAGTTTCCTGAATAGAAAGAGAGAGAGAGAGAGAGAGAGAGAGAGAGAGAGTTAAACAGCACTGGCTCATCTTGTGCCAAGTGAATCTTTTTACATCAGTTTTACTGAGTCTCCGGGCTCTCTAATCTTAGCTCAAAATTCAGAATTATGGACTATGAAGTTTGTTGTTAACTGAAGTTTGAGCTCACTCTTGTGTGTCTGCACACCACTGCCACCCTGGATCAGACATTTTAGTCCAGCACATCCAGCTCAATCAGTTTGATATCTGAAGAATTTGAATGCTAACTCTTTGTTTCTGAAATTGTTTTGCAAACTACTCCTGAACAATGTGTACAGTGTGTCTGGGTCCATTATGCTGCTAAAGGAGGCCACTGCTATCTGGGAGCCATTTCCATGAAGGGATGTTACTTGGTCAGCAACAAAGTTTAGGCAGGCAGTACAATCTCAGAGGCTAGACAGTGAGGGCTGTACAATGAGACTATTTTGAATTTTTTTGAATAAGGTCAACTTAACCTCATGCAAAAGCAAAGAATGCAAGGAAAAGTTCACAACTCACACCCACTTTTACATTTCTCAGAATTTTTCTCTTTAGTGCATCAGTACTATGGGTTACACTGACACAGATTTGGTATTATCAGGGTTTGCCACTGCAGAGTATTTAAATTCCTTTTAAATCTGTCCTGACAGTCCCACGATTTTTTCTTTAGCAGTTTGCTCCCTACCGAGCTAACAAGTGAGCAAGCAAGTGAGAAAGAGAGGAGACAGAGATAGAAACAGTGGGACATAGACAAAGAGAGGAAAAGAGTATTGATTCACATTGTGTTAAGTGAACCTATTAACCTCTTTGCCTCTCTCAATCATTCCAGTTGAGTCTCCTGCAATGCCATGATGCTCTGGACATAACTCCAAATTCAGAATTATAAACTACGAATGAGAACCAGTTCATTTTAATGTGAAGTATACTGAACTTTAAGCGAGCTCTGGTAAAGTCTGAACTTGCACTTGTTAGTCCAGCACATCCCATGGACTTCAACTTCACCTCATGCAAAAGCAAAGAACGCAAGGGAAAGTTCACAAGTCACACCCACTTTCACATTCCCTCGAGATCTTATCACTAGTGCATCAGTGACACTGCTTTGAACTGCATTGCTTGTATACACCCAAGCTTTGCCAGGGCAGAGTATTTAAATGTCTTTTAAATCTGTACTGACATGCAAATGCAGTCCCATGTTTTTCCTTCTGTGTTTTGCTTCCTACTGTAGGTAGCTAACAAGTGAGAGAGAAAGAGCAGTGATTCTTCTTGTGCTAAGTGAATGTAGTAACCTCTCTGCCTCTCTTGATCAGTTCCACTGAGTCTCCTGCAACATCATGGCACTCTGAACTTATCTCCACAATTCAGAACGATCAACTATGGACTTGAACTGGTTCATTTTAATGTGTGGTGAAAAGTTTGATCTAGCTCTTGTGAATTGTGAACTTGGACTTTTTATTCCAGCACATTTCACAATCCCTCGATAAAATTAAGATCTGGAGAATTTGGCGGCTGAATCAACACCTCTAACTCTTAGTAATTTTCCTCAAACTGTTCCTGAACAATGTGTGCAGTGTGTCTGGGTACTTTATTCTACTGAAAGAGGCCACTGCCGTCAGGGAACTGTTTCTATCAGATTCTCCAGATCTCGATCAGATCGAGGCTCTGTGCGATGTGATGAACTAACAAGTACAAGTTTACAATTCACAAGAGTTCAAACTTTAGATCATCACACATTAAAATTAACCAGTTCAAGTCCATAGATGATTGTTCTGAAAAATGCCATGCTGTTGCAGGAGACTCATTGGAACTGATGAAGAAAGCCAGAGAGGTTACTATATTCACTTAGGACAAGATGAATCACTGCTATTTCTTTTTTGTTAGCTACCTAAGAAGCAAAAACCTTGAAGAAATAACATAAGAATGCGGTTGCATGTCAGCTTTAAAAGATGTATGAATACTCGTTTGTATGCAAGTTACACCCCTTCATAGAAAAAGTTTAATGGTAGCAGGGACCTTTTTAAGCAGGATAATCTACTCTGACACACTGCACACATTGTTTAGGAACAGTTTGAAGAAAATGACAAAGAGATAGTGGTGTAACTAACTCTTTGTCATGTTCCTTAAACCATTCCTGAACAATGTGTGCAGTGTGTCAGAGTAGATTATCCTGCTGCCATCAGGAAACTGTTTACATGAAGGGGTGTAATTTGGTCAGAAACAATGTTTAGGTGGGTGGTACAGTACATGCCAAAGTAACATCCAAATGAATGGCAGAGACAACAGTTCAAGACCTCATCTCGTTCTGATCGAGCGTCTGTAGGATGTGCTGAACTAACATGTTCAATTTAAACTTTACAAGAGCTTGCTCAAAGTTTAGTTCACCGGACATTTAAATGAACGTTTATAGTTAATAATTCTGAATTTTAAGTTCAGAGGACCATAGTGCTGCAGGAGAATCAATGAGACTGATGGAGAGATGCAGAGAGGTTACTACATTCACTTAGCAGATAACTCAATGCTTTCTCTCTCTCTTTCTCTCTCTCTCTCTCTCTCTCTTTCTGTCTCTCTTTGCTCTCGGCGCTCGTTGGTTAGCTGTGTCGAGAGAGAGCAAACCACTGAAGGAACGACGTGGGACTGTGTTTGCATGTCAGTTCAGATGGCAGTTTAAAGGCATTTGAATCCTCTGCAACGACAGAGCTTGGGTGTATACTAGCAATGACGACCAAAGCAGTGTCGGTGTAACTCCAAGTACTGATGAACTAGAGACGAGAAAAGGTAAGCTGAAACAACTTTAACTTAAATACACTAACAATCATTTACACACTAGCCATCTGATACACTAACAATCTGATACACTAGTTTTGATGGCTGAAAATTTTTGAAATGTTTGATCATGTAATAGCTGTTGTTAAAACATAACATTCAATCTATGGGTCTCTAAGATCTAGACAAGGTTCCTCTTTTCATGTTTCCACCACTGCAAGAAATAGTGACGCACACAATACTGCCAATAATGGTTACCTTACCAGCAAGTGTTTTAGTTTTTATAGATGAGGTTGGATGGAAATGAAGGTGTGTTAAACAGGCAGACAAGAAAGGGAAACATTGTCAAGTAGCATAGAGCAGACATCCAGCAAACAACATAAACCAAAGAGAAAAGTCAGATGAGAAGAAGGGCAAAATTATAAGAAAAGAGAGAGAGAGAAAACTAAAGAATTAGTAACATTTCTAGTATTCATTAGGAGCCAAAAGGTACAATGACTTTGTGTTTGTGTTACTCCTGTATACTGTATGAGGGACTGTAATCATGGGCTTAAACAGAACTCAGGGAAACGTGAAAGTATGTGTGAGTTGTGAACTTTCCACTGGGTTCTTTGCTTTTGCATGAGGTTGAACTTATTCAAACAAATTCAAAATAGTCACATTGTACAGCGCTCGCTGTTTAGCCTCTGAGGTTGATCTCATCATAATTTGCTGTACCCAATGCTCTGATGCAAACCCTCTGGTCCTGGACGATACTTAATCATCTGGTTAATCATTGTTGCTTACCAAGTTACACCCTTTCATGGAAACAGTTTCCTGATGGCAGTGACCTCTTTCAGCAGGATAATGCACACTGACACACATTGTTCAGGAACAGTTTAAGGAACATGACAAAGAGTTAGTTACACCTCTAACTCTTTGTCATTTTCCTCAAACTGTTCCTGAACAACAGGAACAATGTTTTGGTAGGTGGTACAGTAGGTGCCAAAGTAACATCCAAATGAATGGCAGAGCCAAAAGTTCAACTTCATCTCATGCAAAAACAAAGAACACAGTGGAAAATTGTGTTTTCAACTCACACCTACTTTCACATTCCCCAGAGTTCCCATCTCTAGTGCATCAGTACTTTGGGTTACACTGACACCGCTTTGAATTATATTGTCAGGCTTTGCCACAGCAAAGTATTTAAATCCCTTTTAAATCTGTCCTGACATTGCAAACAGAGTATGCTTCCTACATAGCTAACAAGCAAGCAAGAACGAGAGAGGGAGAGAGAGAGGCATATAGGCAGAGAGAGCAAAAGAGCATTGATTCATCTTGTGTTAAGTGAACCTATTAACCTCTTTTCCTCTCTCCATCAGTCTAATTGAGTCTCCTGCAAGAGCATGGCACTCTGAACTTAGCTCCACAATTCAGAACGATCAACTATGGACTTGAACTGGTTCATTTTAATGTGTGGTGAAAAGTTTGATCTGGCTCTTGTGAATTGTGAACTTGCTCTTTTTAGTCCAGCACATCCCACACATGCTCAATAAAATTAAGATCTTTTGAATCTCGAGGCTGAATCAACACCTCTAAATCTTTCTCATTTTCCTCAAACTGTTCCTGAACAATGTGTGCAGTGGGTAAGTGTGCATTATCCTGCTTGAACGAGGCCACTGCCGTCAGGGAAATGCTTCTATCAAGAGGTGTAACTTGGTCAGAAACAATGTTTAGTTAGGTGGTACGTTCCAAGTAACATCCAAATGAATGGCATTCACAACTCACACCTACTTTGATGTTTTCCAGAGTTCTTAAATCTACTGTAGCGCATCAGTACTTGGAGTTACACTGATATTCCTTTAGATGGCATTGCTAGTGTACACCCAACTTTGCCACTGCAGAGTATTTAAATGCCTTTCAAATCTTTATTGACAGTCAAATATTTTTTCTTCAGTAATTTGCTTCCTTTCTAACAAGCAAGCGAGGAAGAGAGAGGGAGATAGAGAGATAGAGAGAGTTAAACAGCACTGGCTCATCTTGTGCTAAGTGAACCATTTTACATCAGTTCTACTGAGTCGGAATTATGGACTATGAACTTTGAAGTTTGTTGTGAACTGAAGGTTGAGCTCACTGTTGTGATGTGTAAACTTGCACACCACTGCCACCCTGGATCAGACATTTTAATCCAGCACATCCAGTTTGATCAGATTGAGATCAGGAGAATTTGGAGACAGAGTCGATACGTCTAACTCTTTGTCAAGTTTTGCTAACTACTCCTGAACAATGTGTACAGTGTGCCTGGGTGCATTATGCTGCTGAAAGAGGCCACTGCTATCAGGGAACCATTTCCATGAAGGGATGTAACTTGGTCAGCAACAAAGTTTAGGCCGGCAGTACAAGTAAAATTAACATCCAGATGGGCAGGACCCAAGGTTTCCCAGCAGAGCATTGGGCACGGCAAACAGTGATGTGACCAATCTCAAAGGCTAGACAGTGAGTGCTGTACAATGAGACTATTTTGAATTTGTTTAAATAAGGTCAACTTAACCTCATGCAAAGGCAAAGAATGCAAGGAAAAGTTCACAACTCACACCCACTTTTACATTTCCTAGAGTTTTCCTCTCTAGTGCATCACGACTTGAAGGTACACTGACACTGCTTGGGACATCATTGCTAATATACACCCAAACTTTTCCAGAGTATTCATGTGAACTGACAAGCAAACAGTTCTGTATTTGAGAGAGTTATCAAATCAGGATTTGGAGAATCTGGAGGCCAAGTCAACACCTTTAAATCTTTGTCATGTTCCTTAAACCCTTTCTGAACAATGTGTGCAGTGTGTCAGTGTGCTTAATCTTACTGAAAGAGGCCACTGCCATCAGGAAACTGTTTACATGAAGGGGTGTAACTTGGTCAGAACCACTGTTTAGGTAGGTGGTACATGCCAAAGTAACATCCACATGAATGGCAGAGTTAAAAGTTCACCTTGAACTTCACCTCATGCAAAAACAAAGAACACAGAGAAAAATTCCTCTGAGGGATGTGCTCGACTATCTTCGATCTATTAACCGAAAAACTTTGGTTTCATAGTTCATGATTCTGAATTTTGAGTTTAGCGCTCCACTGTAATGCAGAAGACTCAGTGGGTCTGATAGAGTGAGGCAGAAACTCACACCTACTTTCACACCTACATGAGTTCCCATCTCTAATGCATCAGTACTATGAGTTACACTGACACAGATTTGAATGGTATTATCAGGGTTTGCCACTGCAGAGTATTCAAATGCCTTTTAAATCTTTCCCGACAGTCCAACAATTTTCCTTCAGCAGTTTGCTCCCTACCAAGCTAACAAGTGAGCAAGTAAGTTAGAAAGAGAGGAGACAGAGATAGAAACAGTGGGACATAGACAAAGAGAGGAAAAGAGTGTTGATTCACATTGTGTTAAGTGAACCTATTAACGTGTTTGCCTCTCTCCATCATTCCAGTTGAGTCTCCTGAATGCCATGGTGCTCTGGACATAACTCCAAATTCAGAATTATGAACTTTAAATGAGAACCAGTTCATTTTAATATGTAGTTAACTTTGAGCTAGCTCTGGTAAAGTCTGAACTTGCACTTGTTAGTCCAGCACATCCCATGGACTTCAACTTCACCTCATGCAAAAGCAAAGAACGCAAGGGAACGTTCACAAGTCACACCCACTTTTACATTCCCTCGAGATCTTATCACTAGTGCATCAGTGACACTGCTTTGAACTGCATTGCTTGTATACACCCAAGCTTTGCCAGGGCAGAGTATTCAAATGTCTTTTAAATCTGTACTGACATGCAAACGCAGTCCCATGTTTTTCCTTCTGTGTTTTGCTTCCTACTGTAGGAAGCTAACAAGTGAGAGAGGCAGAGAGAGAGAGAAAGAGCAGTGATTCTTCTTGTGCTAAGTGAATGTAGTAACCTCTCTGCCTCTCTCGATCAGTTCCACTGAGTCTCCTGCAACAGCATGGCACTCTGAACTTATCTCCACAATTCAAAACGATAGACTATGGGCTTAAACTGGTTCATTTTAATGTGTGGTGAAAAGTTTGATCTAGCCCTTATGAATTGTGAACTTGCACTTTTTACTCCAGCACATCCCACAATCCCTCGATAAAATTAAGATCTGGAGAATTTGGTGGCCGAATCAACACCTCTAACTCTTTGTCACTTTCCTCAACCTGTTCCTGAACAATGTGTGCAGTGTGTCGAGTGTGCATTATCCTGCTGAAAGAGGCCACTGCCATCAGCAAACCATTTCCATGAAGAAGTGTATCTTAAACAGCAACAAAGTTTAGGCAGGCAGTAAAAGTAACATCCAGATGGGCAGAGGTGAGAACTCCCTTTCCAGTTCAAGGGGAACTTAAAAGTGTAAAACTTTACCTTTTGCTCTTTGCTTTTGCCTGGGTTGAAGTTGAACTCATTCAAACAAATTCAAAATAGTTTCATTGTACTGCACTCACTGTCTAGCTTCTGAGGTTGGTTGCCACATTGTTTGCTGTGCCCAATGCTCTGCAGGAATCCTCGGGTTGTGCCCATCTGGATGTTACATACCATCTGGCATGTACTGTTACTTAAACATAGCACACACTGCACATTGTTCAGGAACAGTTTGAAAAAAATTACAACAGTTAGAATTGTTGACTTGGTCTCCAAATTTTCATCTCATCATATTGATTTTCTGTGGGATGTGCTAGATTAACACAGTGCTAGAGGTGTCAGTGTAACTCTGTGCTCATTGTTTTTGCATGAAGTTGAAGCTTTGGTTTTGCCATTTATGTGGATGTTACTTTTACATGTACTCCCTACCTAAACATTGTTGCTGACCAAGTTACACAGCTTCAGAGAAAAAGTTTAACAAGTGCTTGCTCAAAGTTTAGTTTACCGCACATTAAAATGAACGTTCATAGTTATTAATTCTGAATTTTAAGTTCAGAGGACCATAGTGTTGCAGGAGAATCAATGAGACTAATGGAGAGATGCAGAGAGGTTACTACATTCACTTAGCAGATAACTCAATGCTCTTTCTCTCTTGCTCTTTCTCTTGCTCTCTCTCTCTGTCTCTCCTCGTTGCTTGTTGGTTAGCTGCGTCGAGAGAGAGCAAACCACTGAAGAAATGACGTGGGACTGTGTTTGCATGTCAGTTCAGATGGCAGTTTAAAGGAAGGCATTTGTATCCTCTGCAAGGACAGAGCTTGGGTGTATACTAGCAATGACAGCCAAAGCAGTGTCGGTGTAACTCCAAGTACTGATGAACTAGAGACGAGAAAAGGTAAGCTGGAACAACTTTACCTTTAAATAAACTAACAATCATGGATTTATTTTGATGCCATAAGTACATTGTGTGGCTATATGTTTACTTAAGTGTTTAACCGAAAACTAGGAGTTTTAAATTTTTCAATTAGTTTTGATGGCTGAAAATATTTGAAATGTTTTATGTAATAGCTGTTGTTAAAACAAAACATTCATTCCATGGGTCTCTGAGATACAGAGAGTGTAGGGTTCTGCTTTTCATGTTTTCTTACTTTGTTGCTCCCATTACAAGAAGTAGTGATGCACTCTGTATCAGCATCACTGCTGAAGACTACCACTACTTAAACGAAGAAATCATTGAATCATTGAGCTTCCAGCAGACTCTCCAACATAACGCACTTTCATTTCTTACAGGAAAGACAATGCACATCTTTTACAGTGATAGGAGTGATAAGGAGTGTTGAGTGATTCTTTAACCAGCTGGTTAAAGAATGGTTCTTTAACCAGATTCAATTTTAATATTAGTGGCTGATGGTAACTAAGCAGCAAGTGTTTTGATTTTATGTAGATAAGTGTTACAGACTGAGTTGGATAGAAATGTAGGTATTTAACAGGCAGTCGAGAAAGGGAAACATTGTCAAGCAGCATAGAGCAGACATCCAGCAAACAACATAAAACAAAGAGAAAAGAGAAAAATCGAATGAGAAAAAGGCCAAAATTAGTAACATTTCTAGTATTCATTAGGAGCCAAAAGTTACAATGACTTTGTGTTTGTGTTGCTCCTGTATACTCTTTTAGTGATTATGAGGATAAGCTTCATCAGAACTATAGGGAATGTAAAAGTGAGTGTAACTTGTGAACTGTGTAAGAGGGTTTGTAGTCCTTATGACAAGTAAGCCTGAATAAAATGTGTTGTGCAGTATTTAAGGATTCTGTGGTGGGAATCAAACACTGACCCTCCAGGTGCAAGGCAATAGTGCTGACCACTAAGCCACCGTGTCACCTATTTGTTTTATGACTTCTTTTATAGTTCTTATAGTTTGTTCCCTTTCAAAAGCTACACTCGATGCTGCGGGAAAACACTATGGGAACGCTCCTTGCGTGATCGGTTGTTGAAGCATGTGTGTCAAAAATTTTGGCATATATAACCTCGGTCAGGTGACGTCATTCGATTAGGTGCACCTGGAGGTTATAAATAGGCATAAACCGGAAACATCCTCAGCTCGTTTTTTCTTTAAGGACTGCATTGTTGTGTGCGTGTGTGCAAGCACTTTTTAAAAAAGAAAGCGAACATAGAAAGTGTTTTATTACTCAGCAGAAAAATGGCGAGTTAGAGTTAGATACGAGTTCGTCCCTCCGTGTAGAAGAATATCTCGCTGAGGGCAATCTCCTCGCTTTCTGTTTTCAGTGTTTGGGGAAAGAGCACGCTATTTTGGGCTTGAGGGAGCAGGTAAGTACCGCACCTTTCTCTCTATTAAAGTCCCTCACGCTTGGCTCGCCGTTTTTAAAACAAAACTGCGAGCCGCGATGCATTTTTCGCGTGCATATCTGGCAGAAGCGCACAAGACGGAATCTTTCTTTTTTCTTGCTCTCTCGCCGAATCATGAGTTTTACCGTTCACTTTTCAAGCGTGCTTCGGGGCTTCCTGTAAGTGGACGGAAGAAACTTTCTCTCTCGCCTCCGCAGAGATGGAAACTATCACTTTAGAGCGCACCTCTAATGAATAGCGAGCATATCAGTTGTTATTAGAGGTGGTAATATGCGCGGTCAAACTCGTACACCTCTTGTTAGGTGTATTTTGTGTTATTGACATTGATTTGTTCGAATGTCATTGATGAAAGCATGGTCCTTTATGATGATGCCCCAGATTAAAAAGAAGCTTGCGGGCTATCTCTCTCCTGGGAGCTCATCCTCCCAAGAAAAAATCCCAAGACTAATATCTTTGTTGGTGGGAAAAGCTTTTTCAGGCAGCGGGTCAGGCTGGTGCTGTCCTGCACACAATGGCTTTGCAGGCATAACAGGCTGACCTACTGAGAGATCAGAGCACTGGCAGGAGGCTGTGGTTCCATCTCCGCCACCACTGGTGTTAGGGGAGCAGCGCTCTCCAGCGAAATGTTAGGTGTTCGGTTCCTTCCTGCCATGTTTCAGGATGCCGAACATCTAACCCCCGTCTAATTTAACATTTTGTGGGCTGAATATCAAAATGTTAACAGCCAAAATGATTGTTTCTCAAATCCAACCAGAGCTTTGGGTTGTGACAATCGACCTGAAGGACGCACATATATAAAATGTACAGATGCAGCACTGGCTCTATGATTCCAGGGCATCCGTATCCTGAATTACATAGATGACTGGCTGACTCTGGCTCAGTCTTAGCAGCTAGCACTTCGACATCGAGATGTCATCCTAGCTCACTCTGATTCTTAGGATTGAGACTCAATGCCACGAAAAGCATTCTCTTTCCTGCTCAAGTACGACATATTATGGGTGTCACATGGGATTCGACCGCAATGCGGGCACAGCTGTCTCCTGCGTGTGTCGAATCCATTCTCAATACCCTGAAGGAGATCCAGCTAGACCAGAAAGTAACTTTTACTACTTTTAGAGAGTGTTAGGTCTCATGGCAGCTTTCGGTTTCCATGGTGATACCCTTGGACCTTCTGCACATGAGATCGCTCCAGTTGTGGCTAAAAGCCAGGGGATTTCATCCAAAGGCCAATCCCCTGAGGCAATACAGGTTACGCGCCGAGCGCTTTGTATCCTTTCTATGTGGTTCAGACCCCGGTCTTTGACTCTGGGTCTCACTCTAGGTCCGTGTTGTCGTCGCAGATCGCTAATGACAGACGCTTCCCTCACAGGCTGTGGTCCGGTCTTAGATGGCTGTCCAGCCCAAGGGATCTGAAGAGGTCATCTTCTCGCGTGGCACATCAATTGCTTCGAAACGATGACTCTATTTCTGGCCCCAAAATACTCCCTGCAGCAGCTGAGAGGCTGTCATGTCCTAGTGCGGGTGGAGACAGCCCTGGCTCTATGATTCCAGGGCATCCGTATCCTGAATTACATAGACGACTGGCTGACTCTGGCTCAGTCTTAGCAGCTAGCGCTTCAACATCGAGATGTCATCCTAGCTCACTCTGATTCTTAGGATTGAGACTCAACGCCACAAAAAAGCGTTCTCTTTCCTGCTCAAGTACGAAATATTATGGGTGTCACATGGGATTCAACCGCAATGCGGGCACAGCTGTCTCCTGCATGTGTTGAATCCATTCTCAATACCCTGAAGGAGATTTAGCTAGGCTAGAAAGTAACTTTTACTACTTTCAGAGAGTGTTAGGTCTCATGGCAGCTTTCGGTTTCCTACGGTAGTCTTGTAAATAATCGCCTGGGCAGACCAGGTTTGCACCGCTAGAAAAACTAGTGCACTAGGTTCTGCTTTGGGGACAGGACAAATTCTTGGCCCCCAGGATCATTTACATTCCAGGACATAGTAAAACATGTAGACCCAGTCCACTGCTGAACTGTTTTAGTGCCTAGTACACTCAGAACGATCGTAGCCACTTTTCGGCCTACGTCCTGATTGATGGGGTTTGTGGAAAACACCTTTTAGTTGCCGGCTTATTCACGGGCCTCATCAGCCTTTCCAGCGTGCTTAGGCTTTGCCAATTGAGTAGCTAAAGCTATTCTGCATCCTCACCCAACTATCTTCCGCAGTTGTTCTCGAAGCCTCTGTCCTCTGCTGTTACAGCTCCAGAGCAGTAAGACTTCATTCACTGTGTTCAGTTCTTGCTCTTCAAATCCACAGCACACCACCGCACTAGCCAGTGGTGTAAATCAGAGCAGGTTTTCATATATCATGTGGCAGAGAGCGAAGGGCAGCCGCCACTAGACAAGTGAGAGATGCTAGTGCCCTAGCCCAGTGGTTCCCAAACTGGGGGGAATAATTTCATGGGGTCGCGAGAAGGATTAAAAAATTATGTCTTTTTTGTGATTATAATACTTATAATGTAATACTTTTCAGTATTACAAGTAAATGCTATAAATAAATATTTTCTGATTTGTAAAGATATTACTAATTAAGTGTGAGTGTTTAAACTGAATTAATAAATTCGCGACTCAAAGATATGACGTCACTGTGCAGCGACTACCTCACTAGTTATCGCTACAGTGCACAACTGCATGTGAAAACCGCAACTGCCGAGATGGATACATTTGTTATTCGCAAATGTTAAAGAAATTGTGGACAGTTTGCCTGAGTCATCGGAACCATGTACATCGACCAAGCATAAGAACAAGACCCCGTCAGTCCAAAGTAGGAAACGTTGATAATATCAGGAAGAATTCATAAAGTACAGATTTACTTGCTTTACTGTTGACGTAGATTTCTCAATGTGTTATCTGTTCAAAAGTGCTTGCTCATTAAAATGTGAAGCCCAGCAAAACACATGATTGCTCAACAAGCAAAAAAAAACAAAAAACAAGCACACCCTTTCCATTAAAAGGTAAGCCAAAATTGTTTTGATGTACTGTATAGTAAATGTAGTCAAAATATTGTAAACAGCTTGTTATGTTTATTGCTAGTTTTTGATAGTGGGAGTTGCGAGATCTTGTCGATCTCCAATTAGGGGTCGCTGGCTTGAAAGTTTGAGAACCACTGCCCTAGCCTATGAGGCGCATGGCACACTTCACCTCTAGTGATTAGGGCCCATTCGACCAGGAAGCTTGCCTCATCAATTGCTCTGGCAAGTGGTGTTCCCAAGTGTCTCATGCGGCAGGTTGCCCTTTCTGCAAAACATTTGTCAGATTTCATAGTTGGATGCCAGGCTCGGGGGTCCATGAGTTAGCATCCCAGAATTATGTCTAGACTCCTTGGGGGGACTGTGAGCATACTACACAACCCTGGGGGTCCAGACACTTGCAGTGCAGCGGAGTTGGTATTCTCGTTTTCATAGCTTTTTCAAGCAGCATAGAGTGTAGCTTTTGAAAGGGGACGTCTCGGGTTACTTTGCTGTAACCCTGTTCCCTGAAAAAGCAGGAACGAGCTTTTTCGTGCGCTCCAATGCCACACTGCATGCATGACTGGACGTCCTTTCAGACAAAATTGACCTGAGGATGTTTTCGGTTCATGCCTATTTATAACCTCTAGGTGCGCCTAATCGAATAATGTCACCTGACCGCGGTTATATATGCCAAATATTTTTGCTGTGTTTGACACACATGCTTCAACAACCGGTCACGCAAGGAGCGTTCCCATAGCGTTTTCACGCAGCATCTCGTTCCCGCTTTTTCAGGAAACAGGGTTACAGCAAAGTAACCCGAGACGGTTTCCATTTTGTATTCACAAACAAATAGGTCTGTGGGTAGGCATTGGTGGCTAAATGGTTCTGTAGGTTTCTCTCCGACCATGCAGAGGGCCCAGGTTCAGTTCCCACCCAAAGTTCAAACCAAAGCCACTGGATACAGTGCCGGTCCAAAGCTCGGATAAAATGGGAGGGTTGTGTCAGGAAGGGCATCCACCGTAAATTCTGCGCCATATGCGCTATAGAGTTCATACTGAGCGCTATAGAGTAGCTTGTGAGTGAGCTGAGAATATTTGTATTTTAAAAATATAATTAATTATTTCAAATAGTTTTCTTAAATTTTAAATCTCAGACTTTGTTGAGTTGGTGTGTGGACATTAGTTCACACAACAGGTATAAGCCAATCGAGATGTATGTGAGATGTTTCATCCTAAAGAAAAATGTTTTTATAACAGAACGAGGCGGGACAGTTCCTTTAAGGTTGACACAGATACCTTACATGTCCTGGATTGTCCTCACCTTTTGTCTGTGTGTGATGAGTTTGCAAGTTCTCTTTGTGGTTGACAGGTTTCCTCCGGGTATTCCAGTTCCTTCTCAAAGTCCGAAGATGTACACTGTTTGTTTTGGTGGTTTTGTCCTTCTTCCTTGCTATGGGTGGGCAGGGGGTACCCAACCTCTCGCCCCAACTCTTCTGGGATAGAGTAAATGTCCACATATTAATATTTCTCTAACAGGTTGTTCATTGGAAGAATTTGTGTAAATCTTTTTATTAGCTTTGCAGTTGATTTATTTTTATTTTTTTACCCCTGTTGGGTGTGGCTTCTGAGTTAGCTAGCATGTTCATGCAGTATCAACTCCGGTGGCGAAAACAGGAATTTTGTATAAGGCTTCGTTCACCTGCAAAACAGATTGTTTGCTGTTGAGCATACTCTTTGTTTATCCCCCAAATCCCAGCTCTAGTTTGACTGTCTCCAATAACATCAGAATCACGGCTTAGAATAGCCACATCAGCTGAGCGGCTGTTGGATTTGTCGCACAAGAATTTAGTTTACGTCAAAAGAAAAATTTTGGGTTGCAAATGCAGCACTTATTTGGGAAACAAATGAAGGACTCTGTACACTTACTTTATGTTGTAGTCGTCTACCTCAGCTGTGTCTTGTCCAGTGTTGTGCTGTCCTACACAAACTGCGTAGCCACACAAACTTAATGCCTTTTCTTGCATGTTTTACGTCACATTTACGTATAGCAGATGGGTGTGTCGTGCAACATCAGGTCCGCCTACAGTATATATTATATAGGTTTGCAGTAATTGATGTGCATCTGGTTAATTTCACTTTAATTATTACACAAAATAATATCCTCCTACTGGATAACCTCCAGCGTCACAAGTTAAAGTTTTCATAGTTTATTTAGCACAACAGTGCTAAAACTATAGGACTAATCTGTAGATCTTTTGGTTAGTTATTTTTTAAATGAAAAAATGTATATTTATTAAACACCACCAGCACTAAACACTACCATTTTATTGTATAATATATTAATCTGGTCATCGTCTGCCAAATTTGCTTAATATTTATCTTTTTAAAAAATATTACAATAAGCAGATTACAAGATAACAGATTGCTAAGGTCAAAACAGTATAATGTTCTAAAGTTAAACTCTGAAAAGGTTGAGTGGCTGGACTCCAGAAGTACATAATACACAACATAAATCCGAACCGGTCCCCACATATACAATACATCTTTACTACTATGTAACTACACACAAGCACACATTTATTTATAATAAAGTGTTTTCCTATGTCTACTGTATGTCTGTTATAGTCTGGCATTTCTCCATATTAATTTTAACAACTCTAAGATTTTGTTTGCAATTTAATTGTAGGAGAGTGTAGTATAGCCTAAAACAAATAAATAACAGAAAATATGAGGGTATTTAGTCAATTCATGCTTTCCAGTACAAAATTTTTTAGTTTGATTTGTCTTAAGAGATGTATACAGTTTTTGTAAGTTAAATGTAAGTTACTTTGGATAATAAGGGCGTCTTCCAAATGATGTAAATGCAGATGTAAATGAAAATGAAAATAAGAAACTTATGTTGAATGAAAAAGAGCAATGTTGTACTTTTTTCAATGTATGAAGACATTAACCTGAGCTCAGAATGGATCTCTGGAAATTAAAATAATGTTTCTTGGTTTTAATGTTAGTTAAATTAGTTAATATAGGCAAACCTGTAAAAAAATAAGCTGTAGTTAACTAATCTTATAGCATTTGTCTTTATACTTTGATAAACTGTAATCACTTATATACGATAATTTATATCATAATAGAGCTCTATTTGTACAGTATATATTGTAAAGCCTTGAGAAGCAAAAAACTGAACACACACACTGCAGAGACAAGTTGGCAGCAGACCATCAGATGGTCGCTGATTATGAAGGCAAAAATGAAGATCCTGCGGCGTGCAATTTGTGGAAGAGTTTGCAGTATAGTCAAGACTCTTTACTCATCATACTGCACTGTAAATTTCAATAATGTAGCTTTGCTGACTCACATGTAAATAGTAAACTTTACTCAAAAATTTTAAACTATACTTCTTATGAGGTTTTGTTGAGTTACACTTAATTACAGGGTGAGTAAAACAATTTACTTAATAGTTTTAGTGATGTTTACTTGCAACACATAAGTAGCAACAAAGGAAGCAAAGACGTTACTGTACCAGTGAGAGGCAGCAGTGCACCCAAGAATAATGAAAAAGTAAAAAAAAGGGGAAGAAGAAGCAAGACTTGTCAGAGCATGCATAAAAGAATTTGCGTGCTCAGCTCATGAACAGGTGAATTCGTGCCCATTTTTAGATGTTGAAAGAAGCAGCAGGAAGTTTTTAACATCTGAAGTTTCGTTACGGTTTTAAGTTAAAATGTGTAAGAATACGATGATTTGTTAGATTTCAATTGTTCATGACAGTGGATATTGATTGAATTGTTATAAATATAAAGTATCTTTTACTTGAAATTCTATAGTTGTTAAAAATACCCGTGCTAGTAACCTGTACTAAAGATGAGAACATCTAAAGTAAACAATCAAGTATATGCTACAATTTAGCTTTAAGTTACTGGAACTCTCCCTGGAAGTATGCAATACTAAATAGCCGTTTGTTAATACTCCAAACTATTCCCATTTAACTTTACTTGGTTATTTTAAGGCAATCGTTTTGCATGCTTTGTTTAAGTAAGGTTTACTAATTGGATTTTACAATGTGACGTGTGGTTGGCCTTTTAAAGGCAACCAATGACAGTGGGATGGTGGAGAGTAATGCACTGCCAACTCTGTAAGCACCTAACAACTAAAACAAGCTGTGGAGCTGGCCGTCGTGCTGAAGGGTTTCCTTGGTCTTGTTTTCTGGATTCAGTGAGGAGTATAAACATGATAAGAGGATATAGACCAGCAGCCCCATCTCAGCTTTCAGCTCTGGGTAATCTTGTGTAATGGGAAGAATGCTTGATGTCTGAAAAGGTCATGTATGTTGATAGTGTCCTCTGGGCCTGTGCAGGTTTAAGAACAAATGATCCTGCACTGATGAGAACCAACAAGCCTGTGATGTGGTTGGTAACCGTAGCCCTTGCTACTGTATCGACTGTGGAGGGTAATGATCAGTCACCAGTGTGCCAGATCACCAGATCAGTCCTGCCCCATTAGGTTGAAGTACTTCCTCTATGGCCCAGAGTCATGTTAGCAAGACACTTTTACTTGATGGTGGCAGAGTTTTTGCTCCACTGGTTTTCTACTCACATACAGAAGTAGGTGTTCTTTGCCATCATATTTCTTCAACAGGATAATGCTGAGCCTGGGTTTTTGAAGCACTGATGCGCATTAGGAAGGGGAGGTTGAAGCTGGTAAGGTTGTTTTTTTACAAGTTGAAATGCCTTTTCTGCTTGGCCCTAAGGAGATCAGAGAAGGGTGCTGCCATAGAGGAAAAGTTAGGAACAATAATAACTTGCTACTGGCTAACCCTGTGGCTCGGATAAAAGAGAAGCAAGAGTGGATCTATTTTCTATTCAACTTTCTAACAGATTAATACATTCTGTCAACCTTTTTAACAGATTAATATTAGAAATCTCAGCCCTTAACCCCTTACCCAGCTTTTGAAATCTGTAATTTACTGGTTCACTTGTTCCATTAAGTGTAGGGCATTGCTTTTTAGCCAGGAATTTACCATATTAATTTTTAAAGCTGTACAGGGCCAACATAGGCTTTATGCTGCTTGGCTTTTGCTTTTTCATGTGCTTGTGCAGTAGAGGGGTTACACATCTGATCTTCTTTTACATTGATGGAACTCTTGAAATAAAACTGTTTCATCCTTTATGCAGTTAAATCAGAATGAACACACACACATAAACTTGGTGGGAACTGGTCTAATAACCATAGATAACCCTTATAACAACTTATAACTTATGACTAATAGCATGCATTATATTGTTTATTTTAATCACTATATACACAATAATTTTCTTTTAAATTTTTTAGAATATTTTCATTTTATATTTTATAAAAATGGACCAGCACTGGATTTAATATAATTAATATATTCTAAGAAATACCAAAAAAAAAAAAGATTGTGTATACAGTCCTTAAAAATAATACAACACATGTTATAAAAAGTTAAATCTAAAGGGATTAAAAATAGTATCAATGTAAATTTTAGAATCTAGAATCCAGAAGATTTGAAATTTATACAAATTTAAGAAGAGGCCTGAACACTGCAGACCCCAGAGGGTTTTTAAAAGTAATCCTCATCCCTGGAGCTAGCTTGAGTTAGTGGGGAAGGGTGCATTTTAGTTTTACAGTGGCCTCACTTTTTTTGTGTGAGGAATCTGAATGTATACTGTAGGTGAGAACAGCTAAGACACATTGACACCTGGGAAAGTGAGGAAGGGTGAATTATGCACATTTGAACGTTGTTTGACCAGCTGAACACTGAAACAACAACAACCGAGAATGAATAGGAATAAAAGGCACTGATTATACTGCATAAATATTATTTAGTACAACAAAATTACTAAAAACACATATGAAACATTAAAACAAATGTTCTATTCTGAAAGGAATTTTTTTTTAGTTATTTCTATATTTATGACCCAAGCACTATGACTATCATAGCATTATTGTCCCTATTGGGCCCTATTGTTTCCCTCTTTTGGGAGACTTTTTGGGCATTTTGGGGCTCGTAGCATTCTCAAAATTTTATGAAAATTAACAGACAGGTTGGAGTCAGCTGCCATTAGGCACAATTGAACAATTGAGCTGAACAATGTTTAAATTGCATGTCATGGGCTCAACTCAACAGGAAGTCAGTTATTTTGGGTCATTTGCCAAAATGTACCTGAAGGAAGTTGATATACAGTACTGTACGCCTCCTAGGAAATTTATGCAATTGACACCAAACCGGCCCAATGTGATCAAAAGATGTTGAAGATGCAAAATTGTAGAGGAATTTTTGATATCTCAAATAGGTCAGCCATAATTATGCCTCAAACTAATGTTTAAAAAAGAGTTTAATAACTTTGTGTAACATTATATTGAGTGACATTATGTTGTGATATCACATTGAGTGATAGCATATTGTGATGATTTTTTTTCCAGCATCTGGAGCTTTTTGGAGTTCTAAATATAAAATCCCCTTTTCAAAAATCAGGTCATAATGGTATTGGTATTTCCCTTTTAATGGCATGTGCCCACTGTGCCAGCAGTCTTTCAGGTGTACCCGGGTAGCTATGATGCAGGTGCTTGGCCCCTGCACTTGTCTTGTGTGTAGCACATTTGTAACAAATGTAACATTTTTGTTAAATAAAAACAATAAATAGATTAAACAGAATTATATGGCTATATAACCATTAATTCTTTGTACAAATAAAATTGTCAGCTAGCTAACTTTTTTCGCCCACTCATTATTGTACAGTAAATGACAGTGTAACAACGCGGGTCTCGTGAGGGTCAGAACCGCGCAAAAATACTTCATGGGATCACCGGTAAGGTATCAGGGCCAAGGACCAAAGATAAAGTCAAAGCAAAGTAAAAGGAAAGAAAGAAAAGACAAAACACTCAGAAAGTCCAGAGACAGAGGCAAAGAAAGAAAGAGAGAGACTGACAAGCTATACTTAAAGCTATTCTCAGGCTAAGTATAAAGTATAAAAAAAAATAACACTATAGTCTCTCCTATAAATCTTTGGTAAAGGCAAAGGCCCTGAGAGGATCTTAAGTTTTATTTTTATTCTCCAGAGCCCGCTTCATTCTCATGCAGACGACACCCAAATGAGGATGGGCTCCCTGTTGAGTCTGGTTCACCTCAAGGTTTCTTCCTACTGAGTCTCAGGGATTTTTTCCTTGCCACTGCGTCGTCCTTGGCTTGCCCATCAGGGACAATCTTATCATATTGATTTATACACATTCACATTCATACAAACTTAAATAATTCTTTTTATTGTGTAAAGCTGCGAAAACGCTTTCCTTTTTAGTTCTTAATTATTAAGAACAAGCAATTTCCCTCTGGGATTAATAAAGTTCTTTGAATCTTGAATCTTGAATCTTAATTAAAATGAGACTGATTTATTTTGGCCGCAGTCGCTTCGCGGCAGTGACCACAAAGGTAATAGGCAATCAGTATGAGCTCTACAGCAAAACCTTGTGTGAGTCACTCAGGCATTTTAATGGCAGCAGATATTAACCCGTGTGCTGAGTTCCATGGATTTTTTTTTTCAGGAATCTTTATACAGTATATTTAATCTTTAGAAGAAAAAGTGTCCTCACACACTATAACATAATACAACTGAATAGATTTTAGATTTTAACTGAATGGTCTTTGTTTGGTAAAGACTGATAACATTCCCTGAGAATATCCTAAAAATATACAAAATAAAAATGAAAGGTAAAATATGTAGCTGGAATAACCCAAAGGACTTAGAGGAAACATACAGTCAGAGGTGGAAAATAACAAATTACATTTACTCACATTACTGTAATTGAGTAGATTTTTTGTGTACTTGTACTTTTTTAAGTAGTTATAAAATCTGTAATTTTACTTTTACTTAAGTATGTTTTGTTTGAAGTATTGTACTTTGCTACATTTGAAATTATATTCGCTACTGAGTAAAAAGATAAATAAATGAAAATTAAAAATAATAAAAATAATGCAATGGGGAAGGAAACAAATGGCACCCCGGAGACCACTACACTGATTGATTGACGGGTGGGGGGAACAAACACGCTAAATTCACAAGAACGATAGAGATGGACAAAAAAGATGGCAGTGATACAGACACAGGTAAAAGCGAAATGCCATTAAATTCTTATGAAGCGAACCCCCGGCCATTGTAACGTCCTCTACTATGTTGTATACCACAATACTGTATGTATTTATGTTGCCGTTTTAAGGGTTTTAAGGGGCTTGCTTCCTCATCTCCGAAACGTTCTGTTCTGTTTACCATTTTCTTTACTTTTACTTTATGTTTTGTATTATAATTTTGTGACGCTGAAAGAGGCCAATAAAGGTTTTGTGCTCCCTCGGCTATCCGGCGCAAAGTATCACACCATATTTACAGTAGGTGACCACTTTGATGTCAAGCACACGAAATGCAAAGGTGTTCCTTCAACTAAAAACAACTAGTTTGAGATTTATATCCACTATATTCGTCTTTTTTGAACTACACTAGAGTCTCCCATCCCACCCACAAGGCCACAGTGCTAACGACTACAGTATGTTACTGTGCTACCCTTGTTATTACATAATGATCTACTTATCTGTTTATTTATATATGGTTATTTATGTTTAGTTATTGCTAAGGAAGACGTTTTTAAACCATGGTTGGGCCACTGAGCAAGGCCCTAACCTCACCTGCTCATTTGTGTAAGGAAATAAAAAGGAAGTTACTCTGGATAAGGGCATCTGCCAAATGACGTAAATGTAAACTTAAATGTAAATGCTGAACAACCTGCAATTTTTTTTCTTTTTGTTTTTCACCACCAGCTTATTTTTATTCAACTCAGAAATAGATGTTTAATCAAGATCTATAATTGTGTCATTTAAAGTTATTTAAAAGAGCAAATTTGTGGTATAAACAACAACAATGTTGGCCTCTTTTCAGTGTATGAAGACATTATTCTGAGAATGGATCTTTGGAAATAAAAATAATATTCTTGGCTTTAAGATTAGAAAGATTAGTTTTGGAAAATATTAATAAACCTGTGGAAAATAAGCTCTACTTCCAGAATCTTGTTCTATGTTAAGTTTGTGTAAAAGAAGAATGTGTGATTTTAAAAAGCTGAGGTTTTATCCAGTGCACCCTGCGTTAAAGTGAAGAAAAGTAACTCACACTTCACAGCAAACTTGGGAATCCCTCTGATTTATAAAAACATAAATGCACTAAAAATGACATAAAAATATGTTTTTTTAAGAATGTAATGTATTTTCCAGTGTTGTTTACTAGTGAAATATTTTTATTAGTTACAAAATACAAATACAAAAATATAATTGAAGATATTTATCAAATTACCTTCTCAAGGGCACACAAAGCAATTTGACTTTCAACTGTGTAAAGAGCTTTAAATGTATATAGACTTTATATGTAGGTTTAATAAGTTTTTATTTCTTCATTTTTCATTATTTAATATCTTCTGTATGTTAATATAGTTTATTTGTATCATGAATAGATATCATGTTAAATGTATTAATCTTTGTCTTTACAAGAATTATTTTGTTTCTTTAACCAGAGGGCTGCTGTGGAAGATTGGGTCAGAGGGACGGTGTTGGCCTTAT
The DNA here is from genome assembly GCF_024256425.1 of Clarias gariepinus. Lineage (NCBI taxonomy): Eukaryota > Metazoa > Chordata > Actinopteri > Siluriformes > Clariidae > Clarias > Clarias gariepinus. Next base: position 4,184,014 of record NC_071113.1, read on the forward strand.
GAAGCTACAAGAAGAGCATGAACAAGCTGTTGACATTGTTCTGGGAGTAATGTTTGGTCTGGTCTATGCTCTATACAGGACGGACACCTATGAAGCCTTCTATATGATTACTTGGATGATTGAGGACTTAGAGAGACATGCTTCCCTTGGAACATTTTAGAAATAAACTCTTGTTGCTAAAAACTCATTTTTTTTTGTCTCTGACACATTGAGAAAGAGATAAAAACAGTTCATCTTTGCTAGTTAAAAAAAATGTTTTTCATATTGTAATAAAAGAAAAATCAGCAAGACACTGATAAGCATTCGGTGTATCCAGGTATTTTACTGACCTTTAAGCAAACTATAACCTTTATTCTCTTGTTGTTTTTGCAAATCACTGTTTTGACTTTTTGTTTGGAAGAATAAAGTTTATACAGTAATGTTTGTGTGTTTTAATCATTGCGGTATTACAGTTTTTGCCTGTTGCTTGAACACATTTTGCAAAACTTCGCTCATTGTGCCAAAACTCTAAACACAAGTAAACATGACACAACACTGGGAAATATACCATTCACATCTGTGCCAAATTGAAACTCTGCTATCAAAACCTAACATTCCTTTGTCAAAATGTAACTCTGTTGACTAAATGACACATACTTGCATCATATGCAAACACTTTCAGATCAGGGGGAACACACTAGTCTACTTTATATAAAACACTGCAGTCTTTGATTTTCATTGTTTATTCAGAAGGCATATTTTCAGGAGACACATTTTCAAACAACCAAAAAAGCAAATAGGCCTACTCAATATACAAAAAAAATAATACAGTAATAGAAAAAACACTATACTGTAAACACAAAAAAATCATGACAATTGTGCATACGTGGGCTCTCCCATATCACCACAAACCTGGGCTGATCTGGTCTGTTCTGTACAACTACATTATGGAGAGCATCTAGAAATGTGAGTATATGTTGGCTATTGTATGGACCTAGTTTTGCATGATGATGCAGAAGCCCTCGAAGGCTTATGGCGGCACACAATGTGATATTTCCGCTGCGCTGCCCTGGGACGTGCACAATTGCCCTTTGGCCAATTACATTACGACCCCGTCGTCTTGTTTTGCACAGGTCGAATCCAGCTTCATCAATGAAAATAAATTCATGAGGCTGTGCAGTTCCATCCATGGCCAAGATTCTCTGTAGAAAAAGAAGAGAACATATTACTGTACTACAGTGCTACACATACAGAACCCTCACCCCATTACACAGGTACCTGTGTAGCTCTCAGAATGGATCCATGTGGTACTGATATGGTACATATTCAGCTGCTACTGGATTTCACCAATACTGTATTGTAAATGTAAAGGACAGTTACACTTACTCGTCAGCTGCTTCATGGTGATGCTGTGTTTTCCCAAGATGCGTCTGATGGTGATGATGCTCACATGGTTTATGTTGTTGAACACTTGCCTGTCTGCAAGTATTTTCTTTCGTAGCTGGTGGAGACGGATGGCATTGTCTGCCCTCACTAGGTCCACAATGGTAAGTTCCTGCTGTTGTGTGAACAGGCGTTGGCGTCCTTGTAGTTGGCTAATTGGTGTTCAGTTTTGCAAGTAAGTGCCTTTAGATGTGTATTTCAGTGGTTGCAATTACCCGATGTGTTTTGTATTCTGGATACATGTGTTTTCCAAATGGCACCCTGAGATTTCATTTTTGAACGAAGTGTTTTATGTATGAAATAGAGTGTAGTATGCAGGACCATGTGTGTTCCATAAAGTAGTAAGTGTGTTGCATAATTGCAACTAGAGTGCAAAGCAACGCTTTTGTTTAAGGTATGGGTACATGTGTTTTAGGTATGGGTACATGTGTTTTAGGTATGGTAACAAAAACTTCGAGTTGTGTTACTTTAGTCTAAGCATGGGTTTATAGTGTTCAAGCAACTGGCAAAAACTGTAATAGGGCTCCTTGGTTTTTTTTTTATGGAAAAACACTCATTTGACCCTACAACCCAGTCTATTATCTGTTTTGACTGACAGAAATGTTAACCAACTTGACCCTAGAGATAAATAATTAATTAAATTAGCAGTTGTAATGGAAAGAGACAACTTGCTTTTGTTAAATAATAATAATGAAAAATTGGGTTAAGTAAACCCTAGAGAAATAGAATTAATTGAGGCCACAGCAATACTACAGTACTTGAATATTAGCTGAAAACTGCTGAAATATTTGAATGAGAACCTCCCACCCCACAACATGGAACAACAGCACGTCTGAGGAAAAAGAAAAATTTATTCAGTAAACCATCATTAATCAACAATGAGTGCACCAAATATAACTAATACACACTCCGAAACATTAAAAAAAAACATACTTAAGTAAAGGAGCTGCAGTGAACAAATTACTATGTAAAAGAGTCCAAAAAAGGTCGCACATTTTGTTCAACTTTCGTAAAGCTTATGTGTGACACATTTTATCAAGATTTAAAAGAAGAAAGCATTTCATTAAGTCATTTCTGAAAGGAGAAAAGTGATGATTTCCACTCTTTTAAATTTAATTGCATTCCAAACATGAGAGAGGACTGCACACGGAGAGGTAATTCTTTGGTGGAATCAGAGTAACCAAACTAAATAAGCTTAGAGCCTGGAGTGATCTCAGTTTCATAAACTTTTAAATATCAGTTCATATAGCTCACCAATTATTTTGATACAAAACCAAAAGGTATCGTATTACCTAATGCACCTTTTGTTCATAGCACATTCACTGCACAATGTTGCACAGGTACAGTATATAGTACATTACTACATCACTAGATACAGTATATACGATAACTATTACCAAATGCATCTTCTGTTTGTATACTGTATGTTCCTGAATTACATTTTGGATATAGATTTTTTTTCACCATGTCCAAATTTCAAATAAAGTGTAGCCAATTAGGTTAGATCAGATTAGAACATTTAACTGCTCTGTGTTACAGTATCTAACAATATAAAAACACTATAATATAGATGTAAAACAAGGATGAAATAATGTGTGTGTGTGTGTGTGTGTGTGTGTGTGTGTGTGAGTGTGTATGTGTGTGCGTGTGTGTGTAAGGAGCAGTTGGGATTTGCTTACACTGATGTTGGAGCGGCCTCAGGTGATTCTGATACTGCAGGGGAACACGTTTCCAAGGAGGTTTCAAGGACATTTGTATCGCCAAAGCTCTGTTAAGGACAAGTCACAAAACAATTCACTACAGAAATGAATAGATGAAATAACAAATATATTAAAGCACTTTCAACCCTGGAGTAAATGAAGAAACACTAGTGATTCAAACTGATAAATAAAGCAAGATTATTATTATTATTATTATTATTATTATTATTATAGTTTAATAGTTATAAGACATAACATAGGTTAGAGCAAAACTTATTTTTAACTATTTCATTTAATACAGAAATGACCAGGACAAAATAGAGAACAAGCTTAAAGAGCGGACAACACAGTGACGCAATAAGGGAACAGCACATTACTGTACAGTGATGCAGTAAAGGAATAGTATGAAGTAAAGGAACAGAATGTACAGAGCTACTCACAAGAACAGGTTTAAGAACAGTGTGTACAAAATGTATGTACCCATTTAGCCACAGACACAGACAAAAGTAAGGTTTAAGAATACTCAATTTAATATAAGGGTTAGTCATAAATTAATGCATACAGAATATAAGGCCCCAACTAAAAAATTATACACAAAACAGGGGGCCCGGGTAAGCAACAGAAGTAAAGTACAAATGTATGAGACATCACATATAACTGGGCAATACTCTCTAAACAAGACAACAGCCAAATGAAGTTCAGAGAGAGGCACAAAAGTAGAAATGTGTCTGTTTACAGACAGCACAGGAGTAGAATCGGTTTGGGTGCCAACAGTAACACTCTTACCAGTTTGTGTACTGACAGACATTTTAAAATCGGTCTGAATGGTAACATTATAACAGATTATATCAGATGTTAGTTCAGTACTAAGCTCTGACCCTATGGGCGTAAAGACATGGGGATAAGAAGTCGGTACACGACTTCGCTTAGTAGGGTCAGGATTGGAATCATCATTCCTGACGTAAGTGGACCATTTCACCTGAAAATACTGTGTAAAGGACTGTTGACACCCAACCTCCACAGTGCTCACAGACGCTTGATCGTTGACATGATGATCGGTATCACTGTCCATACTACAGTATCTGAACCATACAGGTTGTTTAAGCTAGCACAATTGGCTGCAACAGAATAAAATAAGACACAATAAAAAACAATAACAGTAAAACAATACATAAAGAGATAATAATAAATGATAAAAATGATGAGAAGGAATTCAGATAAACATAGAATTATTTTGGGATGAAATGTAGAAGTCAGATGTCGAGATGCATGGCTTTACTATTTTTTATAAACCAAATAAAAGAAGTTTAAAGATAATGGGAAGTAAACTGTAAGAAAATTATGATTATAATATGAGTCAAAGTATGATGTAATTTCCAAGGAAAATCAGCTTAGGTTAGAGTCAATGTTGGCAGGAAATGGAAAAAAAACTGTAGGAGGGGCAAGTGTGCCCCTCCCCTTTTGTAAAAATGTATATATATTGCTTGTCAAGTCAGTCTGTTTTTGGAGATGCTTGGGTTTGCTTTGGATTTTATTGCTTCAATAAATTCTGCTTACTTTATGCAGATCTACAAAGTTTTAGTTTGTTTATTGATTCCATTATTTATTGATATACATTGATTGATGCTAGTGTCTAAAGTTTAACCATTCAGTATTAACATATATGTGGAGGACCTAAAAAAATCCTTGACAAAAACATTTGAATGGACGTTCTTGAAACGTTTTCAAGAAGGCTGTATGTCTGTGAATCAGAGTGAATGTGGTGGCTCAGAGCCCACTGCAGTCATTCCCATGAACATTCGGTGAGTGGAACATATGATCCTTGAAAAACGATGAATAACGTCACCAACCTGTGCTATCTGTCTGTGTAAACTGTACACACAATCATTCACCAACAACACTTGCACATGGTGGAAACTCGTCTCATCTTGACCTCCCTCCAAGCCATTTCCACATATTTGAAAAAGCCATTAAAGCATCAGTGTTCTGTTATTCTGCACAATCAAATGTCCCCTTTGATTCAACTAAACCGCGTACATACAAGAGATTTAGAAATACTGTACATTCATATAAAGACAGTTAATTGCATTAAAAATAAACAATTTCTGGCCAAATGCTTTGTTGACTGATGTCTCTTCAAAATGACCTCTAATTTAGAAAGAATATGAAAACTATGCCAAAATGCTTCTAATGTGTTCTGGGAAGAGTGGAAAATTTGCCAACTGGTTACAATGGCCCAATATTTGCTTGGTCCCCATGATCCTCTTTCCTAAAGCAGCTGAAAGGGTCCTGTCTAATATTAGCAGCTGGAACACAGAGGATTTACAGTTAGTGCCAAGCCATCATATATATAACTGACATTATTCGGCTTTGTTCAGGAAAAACAGGAAGAGTTACCAGCATTATATATTACCTGCACTCACAGTCATTGATGGTAAATTAAAAAGGAATTATTTAATTGTTGTAATTTCATAAGATGATTATATTGAGAAGTTGTGCAAGTTGACTTACTTCTAAAATAAGAAAAAAAACCATTGTGTTTTTCTGCCTGGGGTTTATGTAAACCCTTGTAGTTGCGGGTAACTGGTTAAATCTTACCTGGAATATCTTATTATTAAGGCAACTTAGATTTGAAATGAGATTACTTTTCTAATGCAAAACATGCTTGACTAGCAAAACGTCTCTGGTTACTTTGCTATAACTCTGTTCCCTGAAAAAGCGAGAACGAGATGTTGCGTGAAAACACTATGGGAACATCTTTTTGTGTTGCCGGTTGTGAAGCATGTATATCAAACACGCCAAGCGTGATGAAGCGCACCTGCAGGTTATAAATAGGAGTGACCCGGAAACATTCCTCAGATCAATTTTGTCTGAAAGGACGTCCAGTCCCGCAAGCAGTGCGGCATTGGAGCGCAGCATCTCGTTCCCACTTTTTTAGGGAACAGGGTTACAGCAAAGTAACCCGAGACGTTCTCTTTTAAAAGCTACACTTGATGCTTCGTGCAAACGCTATGGGAATGAGAATACCAACACCGCTGCTCTGCAAGTGTCTGGGCCCCCAAGGTTGTGTAGCGTGGGCGCACGAAGGGCAAGTAGGTTTCAGAGCTAGCTCTGGGAGGCTGACTCGAAGACCCGTGAGCCCGGAGTAGCGTGAACATCCAGACTATAAAATCTTACAAATGTGTGCAGAGAGGACCAACCTGCCGCATTACACACTTGCTGCAGGGGAACACCTCTTGCGAGCGCAATAGATGAGGAAACCCCCCTGGTCGAATGAGTCCTGATACCTAGAGGCGAAGTATGACCATGCAATAGAGCATAGAGCAATAGCATCTCTCACCTAGTGTAACAGTGTTTGTGTAGTAGCGGCCTCCCTCCGGTTGCGGCCCCCATAGCATATAAAAAGCTGCTTTGACTTACGCCAGTGGCTAGTGTGGTGGACGTAAATCTGAAGGGCACGTACTGGACACAGTAAGTGAAGTCTTTCCTGCTCCAGAGCTGTAAAAGGCAAAGGACAGAATGCTTCAAGAACAACAGGGTGCATGGTTGAGAATGGAACTTTTGGAAGATAGTTCGGGTGAGGATGTAGAATAGCTTTGACTAGCCTAGTCTAGGCAGGATGGGGAGACCGGCAAAGCCTGCAAATCTCCAATCTTCTTTAAAGAGGTAAGGGTCATGGGGAAAACCATCTTGAGAGTAAAAAGCCTGACAGGCGTTGACTCTAGTGGTTCAAATGGGGTCCCAATGAGACCTTCAAGCACAATAGATAAGTCCCAGGAAGGGACATCGGCTCTAGTGGGCGGCCTCAACCGTTTAGCTCGACGAATAAAACGGGCAACCAAATGGTGCTTACCTACAGAAACCCCATCAGTCAGAACATGGCAGGCCGAAATAGCGGCTACTTATGTTCTGAGAGTACTAGAGCATAAGCCCAAGGAAAACTTCTCTTGCAGAAACTCCAACACTTAAACAATTCGGCAGTGGACTGGGTCTACATGTTTTGCCATGCATCAATCTTCAAAAACATTCCATTTAAGAGCATAAGTTCTTCTAGTGGAGGGAGCCCTAGCATTTAAAATAGTTTCAATGACACTGGCAGAAAGACTAGCATCTCTTAATTGGTCCCCCTCAGGGCCCAGACGTTAAGGTTCCAAAGCTTAGGCCCCGGATGAAATATTGTCCCCTGCGCCTCCTGCGGACTCCTGGGAGCAGAGCTATCAGAGGAAACGCGTAAAGGCGTAATTTGGGCCACGTGTGGGCCCTCGCATCCAGACCCAGGGGAGCTGGAGGAGTCAGAGAGTAGTAAAGGGGACATTGTGCTGTCCCTCGGGAGACAAAGAGGTCCACCTCTGCTACATAGAATCTTTCCCAGATTTGGCTGAGCTATTAGAGGAAACGCGTAAAGGCGTAATTTGGGCCACGTGTGGGCCCTCGCATCCAGACCCAGGGGAGCTGGAGGAGTCAGAGAGTAGTAAAGGGGACATTGTGCTGTCCCTTGGGAGACAAAGAGGTCCACCTCTGCTACATAGAATCTTTCCCAGATTTGGCTGACTACGTCAGGGTGGAGTTTCTATTTCCCGTGTGTCACAGCTTGTCTGGACAACAAATCTGCTCCGACATGCATATGCCCTGGAATGTTAATCGCCCTAAGGGGCAGGAACTTGTCCTGTGCCCAAAGTAGAACCTGGTGCGCTAGCTTGTTCAAGCAGGTCTGAACCACATAGAAAGGGTACGAAGCCCTTATTTGCCTTCGGGGATTGGCCCTTGAGTAAAAACCCCTGGCTTTCAGCCACAACTGAAACGCTCTCATGTGCAGAAGACCCAAAGGTATCACCGTGGATGCAGCTGCCATTGGGCCTAAAGATCTCTGAAAGTGACAAACAGTCACTCTCTGGTCTAGCTTGATTTCTTTTAGGGTGTTGAGAATATATTCGACACGAGCAGAAGACAGCTGTGCCTGCATAGTGATCGAATCCCATATGACACCCAAGTATGTTGTCCTCTGAGCCGGAAAGAGCACGCAGAGATGAGCTAGGACGACATCTCGATGTCGAAATGCTAGCTCGTGGGACTGAGCCAGGCTCAGCCAGTCATCTACACTACCGTTCAAAAGTTTTAGAACACTTGCAAATTTTTTTCCTTTTTTATTTAGTGATTTATTTTCTACATTCTACAACAATACTGGGGATTTCAAAACTATAAAATAACACATATGGGATTAGGTAATTATGTAACAACAAGACAAAACAACAGGTAGTTGTTATTTTAAGACACAGAGGTCAGCCGCCGACGAGAAGTTCATTTAGAGTTATCAGCCTGAAAAATGACCAATTAACAGCACCTCAGATTAGAGGCATTATTAAGTATTTACAGAGCATAAATAGCAGACACATCTCACTATCAACTGTTCAAAAAAGATTAATGCATTTTTTGGACACCTTCAGCATTCCTTTACAATGTAGAAAGAAATAAAAATCAGGAACCATCATGGAGTTAGAAAGTGTTCTAAAACTTTTGAACGGTAGTGTATGTAATTCAGAATACGGATGCCCCGGAGTCGCAGGGAAGCCAGGACTGCATCCATGCATTTTGTATATGTGTGGGGTGAGAGAGCTAGACCAAATGGAAGAACCCGATACTGGTAAGCTTTAGATATTCGGCATCCTGGACTAAGGCAGGGACTGACCGAAAAGCCAACCTTCTGTTGGAGACCGGTGCTGTCCAAAACACCAGTGGTGGCAGAGACGCACCAGTCTGACCTGCTGCTTGGAAAGCTTTTCCCAGCAAGGCAGATGAAAGCCTGCATGGCTTGGAGGGGAAGTGCTGGCTTTTTTAAAGAAGATGATGTCCCAGGAGAGAGATAGCCCGCAAGCGTCTCTTCTATCTGAGGCATCATCAAATAACCCCATGCTTCTGCATCAATGATATTCGAATAAATCGAGGTTGATGGCACGAAAACACATTATGAATAAGGCTTGCTCCAAGAGCGAGTTAACTCACTTTGGAGGTCGCTGAAAAAGGGGAGAGAGCGTCATTGAAGCTCCGCCCCCCGGCCACCCGACAGGAATCTGTCATCTAGTTTTGAACGTTTGGGAAAAAACTTGCTCCTGCGGCCAGTCAATATGCAGCCGCTCGACTGCACATGTAATAATTTCGAGCAGCTCCTCAAACTCTCTGTCATCAATAGAGGAGCGTTCTGGTTCCTACAGGCCATTATCTCTGCTTAATGCCGATGCAAAGGTGTTGGCTAAAGTGATTGCATCTCGCCTAGAGGATGTGCTTCCTGGTATTATATCTGAAGAGCAAAATGGCTTTATAAGGGGACGTCAATTGTTTTTTAATACTCGTACACTCTTTAATGTTATTTACTCAAAGCATCTATCTGAACTTCCCGAATTTGTGATTTCTTTGGATGCTGAAAAGGCTTTCGATAGGGTGGAGTGGGAGTACTTGTTTGCAGTTTTAAAGAAATTTAGATTTGGCAATAAATTTATTTCCTTCTTTCCTAAAGCCAGTGTTCATACTAATGATGTTTATTCTGATTATTTTGCTCTGGGTCGTGGATGTCATCAAGGTTGCCCTTTGTCACCTTTACTCTTTGCTATCGTCATCGAGCCTCTGTCCTTATATCAAGGGTTACATCTGATATTCAAAGATGGGGTAATCTCCCCCTTTCATTAATCGGTAAGATTAATGTTGTTAAAATGAATATCTTACCAAAATTTTTATTTTTGTTTCAGTCAATTCCCTTATTTTTGCCAAAACATTTTTTTGTCTCACTGGACAAGATTATTGGTTCTTTCATTTAGGGAGAGAAGCTACCTAGGGTTCGTAAAACTTTACTGCAGAGATGCAAATTCAGTGGAGGACTTGCATTACCTAATTTTCTAGCTTACTACTGGGCTGCTCACATCCATAAACTTTGCTACTGGTTAAAATCTTCTGAATCCTCTTGGTGTAAATTGGAGCTATCATCCTGTAAGGGATCTTCTATACCGGCTCTCCTCTATTCCTCTTTACCTATAAAACCCTCTATATATACTGAAAATCAGGTGGTTCTTAACACACTTAAGATCTGGTTTCAGTTTAGACGGCACTATAAATTTGTAAGGGCATTTCCTTAGGGTCCTCTAAACGATAACCATTTGTTTCCACCATCACTCTTGGACTCGACATTCTCAGTGTGGAGTGAAAAGGGTATAAAACAATTTAAATATTTATATGTGGATGGTGTCTTCGATAGTTTTGCCAATTTGTCATCTCGTTATGGTCTCCCCATTACCCACCTGTTTCGCTATTTTCAAATTCGAAATTTTGTTGCCAAGTGTTTTCCTAATTTCCCGTCTTTACCTCCAGAACAGCAGTGGGAAACTATGATATCATTTATTCCTCATCATAGAGGAACCATTTCTAAACTCTATGATTCTATCCTTTCTCTTAGTATCCACTCAAATGCTAAGCTTAAGTCTACATGGGAGGGGGAACTGGGAATTCAAATACATGAGGAGTCCTGGGAACAGGCTATAGCGAGGGTATGGTCTTCCACCTCTTGTGCTCGTCTTGGACTTATTCAATTTAAGGTCATACACGGGGTACATTTCTCTAAGTCTAGACTTTCTGAAATGATGTGTAAAACAAATGTGATAAATGTCATAGCTCTCCCTGTCACCTTAGCCACATGTTTTTTCGATGTCCTGAGCTGGAAGATTTCTGGACGGGTTATTTTGCTATTATGTCAACTGTTCTTGGGGTAACTCTCCAACCTTGTCCTCTAATTGCTATATTTGGGATTCCTGATAGCTCACTTACACTTAATTCTACACAAATGGATATCATAGCTTTTACATCCTTATTAGCGAGACGGCTATTATTGTTGCACTGGAAGTCTGCTGAACATCCTACTATCTCCCAGTGGCTTAAAGATGTCATGTTTTTTTAAACTTATACATTAAGAGGATGTACAGCCAAATTTTACCACAATTGGCAACCTTTTATTTCTTATTTTACTAGCCTGGAGGTATTGCCTGATTAAATGTATAACTGTTACTGTTATATTTATGTAATATGTATGGTGGTTGTGTTGAGCGGTGTGGGACGGGGGTGGGGGCGGGGGATTGGGGGGATGTGTTTTTTGTTTTTTGTGTGTTTTTGTTTAGTTTTTTTTTTTATAATATATAAATATATTTATTTAGAAAAATGAAGAAAGGTAAATTGTATGTCTGTAACTGCAAGTACTGTATTGTTTTCCTTTTTTCAATAAAAATATTTGCAACAAAAAAAAAATAGAGGAGCGTTCTGAGAAAACAACTTCCATTTCCGCGGAAGCAAGGCAGAAGGTCTCTTTGCCGGGGCGCGCTTGCGAGGCGGACGGAAAAACTTTATGATCCGGCGAAAGTTTAAAAAGGAAAAAAGTAATACATCTTCACAAGTCTGCTGATTGACCTTAACCCAGGTTACACATGAATGTTCTGTTTATTCTTTATTCTACACTGCCTGACCAAAAGAATAATAATAATAATAATAATAATAATAATAAAATAGGAACACACTCATTTTATTGAACTACCTTGTACTTGTAAACTTCGTTTACAAGTAGTTTATAAGTAGGTTATTTTAAGATTGATTTTTAAATCAGGCAAATAACTGCTTATAACTTCTTTTCCACTAAATATTTAGATTTTAGCACACTACACTTTCAACAGGATATTTGTATAGAAAACACTGTTATATAAATAACTTATATGTGCTTAATTAGGATGCCTTTTTGTATATACTTGTATATTTGTATATACGCCCATACGCTCCATAGGTGCCCCCATCTGAAAGTCCTGCAGCGGTGCCCTATCTATGTAAATTTTACACGCCCTCACCTGGGACTTCTGCAGATGTGTTTGCTTTAATGACCCATATTTTATCTCAAAGTGGTTCTTTACATTACTTCTTGTTATTAGTGCAATGGTTTCGGAGCATATGAGACATAATCACATAATGTGGCACATAACTGCTCATAACTTCACTTCTACTCAATTATTTTTTTTTTTTTTATTTATGCCGCAGGTTTAATTTCAGGCAAATATCAAGTCACTGCTAAAGTTTTATAAACTTGTGTCCAGACAGTTTTGCGTGATGCTGTGACAAAATCTGTCTGGACAGAAAGGCAGAAAAATCATGTAGTTTTTAAACACATGCTGACGGAATGTTGGTATTATGGGTTGACTATTCAAAAAACAGCTTTCACTGAATTTGTAATTGGGGGTGTCCATATGGCAAGATACCACTGTATATGAATTCCAGTTCAAGGCTTTCCCCTGGCAGCACGGTGCCCAGTCAGCACACTCCTGAAGGGCCAACGCTGGACCAGCATTCTGCATACATTGGGCCAATGTTGGCATCAGTGGTTGGCCCAATGTCATTTTTGTCTGTTGTCCCAGCATTGGCTTTTTGGTGGGGCCAAAGATAGGTTGGCTCAATATTGGTTAAGTAGATAATGGTACATAGGTATTAACTAATAATTATATTTCAATAATTTTCATCATCACCAATTAGAATTTGATTTTTAATAAAATTAAAACATATATGTAACAATTATGATGATAAACTACAAAATAAACAACTAGTACGAACACTGGAGCACTGACAAAAGGTTACCAAAATTTTGCAGACGATGGGCCATTGAAGTAATGCTATCTGGGAAGTAACGGATGTAATCTTAGAGAACTTTATTTTGTAATACTGATAGCAGAGTGGAATACATATCAGGTACAGTAAGTGAGGTGCAGTGAGGTTAAGTAATATGTCATGAGGTAGAGCAGTCCCTTGTGCAACCTCTGGAATAGCAAAGCATTTTGGTTCTTCTGTGAAATTCAATGTTTCAATACCCTACTTAATTTTATTATGACAATGAAGACAATAAAAATAATGAGTTATTTTGTGCAATGGAATTTAACATATCGTACTGAACACAACAGAGAATGTTCACAATAAATATACAGAACATATAGGGCATGCATTAATAACAGCTATAAAAAAAACACACACATGCATAAAAACACACATTATAAACTACTGCAGAAAGTGTCACCTTAATGTCATGAAAAAGAGCCTCCCTGCTTGCTACCTAATTGGCCAGAGAGGGTATTGGAGGTGCTGTAACTACACCTGGATGGACCCCCAAGAAATTTCTGAGGTTTGTTTATTTTTCTTAAAAGTAATTTTGGCTAAATTATATGTGCATGTATAATTAAAGTACTATAATGTTAAAAACAAGCTTTGTCTGTTTATGGTCCTGATTTTTGCGATCTTTGTTGAATTGATGGTTGCACCATTAGAATGAATAATCATAACAATTACAGTACATTTTGCCATATACTGGTGCAGCCTCGGTGGTGTAGTGGTTAGCACTGTCGGCTTGAACCTCCAAGGTCCAGGTTCGATTTACCGCCAGACTCGATTCCCGTCTCTGTGTGCATGGAGTTTGCAGGTCCTCCCTGTGCTTGGTGGGTTTCCTCCAGGTACTCCGGTTTTCTTCCACAGTCCAAAGACTTGCATATTAGGCTAATTGGCGTTCCCAAATTGTCCGTAGTGTGTAAATGAATGTGTTACTGTATGTGTGTGTGCCCTGTGATGGATTGGCACCCTGTCCAGGGTGTACCCTGCCTGGTGCCCTAAGTCTCTTGGGATAGGGTCCAGGCCCCCTGCGACCCTAAATAAAGGATAAAGCTGTATAGACGATGAGTAAGTGAGTGGTGCTGCCTTTACTGCTCTTGTTGTGAAGGGTATGAATTACTCTAACTCTCATTATAAATCTCTAATGCTGACTCTAGTTTTGCTGTGTGCCTGCATTACTTTTGACATTAAACACCATGAAAATTCTTAGTGCAAATATTTGCTCCTATTGATGAAATTCCAAAATTATTGATAGCTAGGAATTTTCTGCAAGTCTACCTGAGCCTCTGACAACAAACTGGATTCCATTTTAACTTAAAGACAACTTGTTATATTAAATTTCCAGACGCTTAAAACACAGAGTTTTTCTTTGCCACTGTTGCCGTCACCCTTGGCTTGCTCATCAGGGACAATCCTATCATATACAAACTTCCATAATTTCTTTCGCCTGTGTAGAGCTGCTTTGCAACAATGATAATTGTTAAAAACACTATACAAATAAAACTGAATTGAAATTTAATTGAATGTTCTCAAGTGTAGTTGGTGTTCCAAAGGGTTTGGTTTTTACTGATATTTTCTACTTATAGTACATGCTTCCTTTGGGCAACACAAATCATAAGCATGGTATTAGTTTCCACTAATATACAGATGACACACAGTTATACATCTTAGCAACTCCAGATGAGATAAACCAGCTTAATAAAGTTGAGCAATTTCTTGTAATCCTGACAAGAAAGAAGTACTGGTACTAGGATCACATACAGCTAGAAGTTAGATTTCTGATCACACAGTAACTGGATGGTCTTTTTGTTTCTGGTTGACAGAGATCTTGTCGTATGGAGGCCGCATGTGGTTTGCTTGGGACTGGGGATGGTTCTCCTTTACCATGAATATGGTCCTGTCCTCAGCTGATCCAGACAGCTGTGTTCTGTGGACTTGTGACTGCAGTGAAAATTTCAGGACATTCATTACATACAGTTTTGTACCTGAGCCTCCAATAACGAACTGGACTCCATATTAACTTAAACGCATCTTCATCTTATAATAAACTTCAAGCCTCCTAACACACAGTATGATTTAAAACAATCCTTTCTATTTGATATCACCCAGGTGAGGATGGGTTCCCTGTTAAGTCTGATTCCTTTTAAGGTTTTTTCCTACTGCCATCTCAGGACAATTTTCCTGACCACCGTCACCCTAAGCTTGCTCATCAGGGAAAATCTGATCATTTTGATTCATGCATATCTTCACACAGATTTTTAATTCATTTCCATAATTTTCTTTTGATTCTGTGAAGCTGCTTTACGATAATGACCATCGTTAAAAGCAATATAAAAATAAAATTTAATTGAAGTGAAAATGAAAGAGTTGATATTTAAACTGAGATTTATGTCTATGTCTGGCAAATCACACGCTTCACAACAAAAGCAGTAAAGCCTTGTAGGCGTTATAGACATATGGTAGGCCTACATACATGGATTAAACAAGTCATTACAGTGAAAATAATTATTTTTTAAATGATAATGATTAAATTAGAGTAACCAAAAGTTGTTTGTGTTACAGTTGGATCTGAAAATACTATACTCATGTATAGTATAACACATGTTGTACTTAAAATACTATACTTACCTTCTAACCAATAAGATTCATCCAAAAGGATGAAATAGTAACATGAAGTGTGTGCGTGAAGTGAACTGTGTGATAAATATTAAAGACACAAGAAAGCAGACCACAAAAAGACCAATCAGTTTTATTTTTTTATTATTTTTTTATTTTTCCCCCAATTTTTTCCCTAATTTAGTTGTGAAATTTATTTCTTCCTAATTTAGTCATGTCCAATTCCTCCCCTGTTATTCTTCATTGGCAAAGTTTAAGCATTCCAATAATTCCTCAAAATCCACCTTGAAAAACTCCAGAATCGAAAGGCCCTCAATGACTGGTAAGAAGCCTAGAACAACACCGCGATTGAAATTTTCATCTGTGCACTGACTGTTCGCAGGTTTAATCTTCTCTAAATCTTCCTCGTAGTTCTCTTTTATTTCCCCTCTTAGTGTGGACTGAAGCTCTTCTAATGTTTCTGATCCTGCCTGATCCACATCTTTACACTTCTGGGCTGAATCTTCCAAATTCTTAAAAAAATTACACGTTTTTTTAATAAAGACGTAATATTGGGAAAAGCCAACATATATATTAATATGTTCATGTGCTTTTGAAAACTGGATTAAATCATACATGCAGGGAGTGTGTTTTTTTCTCCCGTAACACTGATTATTAACTGTGTATATCCAAATTTCAGATACGTCATTATTTTTCTTTACAAACATGTTCATTTCATCAATAATTAAATCCTCACTGTGTTTCCTTTCATTTCTCTGTGACATAATAGGGCCTATTACTTTAATCTCATTATTTGTCCTTTTGAAAATAGCAATAGCCTGTTGCCTGTCTTTATTATCCATTAACTCTTTAAATTTATTTTTAATAAGTGTATTTTTTATAATCATTTGTAAAAAATCTTCTTTTTTTTCAGTATTTAATGTTTCTTCTTGTTTTGTCTTTTTATTATCAATATAATTTTTTTTTATATATTCTAATATGTTTTTATTAGAAATATCTATAGTAGCGACTTCATTCTTATTTTTGATGTTGAGGAAAACCCACACGTCATTATTCTGGTTTGTCACATTCTCTTGGGTTGTTGGTGGAGCTCTTCTGTAAGAAACCAAACAGGTGTATTCTTTATGCAGTTAGAAAGACAGCATAAGCATGCACACACACACAGATGCACACACACTCGCATGCACGCACAGACATACACAAAAAGTGAGTCTGTTCTAATAATAATAGGCTAAACCTACTACTACTACCACTACAAATGATAATAATAATAATAATAATAATAATAATAATAATAATGATAATAATAATAATAATAATAATAATAATAATAATAATAATAAAATAATAATAATAATAATAATAATAATAATAATAATAATGCATAGATTACTATACTGTATGTGTTTTCTTAATCATTACACTTACTTTATCTCTCTGTGTGAGCAGTCAGTGCTGGAGTCTCCCTCATTTCTACTATACATATCAACAATAAAATCATCATTATCATCATAATGACACAGAATATGGTTAGTTTATAATAATACAGTACACATAAGTTGTAATCTTTCTGTTAACTTTGTGTAACTGTATTTTTGCGTTCTTACACTTACTTTCTCTTACTGCCTGAGTTGTTAGTGCTGGAGTCTTTCTTTTTCCTGCAGATCAACATTAAAATCATCATCATCAGCATCATAATGACACAGAATATGATTATTTTATAATAATACACATAGTACACATAAGTTGTAATCTTTCTGTTAACTTTGTGTAACTGTATTTTTGCATTCTTACACTTACTTTCTCTTACTGCCTGCGATGTCTTTCTTTTTCCTGCGGATCATCATCATCATCATCAGCATCATCAGCATTATCTTACAAACACTCACATATTATTATATTATATGATATTAAAGAAGTAATAAGTTTGAAATAGATACACCTCCTGGGATGGCCTTCATGAGAGCCAGTTTCATTATGGTGCTTGACGGATTTTGCAAATGCACTTTTGTGTGTGTGTGTGTGTGTGTGTGTGTGTGTGTGTGTGTGTGTGTGTGTGTGTGTGTGTGAGTGTGTATGTGTGTGCGTGTGTGTGTAAGGAGCAGTTGGTATTTGGGGAAGCTTACACTGATGTTGGAGCGGCCTCAGGTGATTCTGATACTGGAGGGGAACACGTTTCCAAGGAGGTTTCAAGGACATTTGTCTCGCCAAAGCTCTGTTAAGGACAAGTAACAAAACAATTCACTACAGAAATGAATAGATGAAATAACAAATATATTAAAGCACTTTCAACCCTGGAGTAAATGAAGAAACACTAGTGATTCAAACTGCTAAATAAAGCAAGATTATTATTATTATTATTATTATTATTATTATTATTATTGTTGTTGTTGTTGCTGTCATTATTAAAATTGCTGATAATAATAATACTAACAACAACAATAATAATAATAATAATAATAATAATAATAACAATAATAATAATAATAATAAATGTCTCTTATCCTGTCCTTCTCCTTGTCTTAAATCTCTCTCTCTGTCTCATTGTCTCTCTATTTTCATGTCTTCTTTAACTTTCAATTTCAGTCCAGTGACGATGATACTATACTACCGGATATATATACAAGAATGCCATTGACAAAAAAAAGAATAATAAAAATAATTCTCATGGCATTCACAGCAAAAAGAGAGACATTTGAAGTGCACATTCCGGCCGAGCACCAGATGTGTTTAGGAGGAAACAGCTATTGTGTACAGGAAGTTTATAAAGTACACAAAGTTACACTGTTAATTTCCCCTTGTGGATGGAGACTTTTATGAAACCCTGCTTTGCATTCATTTTAAACACACTCTCTCTCTCTCTCTCTCACACACACACTCCCACACACACACACAGATAGTTTAAGGAGTGTAATCTTACCATGGGGCATGTTCCCGTTACCCCAGAAGGAGGGCTGTGAGAAGGCAGCCGAGACACTGGAGTTTCTGAATCAGATTTTTGCGGAGATGTTGGTGCTACATGTCGGCCTGTAACACTGTCCATTGTTTCTGCTGGTTTCTCTGGATCAGCAGCATCTTTGAGCTTAGCCTCCTCACAGCCCTCAGATGGTTTTGCTTTTTTTAAACTTTCTTCTGATGCTTCTTGTGTATTTGATCTCTTCTTGTGTACCATGACTTTAAGAGACTTTAAGCAAGTCAGCTTGGAGGTTTTATACTCTCCAGTGACGTCAGCACACCTGGGTGGAGGCTATACGGGAATTCTCTATGTGTGTGTGTCTGTGTGTGTGTGTGTGTGTAAACCCCACATATGTTCTTATTTTTACTGCATTTCTTCATACAGCCTTAAGGGCTAAAAGGAAGTTTCACAATAAGTGCAGTATTAAAGAAACGAAACTAAGTGGCCTTGCTGAATGTGTGCAGGAGGAGCTCCTTTAATATACATGAGATAAAAAGTAAAGAATTTGCTAATCATTTTATAGATTTTTGTAACGTAATTAATCAATCAATCAATCATTACTTTATATGATTAAGTTACATGATGTACGGAGATGTATTTATTTATTTATTATTGTGTCCTATTTATATGATGTCCTCGATAATAATTATAATAAAAATATAAATTATTTTTCGAGTTAAATTTTTTCACACTCTAGCGATACGTAATGACTTATAGGAAATTATCCATTCCCTTTTCCGTTAAACTGAAGATCCGTCGTTCACTCGTTCCCTACACCGCTACACTTCGCTTCGTCCGCGTCTCCTAGGTGTGTCTTTGTGTGCGCGCGTCTCATACTGTAGGTGTGCGCGCACGGAGAGTTTGTGTGTATGTGCGCGCGCATTTCATATGTAGTTGTTTGAGCAGTTAGTAGTATATATTTATGCGTGACTATTTCATATATGTGTATGCAAGTGTTTTATAGGTGTGTGCATGAGTGAAGTTTGATTTAAGCCCTTTACGGCGCCTCATAAAAATCTTAACAAATTGTAAAATGTAGAATCAGCAGTTATTAAGCCTGCTTCATGGACCTGAACTGAAACCACTAGAAGAGGAAGTAAATGTGATAAATGTGGGAGAGTCAGAGAAACGAAACTCAGACACAAAGTGAAACTCTTTTTTATACACTATTTATCATTACAGCTAACAGAAAGAATTACCAGCTTTATATATTTTCAGCACTCACACTTGTTCATAATGAATAAATTAAGTAACTGCAAATTAAAATTAAATTAATAAGAAAAGACATTGTGTTTCTCTGCCTGGAGTTTATGTAAACACTTATAGTTGCTTGTTACTGATTAAATCTTACTCAATGTTATCTGGAATATCTTATTATTGAGGCAACTAAGATTTGAAATATATATATATTTTTTTGCACTGTAGGAAGTGTGAACATCATTTAGGTTTCCGGTGTTAAAAAGAGTCACAGTTTTGTTGGAATTGCAGTGTTGATGAAATTAAATATATTGTTATTATTGAGTCAGTGGAAATAAACATGTACATGTAACATGAGTTTATTGTCTAAGGTTTAAAAAGTAAAAAAAAAACTAATACATCTTCACAAGTCTGCTGATTGACCTTCCTCCTGCTACAGACAAATGTTCTGTTTATTCTTTATTTTTACATTTTGCATTACAAAAATGTATATTACAATGTCCACTGCCCAATGTACACTAACTTCTTGTAATGATAATGGGAGAGTCAGACCTCTGTCTGTACCAAAGATTCTCTAAAGTCTGGAGTCTGTGGCGGCCAATCCAAGTGTGAAAATGATGTCTTATACTCCCTCAACCACTCTTTTACAATTTAGTCGTATTTCCTCGATTTCTCTTCACATTGTAAGAGTGAAAATACTTTCACTTTCACTATTAATCATAGCTGTTTTAGAGTTTTACTGTTTTTCTTTTGTTACTGTTTCATTTTCCCAAACGTTTAATAAATCTCTCATCACAATAATTCTGTTTTCTTCCTGACCACATTTCTTTCTCAGAGATGAAGGTGCACTACTATACTTCCAGGTATTAATGATGAGTTTTACATTTGTTAACCCAATTTTAGTAGTTTCATCTCCATAGTTATCTTTACTTGATCCAGAACAATCATTTAAACCTTCTGAAACAGAGCAGCATCTTTGCCTTGACCAAAGGATATGTCTTCTGACATGAGGGTTTAATAACTAGGGTTTAATAACTTGTTGCAGCTGAACCATACTAACTACTGCAGGAATTATATCTAGTTAAATCCAGGTGGTAACTTTTTGGCCGGTCTTTTACATCTTTTAAGGTCAGCTAGAAGACCTGTTGCAGTCTCAGTGATCTAGGTTTGATTTCGTGATGTAGCTAAAGGAATAGTGCGACATCTAGTGGTGATAAAGAGAAGGAAATGTTAAAAGGAAACTAGTAGCCAGTAAGAAATAAAGACAAACCTTTATTTTCTAGGTGTACCAAGTTTAGTGTTAATTTTAAGTGAATAACGATGGTGTCACTGACAAAACCATACAATATCAGGTTTGTTCAGGTTAATATTCTAAACAGGCACGGCAAGAAAGAGATGCTGAGAGACTTGAAATAAATAGATAATTTGGTTCTAAATAGAAACTATTAGAATTATATTATTATAGCATTATACATTTGTTAAAGCATTTAATGTCAAATGTATGCTCACAGAATATATAATAGTCAGAAAATGTTTCCCCCCGGTATGAATGAAAAATAAATACAAAATTAAAAATAAACAGAACTATAGTTTTTCAAGGTTTTTTTTTATTCCAAATTGGGATACTGTTTTTGGAAATATTTTAAATTTTGCATTTTTTTTTTTTCAAACAGGAAACTTTTAACAGCTTACTTCTTATTTATTATTTAAAATATTTCACTTTTATATAGATGTAATTCACTTCACCTGTCAGTGGTTTTAATCGACGGATCAGTCATAACATTTAAGCCACTGAGCCAGAGTAAAGTGAATAACATCAGGTATTTAACTAGACTCTACTGCATGTAATGCACTTATTAAACACTAGAGGGCAAAAGACATCTGTCAGATACACTTTAAAAATAAAGGCTAATCATGTGACTACTGCAGAGGCCTAATCTAAATTGTTGTGCCTTTATTTGTCGCCTATACATCACTGCACAGTAAAATTCTTTATACTTCTTATATTCCAGCTTTGTAGGCAGGTGTCAGAGCGCAGGGTCAGCCATTATACAGCGCCCCTGGAATAGACAGGGTTAAGGGCCTCGCTCAAGGGCCCAACAGCAACAACCTGGTGGAGCTGGGGCTTGACCCTCTGATCAATAACTCAGAGCCTTAACACACTGAGCCGCCGCCGGCACCACCCCTGAACATATCAGATGGCCTTATGTTTCCTGTGCAATATATTTAAAGTGTTTATTTATAAAAATTAGATTAGATTAGATTAGATTAGATTAGATTAGATTAGATTGGATTTAACTTTATTGTTATTGCACATGTACGTACAAGGCAACGAAATACAGTTAGCATCTAACCAGGAGTGCATTTTCACAGTGCAGAATAATTTTCATATATAAATAGTATATAGTGGGGAAGATTAGTTACAATGGGTGCAAATGAGCAAATGATTACAGACGGTACAGTAAGGAAGGTATTGTACAACATGCTAATGAATTTTGCATATGTAAACATTATACAGTGAGGAGGGTAATATATTGTGTGCAAATGAGCAAATGAATTATAAGTGGGTGCAATAGGAAGGTATTATATACAGATGAAGAGTTATGTCCAAAGAGTGCAATGATTTTGGTGTAGCCAGTGTGAAGATATTGTATACTTATGATAAATAGGTTGCATATGTATACTGTATGCACATGTAACTGTAAACAGAAAGATTTATATACAAAAGGGTTACATACACTGAGTGCAATGATGCAATGAAGAAGGATATATATGGCAAGATAAGAATTGTATGCATATATATATATATATAAATATTATATTTGTATTGGGAGTGTATAATATTATGTACTTGTTATCGGAAGTGGAATGAGGTAGGGCATTATGTGCAGCAGTTATGAATGATGCAGTCCTGAGTGTTTAATTTATGTCCAGTAGTGAGCAGTTAGGTAGTGCAAGTTAAGGTAATGTATCCAGTCAATGTGTACGTGCTCGGGTGGAGGCAGAGCTGTGGGGAAAACAGCTGTGGGGAAAAAGCTGTTCCTTAACCTGCTTGTTTTTGTCCGGAGGCTTCTGTAGTGCCTCCCAGTAGGCAGGAGAGCAAAGAGCCTATGAGCAGGGTGAGAGAAGTAGTTTGTGATATTGTGTGCTCCGCTAAGACACTGTTTCCTGTAAATGTCCTCAATCCTTGGTAGTGAAGCTCCTACAATGCGTTGGGCAGTTTTCACCACCCTCTGCTGGTCAGGATGTTCTCGATGGTGCGACGATAAAAGTTCACCAGGATGTCTGAAGAGAGGTGGTTCTTCTTCAGAGCCCTCAGGAAGAAGAGGCGCTGGTGAGCCTTCTTGACTAGACTGGAGCTGATGGCGGTCCAGAAGAGATCCTCAGAGATGTGGATGCCCAGGAATTTAAAGCTTTCTCCTTCCTGAAGTCAACTACGAGCTCCTTGGTCTCCATGGTCCTTGGTCTAATGTTGATTTATTAGAAATTCATTAGACTTCTCGTTTGTTCATAACATAAAAAGTAAATTAAAAAAAAGCAAGATGTTTGTGGACAGGTAGCTGAGACCAGGTATGACCTGAAATGAAACCTTACAACCTCATCAAGATCTGGTTGGGGTGTTATCAGTCTACTGCAAAAAAACAATCAAATAGATTAGAAACAATGTGACACAAAGATTTTAAAAATATTTTGTAATACATAATGTTTTCCTTTTAACTAGTAATGTATCATGTTATATTATGTTTTCCTTTTAAGCATGCCATAATCTATACAATAGTTTATAGTTTTTTTTAGTGACTGAAACTGTTGCCTAAATGTGTGGCTGACATTTAAAGAGAGTTGTTTTATTTCCTGATAATGTTAACTAAGTTTAAATAAACTGTATCTGATGTTGAAATGTTCAGCAAATAGTTGTAGCCAGTTTATTTATGATACTGTCTCTCACAGCTTTCAGAGACCAGGGTCAATGTTTTTGTTGCGAATAATTACTCTGCTACTTATGGAATTAATAAAAACATTCAGGTTTAAATAAATAACTACATAAATTTGATCTGATAATAATTCAGAAATAATGTAGAGCTCTATGGATGGCCTGCTGTTTGGGTGCAATGCTCTTAATGCTATGCTTTCAAATAACAAAAATTTAAATACAAGACCAAAATGTTACAACAACTATTTACCCCAATAGGTTATTATTAATTTCATTTAATACTACACAGGTGGCTCAGTGGTGTAGTGTTTAGCACTGTTGCCTTGCACCTCCAGGGCTTGGGGTTCGATTCCTGTTTGTGTGTGCGTGGAGTTTGCATGTTCTCCTTGTGCTTGTTGGGTTTCCTCCCAAAGACCTGCAGAGTAGGCTAAATGGCGTTCCTGTAGTGGTCGTGTGTGTGTGTGCCCTGCGATGGATTGGCACCCTGTCCAGGGTGTACCCGCCTTGTGCTCTAAGTGTCCTGGCATGCCCCCGGCGACCCTAAATACAGGATAAAGTGGAATGGATGGTGAGTGAGTGAGTAATACTGTACTACACAAATTTAAACAGGTTACAATAATTATTACACCAGTTTTCAGTTTAGGTTTACTCTTTTACTCTGTTGCTGGCAAAAGTATTCTTATCTATGATAGGTCTTACATGCCTGTCATACAGGCAGAACAGAAACTGAGCAATAACCAAAGAATTAACTTTTTAATTTATCAATTTTCAATGATGAAAAATTTAATGCATCTTATTTGTTGTGTTTCAGGCGAGACTTCATTAACGTTTTGTTCCTAAGTCACTACTGATAGTAAAGGAATTATTACAGAGTTATTCATCTGTTTAAATGAGAGACTTTTTTAGTGACTGAAACAAACTCCATCCCCTTATTCTTTGTTTGAAAAAGGTAAAGTGTGTAAATATACAGTATAACTGTTCTCAAAACTGTTTCTGTTTTGCACATACAGCAGAACCTTGGCATATGAATTTACTTTATTCTGGGGATGAGTTCTTAAGGCAAAAAATTATATTGTAAAACACATTTTCAAATAAGAAATAAAGTAAATTCCTCAAAAATATTACCAACTAGCATAAATAATAAAAAATAATAATAATCTGCAGATCTTTAATGTAATCAGTGCTATTATTATTATTATTATTATTATTATTATTATTATTATTATTATTTCAGATTGAAGCCCATGTACATGTCTGTCTTTCTGTATGGCAGAACTCTCTGTCTAACTTATTAATACAAAGAAATCACATTTTGTAAGGCTGAGTATCTTATGCGTTGTTTACACTAAGTTGTATTTATCTTCTTATGTTTCTTATCATCAGACAAATACACTCACTGATTCGGTAATCAGAGAGTGAATCATGAATGAGAAAACAAAAAAGTAGATCGGATAAAGATGAAGTTTTGTCTTAAACGTGTTAAAATTCACTTATTCCACTTCAGTGCTGTTATTACAGCGAAAGTGAAAATATGAACTAATCCCAGTAAAAATATTCAGTTTAGCTTTTCTAATTAATATCTATTGGTGCACATGTTTGTTTACATTGAGCGAGTAGTGTATTAGTAGTTTATTTTAAAATAGAATATTAAATCCGGCACATACAGTAACTGTTCATGACATCGCTTTTACTCAACATTTTGATTTCACTTATGATGCAGGTTAAACTTCAGGCAGATATGAGTTTTACGTTTGTTTTTTTTTGTGGTTTTTTTGCATTTTGTGCAAAAAGCAAGTACGGACGCCAAAGAAAACGGTACTGTAGTTTCTTTTAAAGCAGCCCATGCCAAGAGAAATCATTAATTAAGGTTAAGTGAGCTTTAATGTCTACTTATTTTATATTTTTCTTTATCTGCATGTTATTTTTAATATATTTTTTTAATTGTTTTTACATGCAAAATTTTGATTATTGTGTTGGAAATTGGTTATATTTATAAATTAACAAATTTTATGTATTTACATTATTTCCTATGGGAAAATGCATTTCACAATATAAAATTTCGAACTCGCCTCTGAAATGGATTAAATTAGTCTGCCAAGGTACTGCAGTATCCAAGACAATCGTTCTTAGACTTACAAACAAGCTCTTATATTTTATACAGGATAAAGCGGTATAGACAATGGGTGAGTGACAATGACCATTGCTAAAAGCGCTCTATAAAAAATATATATATTTAATTGAAAAAGTGATTGAGTGAAAGTTTCCCTAGTCGAATAGGCCCTAAGGGTGAGGAATACATAAATTAAGAAATATTTAATTGGACAAACACAAGATTAGTACAATTGCAAGTACTGTAGTATTGCAAGTGTCTTTTATTTCGTTGAGAGATAATTGCCGTCTTTATCAGAAAACTGTAAAAGCTTAAAAAAACAAACATTACTCAGTTAATTTTAGCTAACTGTCCCAAGCCTCGCGTTTTATTTTAGTCATTTAATGCAATTCGTAATGGTCCCCAAATTGTCAGTTTCGAAAGCTCTTATGCAGTGTGTGAAAACTTTCTTCAGTTTTTTATTAATAAGGTTTCTTCTACAAGGGTTTTTATTACATCTCCTGCATGTAACCCATCTATCTCTATTTCTGTCTGTTTTTAACCAGTTTGAGCCCATCACTTTTTTTCTTTCTGTTAAGGATTAATAATATTATGAAGCCTGCAGGATCTCCTGCTGATCCCATTCCTCCACATCTTTTTAAGTTTTTATAGTCTTAAATATTATAAATAACAGCAGGACCTGGGGTGGTACCCATAAATTTTAAACATGCAGTTGTGCAGCATTTGTTTAAAAAAATGCAGCATTTGTTAAAAAAAACTAATCTTGAGCAGTCTGTGTTGTCTAATTACAGACCAATCTCTAAGCTACTATTTCTGTTTAAGATTCTGGAGAAGATAGTTTATACACAACTAATAAGTTATCTTGGTGAGCATGGAATTTTTAAGGTCTTTCAGTCTGGTTTCAAAGCTCTTTACAGTACTGAAACAGCTCTGTCTTAAGTCTTAAATGGCATTTATCGTATTAACGATTCTGGTGACTCTGTGATTTTTCTGCTACTTGATTTAACAGCTGCCTTTGATACAGTAGACCATGACATTCTTCTGTCACGCTTAGAACACTGGGTGGAAATTAGGGGGATAGCTCTAGACTGGTTTAGATCTTATTGATAGAACTTTTTCTGTTAGCCTTGGAGATCTTGAGTCATCATCAGCTCCTCTTACATATGAGGTCCCACAGGGGTCTATCCTTGGACTCCTTCTTTTCTCGTTGTATTTTTTGCTGCTCGGCTATAGTATATCCTGAGAAATCATGGCATCTCTTTTCACTGCTATGCAGATGACAGGCAAATTTATCTCCCGTTAAAACAGAAGGAAGGCTACTCTGTCAAGGCGCTGTTTACATGTCTAGATGACGTAAAGGCATGGTTAGCCCAAAATGTTTTACATTTTAATGATAAAAAGACAGAGGTTTCGGTATTTGGTCCTGGTGCCAGGGGTAGAGTTCCACCTCTGGATTTGGGAGATTTGGAGCAGTATGTTAAATCACAGCATCAAATTTAGGGGTTATTTTTGACCATGGCCATAGATTTGATAAACAGAATAGTGTTGTGGTTCGGTCTAGTTTCTTTCAGTTAAGGCAATTGGCAAAACTTAAACCTGTTATTTCCTTTAGGCTTTTCAAAATAGCCATCCATGCCTTCATCACCACTCGCATTGATTACTGTAAGGCTCTGTATTTTGGGGTCTCTCAGACAGTATTAAATCAGCTACAGCTGATCCAAAACTTTGCTGCTCGACTATTAATGTCTACGCGTAAAAGCGAACATATCTCTCCTGTCCTGGCTTCTCTTCATTGGCTCCTGGTACAGTACTGAATTATTTTTTTAATTCTCTTGGTCACGTTTAAATGTTTACATGGCCTTGTCCCTCTCTACCTCTCGGATCTGCTTAAGCCCTATGTTCCGGTCTCTCAGATCATCAGATAACTGATGGTACCCAAGACCAAATGCAAGCTCAGGGGTGATCGGGAGTTCTCTGTAGCGGTACCCAAATTGTGGAATGACCTACCATTGAACATTCGTGAGGCCACATCACTGAGGGTGTTTAAGTCCAATCTTAAAACTCACATGTGTTCTCTGGCGTTTAAACCAACATGAGATGTTGATTTTACATATTGTTTTGATTAGATATGTGTGTGATGTGATTTTAATTATGTTTCTTTTTTATATTATTTTATTTTAAGAAATATTTTATATTATTATTATTTTGTTTTTAGTTATTTTTTATTTTATTAGATTACTATTATTTTATTATTTATGTAAAGCACTTTGGGGCATTCTTGTTGTTAAAGTGCTATACAAATAAAGAGTTGAGTTGAGTTGGGTACAGAATGAGTCATCAGAAAAAATGAACAAAATAAACAAAAATAAGAATATCTAAAAAAAAATTAATTGTAGTTGTGTGTATAACATTAAGTAAAGTGTTTTGTGTGTTTCCTTTCATGTTTATATATATATATATATATATATATATATATATATATATTAAAAAGAAAAGTAATATCGCTGTGCGTTGGCGTCCGGGGTCACGTGGTGTCACGTTTGAGCCAATCAGAGCGCTGTGACGCTGTGGCGAGATGATGAGGCGAGAGACTGGCGACGCGAGCGAAGCTGTACCGGCAGTGAGCGTGCGCGCGCGAGAGAGAGAACGATTGAACGAGTGAGTAAGCGAGTAAGCGCTCGTGCTCTTCTTGTCTGCCTGTACGGTTGAACAGTGTTAGCATTAGCGCGCGCTTCAGGCTCCCAGTGCGTTCTCACTTTTCCGCGCGGGTTCCGCTCATCTGCACGCGCGGACAGTACATTCAGTACGAGCTTGGGCGCGTCTCAAATCCATCTCACGTAAGTTACACTGTTAGACGGTTACACCTAACACAGCGCCCTCCGTAGGGCACATCGAGTCATTTAAGACGCGGCCCGTAACTTTACCACTAGCTGTTTTTATTTTATGAAGAAAAGAAATAATTAACGCGTTTAAGAAATAAGACCAAATTTATCGAGATGAAGCATTTTAGCTTATTGATAATAACAGTATGGTGGTGTTGTCTTGTTTTATGATTTGTACAATACGTTCTCTTTGGGTGGAGTTTAGCTCGTTACCTGTTAGCATGCTCGCTGCTGTCAGTGCAGTGCGCTAGCGAGTTAGCGTCGCCTTCTGACAGAAACTTCTAGTGAATAAAGCAGCGTTGTTACAAAGATTAAGTGCGTAATGTTTATATTGAAGGGGTTAGAAATACATGTAGATTGAAATACCTATGTATAGTTGCATTTATACGTGTTTATAAGTGTAAACATTGTGCTTAGCCTCGTTACACTGTAAACTATGGAAGGCCAAAGGGGTCTGTTTTGATGACAGCTGTCACTTTTTGACCATTGAGAGTTTTCCCATATATCTAAAATTCAATTACATGCCCTTATCAGCTGCTCATAAGTATATGTCTTGTGCAGTATTGTTAGTGTTAAGTCTATAAATAAATATTATGAATCAGAAAGTGTGAGGAGAGCATGTATCTGCTCTCTTTAACATACATGACCTCACAGATGACTCTGATTGGCCCATGTCTCAGTGATTGACAGGGGAGAAAGGGGAGGCCCTGCCTATCTTGATACTGCTGCTGGATTAGCTGGCTCGGTCGTGTGTGGTAGTGTTTCCGAGGTTAATTAGTGTATCAACTTGATATGAATTTGTTGAGAGTAAAATCCAAATGTTGTCAGACAATGTACATTTTGATTACATGACAGATGATTTCTCCTTCCCCGCTCAGTGCTTCGAAACGTTGCTTACAACTTCGCTAAATTACAGATCTACGAGAGTCGTGTGTTGGTGTTCTGACTGTTTAGCGTCTCCCTGAATCGAATGGGTGTTGATGGCTAAATGACCCTTTAGACGTCATTGGAGTGAATCTTTCGTTCTGCACGGGGCTTCACAGAAAAAATGACCTCGCTACTCGAGATGTGCTTCTAAGTCTCGGTATCAGGCGTTACATTGATAATCTGCGGCGTCATCGAGGTTCAGACTCATAATGTCTTGACACTTTTATGCACTTCTGTTGCAGATTTGCATAGAAGTGCAATTATAATTGTGGAAAATTTAGTTCCGATGTATTGGGCACTGGTGGCTCAGTGGTAGGTTTCTCGCCTGCCCGCATGCAGGACGCCCAGGTTCGATTCCCAGCCAATGGCCAAACCCCAGTCACTATGATACAGTGCCGGTCCCAAGCCTAAATAAAACGGGGAGGTTGCGTCAGTAAGGTCACCCGGCGTAAAACCTGTGCCAAGTTGTTGTGCGGTTCAGATGGACCGCTGTGGTGACTGGAGCAACTGAAAGACTAACAACAACAACAACAACAACAACAACAGTTCTGATGAGCTGAAAAAAAGTTTTGACACTTTTTGTGCTCCATAATAATAGTCTGGACACCTGGTTGAGCTTCTTTAGATAGCAGTGCTGAGGATAATGTGTGTGTGTGTGTGTGTGTGAGAGAGAGAGAGAGAGAGAGAGAGAGAACATGCAAACACCTTGTCATAATTTAGCATCATAAACACATCCCGGGAGATCTGCAGCCATTATGACACTGGGTGGGAATTAAACAGCTATTTCATTGTTCTCATACACACACACTATGGGCTGTGTGTGTGGCAGGACGAGTTGTGCTGGTCGGACAGGACACCTTGTCCCATTTATTCGGCACATTTGTCTGATGTATTTTCTTAAATTTAAAATTCGAAGTAGATGAGATAATTAATTTGACACTGATCACTAGCACACCCGCCCTCCCACACTCACGTACACACACGCACACACACGTGTGCACATGTAGAGCGTTATCCCCAAGACAAACAGCAGCTGTGTGTTGACTAAAGGCCCAGCCGGTACAGTATGCCGTCCTTCTCCTTGACCTTTTGTCACGGTTACTGTGTCGTACCGGACCAAGCGCTATAATTAGGTAAAACATTTGTGGTTTTCTTTCTTCCAGGAGCACAAAAGAGTTACATAAAGGTGCTGTATGTGAGCAATGTCGTTCCTGTAGCTCGCGTGTCTACGTGTGCAGATTGCTAGCCCAGACGCGCAGGACGAACAGGTTTAACCTCGGAGATATCGTGAACTTAACAATTCCGCTGAGAACAGTTACTGGAGTATCCTGTCCTACAGTCCACAGCCATTTATACACACTATAGAGTTATCGGTTTTATAGCGACTTTTTTTTCCCTTATGCTGCGGTCACAACAGGTAGGAACTCATAACTTCCCACATAAGACTCTGAATTTTGAAACAAAACCATGCAATAAAGCAATGTTTTTTTTTTTATTATTATTCCCCCAAAGCGGGTGTGACCATGTGTCGAGGTGTGTGTGTTGTGTGCGTGCATTTATTCATCTCTGTTGTGGTACAGGGGATGGTGTGATGTGAAAATTCTCTGCGCAGTTAGGTGCCAGTCTCTCAGACACGGATATTTGCATACAATGCCATAAACGAGAGTTTGAGCACTATGCAAACACGGTTGCAGTTTAAAAGTTTACACAGACTCATCCTGTCCTGGACATGAGTGTCATGGTAGTTTTGTGCTTTCAGGAAATATTTTACTGATATATTTGAGTAAGTTTCACCTTGTGGTCACCATCATCGAGCTTCTAGCAGAATCTTGGTTGGATCATTGTCCTGATCAAACTTTTCTCCAGAAGACTTTTTCCTTGTTCATGTGGTCATTACATTTATTCGTCTGTCTCTGATTTGTTGCTTTACATTTTTCCGCGTGTGTTTGTTCAGGAGACACAATGTCCGCCAAAGCCATCTCGGAGCAGACAGGGAAGGAGTTCCTGTACAAACACATCTGCACCACCGCGGCCATCCAGAACCGCTTCCTGTACGCCAGCGTTACGGCCGAGACCGACTGGGAGCGACTCGCTCAGGACCATCCATGGCTCCTCAAACAGGTTTGTGTGTGTGAGTGTTTGTGTGTTAGAGACTGTGTGATACTGCCATCTCTCTCTCTAACTATGTTCGCCTGTCTGTCGTCCTGTACAGCGACTGGTTGTAAAGCCTGATCAGCTGATCAAGCGCAGGGGGAAGCTGGGCCTGGTGGGTGTCGACCTCGACCTCCACGGTGTTCGTGATTGGCTCAGGTCACGCATGATGAAAGAAACCACAGTGAGTCCTGATGTGGGGAGAGGGGGGATAATCAGCACACACTACCGGTTAGTGTGCTGATTATCGGTTATACGAGATAATACATCTGTCTGTGTTTATTCTTAGTGTGTTCTCTCTCTCTCTCTCTCTCTTTCTCTGTGTACTGCTGTCTTTCTAACTTTATATTTACATCCCTGCCTGTGGATCTGTCTGGGTTATTAATTACCTGTTTAACAGCAGTCAGCCTTTGGTGTTTTTTTATTGTCACTGAGGAACATGCACACGCACATATTATACACACAAACACACACACACACACACACACACACACACACACTGCTTTCACACTTCTCGTTTGTGCCTGGGTTTAGGGTTTAAAACAGAGAGACACTTTCACATGAAGAAAGCAACCTTAGTCAGCGTTCTTCATTAATATCAGCATTGCTGTAGAGAAAACCGTTCACTGTTTTGCTCCAGTAAAGTGTGAATGAAGTCACGGGCACATTCAGTACATACAGTATTAAACCTTAAACGTGTTAATAAAAGTTCTTTACCCTCTCCCCCTCCCGCTCCCCAAATGCAGG
Source organism: Clarias gariepinus (assembly GCF_024256425.1). Taxonomy (NCBI): domain Eukaryota; kingdom Metazoa; phylum Chordata; class Actinopteri; order Siluriformes; family Clariidae; genus Clarias; species Clarias gariepinus. The sequence continues at coordinate 4,216,319 of NC_071113.1, forward strand.
TCGGAAAGGCGACGGGCATCCTGAAGAAATTCCTCATCGAGCCGTTTGTGCCGCACTCACAGGTGCATAGAAAATATCTTTTATCTGTATATCGCTCTTGACTGTTTATCACGTTGTTTTATTTTTTGTAACATATAAAACACAAGTATATATTAATTACGTGATTTGGTTCTCAGGAGGAGGAGTTTTACGTGTGTATCTACGCCACACGTGAGGGAGATCATGTGCTTTTCCATCACGAAGGAGGTGTGGACATCGGGGACGTCGACTCCAAAGCGCAGCGCCTGATGGTCGGCGTGGACGAGAAACTCACGTTGACCGCGGTGACCGAGAACCTGCTCACACACGTCCCTGAGGAGAAGAAAGAGTGTGTGCACACACAAATACACACGCGGACACACACATTTTTATTTCATCATACATTGTGAGATGTTTTACAAGCATGACATTTACTCTAACCTGTGTCTTTCTGCTCTCAGGGTTTTGGCCAGTTTTATCGTCGGACTCTTTAACCTGTACGAGGATTTGTACTTCACCTATCTGGAGATCAACCCGCTCGGTATGTGTTGTTAATCTCTAATCGAAGGGCGGAGCGAAATAACCGGTTCTGTAAGCTCCCTACAGTCTAGTGTGGTAGATTCACGTCTAGATATATCATGATGGTCATAGTAAAAACGATAATGATATTATCTACAAGTTCAGTTATCGGTCATCCGATTGGTCAAAAGGTGCTGATTAATTACCTGTTGTGTTTTATTCCTTACTTGAAAAAGCTATTTTATTATTTATCTTTTTTTACACATCAGTTGTCACACAGGAAGGTGTGTATGTACTGGACATGGCGGCCAAAATTGACGCCACCGCCGATTTCATCTGTAAACCGAAGTGGGGCGATGTGGAGTTCCCTCCTCCGTTTGGCAGAGAAGCCTATCCCGAGGTAACGCTCGTACCGGGAGTGATGCTTATAACTTATAGATGTGTATCATTATAGTACTTGCAGAATGTGAGGCAACACAATTGGTTGTGTGTGTGTGTAGGAAGCCTACATAGCAGATCTGGATGCTAAGAGCGGCGCAAGTCTTAAACTCACCCTGCTGAACCCCAGAGGCCGAATCTGGACCATGGTGGCGGGAGGAGGAGCTTCCGTTGTCTACAGGTATGACGGGTGTACAGTGAACTGTTACAGAAAACCCTCTGTGCGTCTGTGATGGCCTTCAGTACTGATAGCAGGTTGTGTCTAACCCATGCGTGTGCGGTGGGTGGAATGTAGCTTCAGTTCACAGACAACAGGGTCGCCGCATCGGAGCCAAAGTAGTGATACATTAATAAAGATATCTGCTATAATGCTAAATATCGACACCGATAATCAGGCAACTCCTACTGCGCATGTTTACTCACTTCGCGGTGTGTTGTCACTCAGACATGCATGTCTTCTTTATAAATTTCCAAAAATATATCCCTAAATGAAAGAATCACTACAAAATATAGTTGCTAAGCAACAATGATCTTGCCCAAGCACCTGTGCTATCCCCACCCGTGTGCATCACAAAGATAATGCATTTACAGGAGAAATACGACACTGTTATGACATCGTATATAATTATATATATTTAAGAATGTTATTATCCACTTTTCTGCATAAGTTTAAGCCATCGTCACGATTGACTCATTTGAGAGATAAAAACCCTCTTCTCAATTTCCCACCTCAGTGTCGTGAGATCATATTGGCTCGGGTTGGTGGCGATCGTATAAATCAACCTAGGAGAAGTATAAAAAATTCCATTGGGTGCGTTTTGCATACACCTCATAGTAACTGACTTTGAGTTGAGTAGGCCGCATGACATGCATAGCGAATGTTGTTCAGCTTAGTAAGATCTAAATGTGTACCGAGTTTTTACTTGTATGCGTGCAAGTGTGTATGAGCTATGCAGCAAAATCTTTTGTGAGGCCCGGATGCTAAAAAAGATTCTTAGAAGAAGATAACCTGAATAGAGATGTTTAATCTGTGTGCGAGTGTGTGTGTGTTATCTGCTTTGTGCGTGTGTTATCTCAGTGACACTATCTGTGACCTGGGCGGAGTGAACGAGCTGGCGAACTATGGCGAGTACTCTGGCGCTCCAAGTGAACAGCAGACATATGACTACGCCAAGACCATCCTCTCGCTCATGACTCGTGAGAAACACCCCGACGGTAAGTGTGTGTGTGTTTGGTGCACACTGATATCCTTTACAATAATAATACTTATAATGCTTACAAAATGTGCACAGCCAAGTCGGACAAAGAACGAGCAACACAAAATGCGTGTGTGTGTGTTTGTGGGTACTAACGTACATAATAACACTCCATTCATCCTCTATGTTTCTGTGATTCTCAGGTAAAGTTCTGATCATTGGAGGAAGCATCGCTAACTTCACAAATGTTGCAGCAACATTTAAGGTTAAAAGTCTTCCTTACTCTGTTAATCCACACTTCTGAAATTTTCACTCCGATAAAGCAGATTTCTTCATGCGTTCCTGACCATTGTGCTTGTGTTTTATTTTTAGGGCATTGTGAGAGCCATTAAGGACTACCAGGGTCCTCTGAAGGAGCATGAGGTCACTATTTTTGTGCGTCGAGGTGGACCGAATTACCAAGAAGGCCTAAGGGTGATGGGGGAAGTCGGTAAGTGGAGGGTGGTTTTATTTTCAACAACACTTTACAGACAGACACTTTTCACTCACCATATGGTTATTACTGTTGTATAATTAAATACGATTTCTTTGAAGGGTCAAAGTTATTTGTAATATAACGGGTGGAATTTGATGATGGCAAATTAATAAGAGTGGTGTTCAAGTGTAATAAGTAATAAGAGTGGTGTAATAAGTAATAAGGGCAAAGTAATAAGAGTAATAAGAGTGGTGTTCAAGTGGTGTTCAAGTGAATAATTTAATCTAATTGTAATTAAAACTTTGTCACGGACACAACAATATGCAGTATGATATACAGCGAAATGCTTATCTGACTTAAAAATATAGATAAGATGAAATACAAAGATAAAAAGACTTGTCATTAAAAGAAAAATAACACTGTCACATTACAAGTTACAATAATATTTAATGAAATAAGAAATGTATAAAATGTTACATAATTAATGATTTTTTTTTTTTTTAATGTGTTATATTCACCGTATGATAAAAGATTTCTTTAACATTTCTATTACAAAGTCATCCTTTACTGATAACAGGTCACTGTGTTTGTAGGAAAGACCACTGGGATTCCCATCCATGTCTTCGGCACCGAGACTCACATGACCGCCATCGTTGGCATGGCCCTAGGACATCGCCCGATCCCAAATCAGCCGCCGGTTGCCGCGCACACTGCCAATTTCCTGCTTAACTCGAGCAGCAGTGCCGCGGTGCGTGACCGCCTACAGATATCATTCTTATTGATCCCCTCGTCCAGTTTCATCTGATTCTGAAAGTTTTATGTACACTTTCAGTGCATGGTTCAGATATTTTTATAATTATTGGTTATTGATTTCTCTTCACTCTCAGACTCCAGCAGCGACCAGAACTGCTTCATTTTCTGAGCACACACCTAACAACGACATCACACCTGCTAAAAAGCCCAAACCCGGAGTTCCACCAGGTAACTAGAAATTACTGCACTGACTGATGGAGGACAGTTTAAAAGCTTAGTAGAGAGTAGAAAAGTAGAGCTGTGATATTGTGAGGTGATGGAAGGAGCTATCTAGTTCGAGGAGGGATGTCATGGCTGACTTGCACTTGGTCTCTAGCTTGTACTTTGAGCCTGCAAACTAAAGGATCATGAGGTCTAGCTCATTATTCTAGTCTTTTGGGAAAAGGCTTCTCCAGTGTATTGAGAGAGTCTCCGACTGATCCTTGAAGATTAATTACAAATCGGATTTAAGACACACACACCCACACACACAAGTGGTCACTGTGTTATAGTAAACGGTACATGCGTGCACGGATGTTGATTATACCAGTGAGAGACGAGCACTAAGACCCAGCGGGGGAAACGATTTAACCACAATTTCGCAGCGCAAGAGAGAGGAAAAACCGTTGGCTTAGTTGTGATCACGTGACACTCACCGTCAAAACAAGAAGCACATACGTGATACTCGGTGCTCGTAAACCAAGACTTGCTCATTTTTCAAGACAAAATTAATTAATAATCCTTGCTTGTCTTGCGGAACACTCACAAACTGTTACTCATAATCCGAGGTTCCATCGCAATCCGTTTCAGCCACCCAAAAATACTACTAATATTACGAATTACCAACACTATAATTATATTTTTGCATATATAAAAGTTTAGTAAAAACTTTAAATGAAGTAAAGTATGAAATAAATAGAAATTAAACCTCATTTAACCTTAATCTATGATTAATTTTGTCACCAGCTGCTTTAAAAACCAAACTGAAATGGGCTCCCTTTTCTTCTTTCTGACAATCTTGCTAACATTCTTTCTCTTTTTGCAAAAGAAAAAAAATATATAAACTCTTGGCTTTTTCGCTGACACAAACAGGTTTTGAACCTGGAAGTACATGCAACTTAGCCAGGGTTCGACTCTTAGACAGGCCCGTTCGTTCGTATGGCGAATATGCTTCGTATGCGGATGCAAAGTTTTAAAGACGGAAAAATTTGTGAGGAGGAGCGTTCGTATCGCGTGTCGAGGTACCACTGTAATGGGTTAATGTGAGGGCGAGTGTAGGTGAGCTTTACATCTCTCTGCCATGCCCACTGGTAGTGATGTGATTTAGGATTTTCCTTTAAGCACTAGTTTCTCATCTTTCTTGGATAGAGGGAGTTTGGGACTCCTGACCAAATGACCCTTTTTAGATAAGGATTTGGTCTGAGAGCATCTTGAGAAGTTTACGTTGCTTGAGAAGTTCATTTTTCTCGGCCGTGAGTGTAGATCACATCGGGAATACATAGCTTATTATATTTCATAACGAGGGTTAAAGATTATAAACTTTTTTATAATAATAACATTTTCCTTCACTGCAATTGAAGATAGCACAGTGTCTCCAAACACACACTCATGCCTCTTCATCATTTGCTTATTCTCTTCGCTTGTCTGTATTTTGGTCATCCTTTTTAAACGATCTGTTTTTCCTTTTTCACAAAAATTTTAATTTTGCCCTCTTCTCCTTTTTCTTCTGTTCCTTTATACAACCCTTCTTCATTCCTTTTTTTCACTCCTTCAAACTCATCAACTTCAAACTCTTTTAAGTGTCCTCTCTCTACCAAACTCGGTCGGTGAAGAGTGCATGCAGCACCAGAGTCAAAGGTAAGAGGTCAAGGGTCGTGCCACTTCCTGTTTCATCCTTCCTTGCACTCTTGCACTTCAGTGGCTTTGTGAACGTTACAATAAAAAATTAATTGATTGTTTAATTCAGGGTGAGGCAGGATTCCTAGCTAGGCATGTGTCTGTACAAGGCAGATTTTTTTTACCAAGTAAAAACACACACACACACACACACACACAGTTCTTTAGAGCTCAGACATGGCAGGTGGGTTGGGGGGGAATCCTACCTTCCTAATGAACCTCCTTCACAGCCAAACAGTGATCTATGATCAGCACATGCCTGGTTTTAGTCCAAAGGGTGCTTTCACATACAAAGCGTTTAGTCCGTGTGTTCTCCCCATCGGTGCGGTTCTTTGGGTAGGTGAGAACACACTCTGGTAAACATCCACCTCTGAATGGATTAACTGCAGGAACTCACTCACAAGCTAAGTAGAGAGCCGTAGTGCTGGAGCAGACAAGTGGCAGGTAATGGTAGAGCTGCAGCACACTATTTTACATAATTAGTTTTTTGGTTTGCACTAAGTGTGAAAGCGCCCTCAGGTTACCGTGTCAAAGAAGCGAATATCCTGAATGAAGGTGTTTTCCGGTTAAAATGATTTGCAATTAATCCGGAGCATGTCGTGGGTGTGATTGCGTGGTCTTACTAACTCACCTGTAGCGTGTCTCTCACTTCTGTGTGCTTTTACATATAATAAAGGTTTGTGTGTGTGCTAAAATTATACCAATCTGGTCTGTCTGAACTGAGTAGTTCAGTTTAAAATAAGTTTGATTTCTGATTTGTAACATGTTTGTTTATTTTTTATTTATGTATTTCTGTCTTTATATGATGAACAGAGCGCAAGAGAACAGCAGAGCGGAGCAGAGGTAGGGACGAGGGTTCTACCTGCTGCACAATCTGTTTCTCTCTCTCTCTGACCCCTGGATTTGCTGTGGCTCTGTGGTGTGAACATATTAACTGATTGGTTTGGTAAACATGGGCCTTGTTTCATGACTATACGCTCCTGCTCAATTCCTCTTCTGTTTAAGTAAAGATGTAGAGGTCTAGAAACCTCAGAAAAGGAACAGCGAAAGGAAGTGTCTGTAAAACTGACTCTTGTAGATGGGGGGGCGCGGGGTGGGTGGTAAAATCTATTCCGTTATGGATCACAATTTTTTGTGTGGTAATTCACGTATCGCTACGCTGACCCCTAAATCTTTTTATTAATATTTTTATTATTATTTTTATGATGAAGCCTCAGATAAACTATTTTATTCCGAGTGGCGCAACATAAGTGTATTTTTATTCCGCTACATTATCAAAACTCGTGCATATTAAAAGCCTCTGATCTGCCTTTTTAAAGATGTAAAATTGTGAAAAAATCTGAGAAAAATGTCATATCTAATTGGGAAGTTTAAAAAAATCATGATGTTTATAGAATGGCAGTTTTAATCGAATCTGTCCTGAGGTGACTGAGGATTCCTGTCTCTTTACTGATTTAGAGTGGAAAATATACATCGCTCATCAGAGTTATCGTTGTAGCACATTGCTTATAAAGCTGGAGGTCAGAAATTGTCATCAAATTACAACTTCATACGTTAACTTTTATTTTGCCAGTGCATGCTTTGTAGTTGAAGGTGTGAGAGTGTGACTAAAGCATGATTGGATTGTGAAATCAAAGTAAAATCAGGGATGAAAAACCCTATTTTGGTGTGTGTGTGTGTGTGTGTGTGTGTGTGTGTGTGTGTGTGTGTGTGTGTGTGTGTGCGCGCGCATGCTCATGTTTTCTGAAGTAAGAAAATTGTGGGAACAGTGCTCACTGATTGTGTTCTGTTATTCTCTTATATTCTTGCCTTTGCATTTTCCTCTGTCAGCCTGTAATTATTATTGGGAGGAGCTGTGTGTGTGTGTTTGTGTGTGTGGCAATTATCGGGTAAGTCAGTACACTGGGATAAGAAAGACATGCATTTCTGGGTGTGTGTGTTTAATTAGTTATCAGATTAAAAAAATGAGGAACTGATCCAAACAGGAGCTTATGGTACTTGACAAACTGCAACTCACAGACAGACAAGTCATTAAGTGATCCACAGATGCTCGAGGTATTTCTTTGATTGTGTGCAATTGTATCTGTACAGTAGAAGCGCTAGGAAATTGTCAGGAAAACAATAGAAAATAAAATAATAGAACAATAGAAACAAATAAAAAAATGTAACTTAATAATTGTTTTAAATGTACAAAAATTAATAAAGTACACGCAAAAGGAAAAATATTTGCAAAATTTTAAATTAAATATCCTGCAAATCCAAAGTTAGTAACATTTTTGGCATTTTTCAGATAACAAATAATTAACACGTTAACAATCAATAATTGATTAATCATTAATAATATATTTTTCAGTAGTATTTAAAGAGTTCAAGCTGCAGCATGTTTGTTTTGACAGACAAACGTTTTAAAATGCAAATAAAAACAATAACACGATAAAAGGCCGCTCTTGCTTGACAATGAGATCGCCTAAACTGCAAGTTTGCTCTCTTGTGATGTACAAGTTAATTCAAATGGAAACTTGATAAATGTTTTGTAAAAATCACCACTGTAAAACTGTACATCAAGTTATACTGCAAAAATCAGTGCTACTTTTTAAAAATAATTATTTATTTAAAGTATGTGTGGAATAAAAGATTAAATACAGTGATGTAAATTTTGAAGGTGCAAATGACACAAAGGAACAAAGTATTATTATTATTATTATTGTTATGTAGACATCATGTTGTGAGTAAATATGACTAATTACAAGTTGACTGTGGTGTAAGTCCTGCTTTTAAGCACCATTAGTTCCTGTTTGTCCTAATTTTGGGATGCTGGAATCTCTAAATCTCTCTCTCTCTCTCTCTCTCTCTCTCTCTCTCTCTCTCTCTCTCTCTCTCTTTCTCTCTTTAGCTAAAGCTACAACTCTGTTCAGTAAGTCCACCAAGTCGTTAGTGTGGGGGATGCAGACACGAGCGGTTCAGGGAATGCTGGACTTCGACTACGTCTGTTCTCGTGACGAGCCCTCGGTAGCTGCCATGGTTTATCCTTTCACGTAAGTATAACTGGAAAACTTCCCTCATTATGGCTTTGACTGAGTTTTTCTGTCTCTTAGAGTTAATACGACGAAACGCTAGTCATGTTACTAAGAAACCAAAAGGCTTAAACTCGAGTCTTGAAGATGTCCAGAAAGGTTACAGATGCTGGAGACTCCTTTCATAAACGATAAACTCTTACAGAAAGCCTGACCTTAAAATGCAGCTGTTATGGAGAATTAATCCAAACCTTCTGACCAATCAGGATGCAGACCTCAAGAACAATTGCCCTATAATCCAATTTTTACCCTGTGTGTTTATGTGGATCAGAGGAGACCACAAGCAGAAGTTCTACTGGGGTCACAAGGAGATCCTGCTCCCCGTTTATAAGAACATGGCCGACGCTATGAGGAAGCACCCGGAGGTGGACGTCCTGATCAGCTTTGCGTCTCTCCGCTCGGCCTTCGACAGCACTATGGAGACCATGAACTACCCCCAGGTAAGGAATAGCCATTGGGATGATGGGCTCATTAGGCCTATAATGATTTATGAATAGGATTAAATACAGGATTAAGGTTACTAGTTTTCTCACGTTGGTGAGCCCAAGATGAAACAAGTTCGGACTGAACTGTTTTGGAAAATCAGGTTTTAAAATGCCACACCTGGAACACCTGCTTTCTCACTTCAAACACATAACCCTCACCATGGTAACAGCAAACTTTATTCACCTTTTACCTTTTTCATCTGTAAGTTATCTTAAAAAAATACTTTTGTTATATGAATTATTATGACATTTATAATACAATAATTGGAAAAAATCTATATAAAACATTGGAAAAACGAATATGTCTAATATTTAAAAGCATGAAAAAATGAGTAATCTACACTACTCACAATAAGTTAGGGATATTATTGACATGAGTGCTTTTCCTATTTGCTCTGAATTTTAATAAAATAAGTAAAAGTTCCCTTTGATATTACTAATAATGTATGAGAAGAAACACTATTTTCATTAGTTTAAAGTTTATTACCCCAAAAATTTTGACAATAGCAGCCCCAAATAATAAAAGACAGGCGTCTCATGCTTCTCACTAGCTTCATGATGTTGTTTTGAGGCAATGCGCTCCCCTCTTCCACAAGTGCCACACACAGATCTGCCAGGTCACGTGGGGGTAGGGTTTACGATCATCCAGTCTCTGCTTCAACTGGTCCCAGACGTGCTCTATGAGTTCAGGTCAGGGGACATTAATGGCCATACCATATGAGGCTCCAACTTTCTGAAGTCTAACTGTGTCTATTCTGCCACGATGTGGTGGAGCATTATCATCCATGAACATAAAGTTGGGGGTGTGCTGGAGGAATTAAGGGGATGGTGTTGGGTTTTATGATGTCTCTAAGGTAAGAATGTGCAGCTGTGTGGCAGTTGCATAACGATGTCTGAGTGCATAGGTCCTTAGGTACTGGTCATCGTTGCGGTCTGTCACTTATGGGGCTCCACTCCTTAGTCTGTCATGAACTCTGCCAGTAGTTCTGTGTCTTGATGCAAGTCTGCTGATGACACGTTGAGACACACCAAGTTCACGAGCAACATCTGACTGCCTGCCACCGACTCGAAGGCGCGCCATGGCCAGGTGGCGTTGCTCATCTGTTAAGTGACGTCGTGTGTTCATGGCTGTTTGAACAATGAACTTGGAATGACTTACTGACAATACCAGCTTTTTATACCCACAGAATGTTGAAATTAATGACACATTGAAAAAGGTTGTCTTTTGGGATTGGCCCCAATATAAGGCACACCTGTACACAGTGAGACCATTACATAGACACACCTAATTTTGTGTTTTTACATCACCCCAATACAATCGCCTCCCTATCCCAAAAATGTCTGAAGTAAAACAAACACCGTATGTATGACATCCACTAAGTCTCTCACAATATCCACAATATCCATAACTTACATCAAAATACTATCAAATAAACTAAAGAAATGTGGGTGTGATTATTTTATTTTATTTTTTTTTAGATCCACACTATAGCAATCATAGCCGAGGGAATCCCTGAGGCGCTCACACGGAAACTCATCAAAACGGCAGATGAAAAAGGGGTCACCATCATCGGCCCAGCCACGGTAAACACACACACACACACCTGTGGGCACACACCACGAGCTGATCTCCATCCCAAATCACATACAGCATCCGTGCAAACATGCTGCACGGTTTGTAGGTTATTAGCAAAGCGTTTCAGATGGAATACCTTGCTGCTTGTGTTTGATTTATTTGAGGTGGGCGGGATTAAGCCGGGCTGCTTTAAGATTGGGAACACTGGCGGGATGCTGGACAACATCCTGGCGTCGAAGCTGTATCGCCCTGGCAGCGTGGCATACGTGTCCCGCTCGGGGGGCATGTCTAACGAGCTCAACAACATCATCTCTCGCACAACGGACGGCGTGTACGAGGGCGTGGCCATCGGCGGAGACAGGTGAGGCGCTCTTCGCGAGAAGAGCTGTGTGAAAATAAGTGGACATGTTACCATGCCAACAATCACTGTAAATTATAGGATGGAGCGATCAGCAAATAAATTAGTTGTTTCTATAGAAACAATAAGCGTTAATATGAACCTGCGCTGCTGTCCGAGCAGCTGTTAGAGAATTAATCAACACTTTCTGACCAATCAGAGCGCAGAGTTCAGTGGTGGTGTAACACATGCTCCCGTATTAACACAGATATCCCGGATCAACCTTCATGGACCACGTGCTGCGATATCAGGACACGCCCGGGGTGAAGATGATCGTGGTGCTTGGAGAGGTGAGGCTGCTTTACACAGCGTAACACTTCTTTACAAGCACACGTGTAATGTCACTTCCTGTGGCTCCTGTGAGTGATGGCATAGAAAATGCTGTTCTAGTCTTCCTCCCTTTCCTTCCTCCTTTACAGTCTTTGTGTGTGTGTGTGTGTGTCTATGTATGTGTGTATGTGTGTGTGCAGATCGGCGGTACAGATGAGTATAAAATCTGTGAGGGCATTAAGGAGGGCAGGATCACTAAACCTGTGGTGTGCTGGTGTATCGGTACCTGCGCCACACTCTTCTCCTCCGAGGTCAGTATTACGCATCTTTGTGTGTGTGTGTGCACGCAAAAAACACACTTACAAACCTCGTTTATTTCTGCTGTAGATCAAGGGGTGTATTCGACTGGAGAAATTCTAGAACTTCGAATCAAAGGGAAAACTGTTATGTGAAAAGTATTCTAGAGTCCTCTTTGTGAATTTTGCATATGAATTCCAGTTCTAGAACTTCTCCAGTCGAATAGGCCCCAAGACGTGCTTCCAGGTGAAGGCAGGGCATAAACCATTTAAGGAGCATTTAATTGGAAGACCATCTAATTGGTACAGGATGAGTCATTAAAAAACTGGACAAAATGTGTGTGTGTGCTTCAGGTGCAGTTTGGCCATGCGGGTGCGTGCGCTCATCAGACCTCGGAGACGGCTATGGCGAAGAATGAGGCGCTAGCGGAGGCCGGGGTTTACGTTCCCAAGAGCTTTGATGAGCTTGGAGACGTCATCAGGTATAAAATAATCTAAAACCAGTTATCGTCAAAGTCTAGAACAATCCTAATCACTCAAAAACAGTATGTGACAAAATATACAGTATTTACTTCAAGATTGAATGAAAAACTTTTATTTTAGGTTTGAAGAATGTAAAAAATGAAAATTCAGGAAGAAATAGTTGAGTTTCTACTCGATGCTGTTAGAATTTCTGAGTGATCATCCAGTGAAATCTCATAAAACGTGTGTGTGTGTGCGCGCATGTGTTGCGATTGGTCAGGACGGTGTACGAGGAACTGGTGGCGAGTGGCGTTATTGTTCCTGCGCAGGAAGTTCCCCCTCCCACAGTGCCGATGGATTACTCCTGGGCCAGGGTGAGTCTCTCACTTCTTTAGGTGCTAGCCCTTAATGCTCAGAGTATTTTAACCATTAAATGTTTTTCTCAATAAACGTCTATAGGGCTGTGCAGTGTAGAGTGACAAATCCTTTTTTAAGCACAAAATAGGCAACATGATGAACTGAATTTCATTTAATTTTAACCAACTATACAAACTGCAAAAAATAAAGAAATAAATGGGTCACAGCTGCAAAGAAATAGCACAGATACACATGATCACGTGTTTTTATGGTTGTTTTCGGGTGTTTCTATGACTAAAGTAAGAATAATAATATGCTAATCTTGAGAGTTTTCTTTTTTGATGATGTCACTCCCATATTCTGGTCATGTTAAAATTTACCCTTAAAAAAATTATTCATAACTTTCATTCCACTGGACATCTGAAAACCCAGATACACAGTTTGAAGTCTGAAACCTTTCTGTTAACACACACCAGTATGTGTGTGGGAACATGACTGACTTGGCAGTGCACTGTTTTGTCACTGTTATTGTGATACAAGTCGTTTGTGACGAGAGTGTTCTATAAGAGGACATGGCATACGATAAACTGGACACGGGTGAAAGGAGATTGGGAGTGATGTTTATGTGGACCTTTGTTGACTGTGTGTGTGTGCGTAGGAGCTGGGTCTGATCCGTAAGCCAGCCTCCTTCATGACGAGTATCTGTGACGAGCGAGGTCAGGAGTTGATCTACGCTGGGATGCCCATCACTGAGGTCTTTAAGGAGGAGATGGGTTTAGGTGGAGTTCTCGGCCTGCTCTGGTTCCAGCGGAGGTACACACTGGCCACAAATGTAATAGTATCCCTATCCCTTAATTCCACTGTGGGAAGGCCACTTGATTCACTTGATAGGCCACATATAAACACCTTCATTTGTCCACTGAGACCAAAAAGAAAACCCCTTAAAAAAAAAAAATATCACATACTTATTCTGGTGCGTGTGTGTGTCCTTCACCCTCTCCCTCATGGCAGGTTGCCCCGGTACGCGTGTCAGTTCATTGAGATGTGTCTGATGGTGACGGCGGATCACGGTCCCGCTGTATCCGGAGCTCACAACACCATCGTGTGTGCTCGTGCTGGGAAAGACCTCGTCTCCAGCCTCACATCCGGCCTGCTCACCATTGTACGTCCCGCATCTCTCACACACACACACATACACACACACACACACACACACACACACACACACACACAAACAACAGTGTTCCACTGCACTGCACTTCCATGTAAACGGGTGTGGGCGTGGTTATGGGTGGAGCATCATTATTGTTTTGGTAATCCCGATCAAAGACACTGCATAACAGAGAGAGCGAGAGAGACAGAGTTATATTTAATCACCTTACAAAGTGAATCTAAAAAACATTAATACAGTAAGATGAGTCTAACTTAGGGTAAATTACAGGAGTTCTTATTCTCTGTTTATCTCACACGCACACCTGTAATCTGTAAGTTTGTCTTTCCCCAGCAAATAGCTGCCTTTTCTTCTTATCTTCTTCCTCACCTAGGTGTCTGGTTACAGTTGATGTCCTTGTATAATGTTGTTTACTCCAGTGTGCGCTTGTGTGTGTGCATACGTCACTCAAACGATATTCAGTACAGGGTATTTTGACCTGAGTTTAACTACAAAAAAAAGTACAGTACGAAATTTTCCTTATCGTTATGTCCAAGGACTTGTACCTACTGTCGGAGGAGAATGTGATGTGTCGATTTTAATCAGTGTGTGTGTTTCATTTGTAGCTCTCTCTGCTAGCCCGTGCCAGCCAAAATACACAAATCCTGTACTTGAGTTACAGTAGAGACCCCAAGTGCAAATATTACTCAAGTACAAGTAGAAGTACAGAAGCACTCATCTTCCAGTTTACTTAAGTATCAAAAGTACTGGACTTGTATTAATACTTGTATTCTATTAACTCTCTGTCTCTGTATCTCTCTCTCTTTCCTTCCCAATTGTAAATGTGCAGTTTTTATCGCTGTCTCTAACCAGCTCCGTTTCTTATTTCAAACACCTGATATGTCATTAGGTGAGTGTCGATATAATTACACATAATAGTCAGCAAAAACTACCACTTCAAATACTACAGGCTCAGATATTTTCTTTAATAAAACTACTCATGTAAAGTACATAGATATGTAAATTATGTCCAGTAATGAAACGTACTTCGTTACCTCCCACCTCTGCTGCTAACTGACACACACTCTGTGGCTATCTCAATAGAACGTTTTAGGAGAAGACACCTTATACATATATAAAAATAAAATGTGTGTATGTGTGTTACAGGGCGATCGGTTCGGTGGTGCTCTGGACGCAGCTGCTAAACAGTTCAGTAAGGCGTTCGACAGCGGCATGCTGCCCATGGAGTTTGTCAACAAGATGAAGAAAGACGGCAAACTCATCATGGGCATCGGACATCGTGTCAAATCAGTGAGACACACACACACACACACACACATACACCAAATACACATTACTGTTCCATTTAGACCTGTACTCTTTTCCATGAATCAGAAGGCCTCTAAAAGTGTTGTCTCGATGCTGTTCTGACCGTCATGACTTGTCTGTAAAAGTCACTCTTCGCTCAGTCACCAAACCTTATAACATTCACAGATCACTTCAAACACAGTTGCTGTTGAACTGCACGCACTTGCTTTAACACCTAGGCACTTGTTGCTGCATGTAGTGGCATCTGCCATCATGAACATGTGTGGTGGTGTGAGAATGAACATCAATGTTACAGTGAGCTGTGTGTCTACAGCAGAAATGCCTGGCTGTAACACCTCTTTTTAATGAAGCAGTGTTAACGCTTCCAGACTGCAGAGACCTTAAAGTCTGGAAGTGATGTTGATTCATTATTTATTATGTAATGTATATTGATCATAATAATAATGATGGTTGTGTGTGTGTCTGTTATCAGATTAATAATCCAGATATGAGAGTGCAGATCCTAAAGGACTTTGTAAAGCAGCACTTCTCCGCCACACAACTGCTGGACTACGCTCTGGATGTGGAGAAGATTACCACCTCCAAGGTGTGTGTGTGTATGCGCATGCGTGTCTCTCACATATACATATATCACACATATGTGTGAGTCTGTGTGTGTGTGTGTGTGTGTGTGTGTGTGTGTCTCTGTCTGGGTGCGTCTGTGCATGTGTGTGTGTATTTGTTTTGTGTTTGTTTTTTTTAGTGTTCTTTCTCTCTCTCTCTGTTACAGAAGCCAAATCTGATCCTGAACGTAGACGGTTTTATCGGCGTGGCGTTTGTGGACTTGTTGCGAACTTGTGGAGGATTCACTCGGTAAATACATACACTCCTAAAGAGCACTCGCTACTAAACACACTTCAGCAGGCGTCCATGAATTGTAACACTCTCTGTGTGTGTGTGTGTGTGTGTGTGTGTGTGTGTGTGTGTGTGTTTTAGAGACGAGGCGGACGAGTTCGTGGAAATTGGCGCTCTAAACGGGATTTTCGTTCTGGGACGCAGCATGGGCTTCATCGGTACAGCACCATACACACACCACAACACCATGGGCTGTGTCACAAACCACACTGTGGGGTACTTAAGTAGTGTGTCTGAGTAAGACCAGAGAATGATGACACACTAAACAGCGCACCACCAGAGGCTGCTGCATAGAGGAATCTGTTTTTATTGTGTGATTTGGGACACAGCCACGAATCTAACGCTATAACGTCTTCTTGCTCATGTTTCCTATGCCCTAGGTCACTACCTGGACCAAAAGCGGTTGAAACAGGGCCTGTACCGGCACCCATGGGACGACATCTCCTACGTGCTTCCTGAGCACATGTCCATGTGACCGTCATGGCTGCTGTTTTATGTCTCTAACCCTATGGGAAGTGTTTCATTCAGAGTATAAACCGGAGGTGGCGGGAGAATTAA